>NC_091985.1:139498715-139806465 GCF_044704955.1 Pristiophorus japonicus
GGAGGAGAGGAGAGGAGGGGGGAGGTGAGGGGAGGAGAGGAGGGGGGGAATTGAGGAGAAGAGGAAAGTTGTGGAGAAGGGAGCAGAGGAGAGACGAGGGGATGAAAGATGAGCAGAGGAGAGGAGGGGATGGGAGCAGAGAGGTGAAAATTGGTGGAACATTTTTAAAAATCTTTTATGTGTTTGTAAATTATTGTTACATTGTATGAAATGACTGATATTGCCCTGCCGAATACTGTCTTTTTAAACCATGAACATTACTTGTTTTCTCCAGTGACCTTTGCACTATTTTGCTTGACGATGTATACTTATCAGTAATTGTGAGCTGAAGGCAGCAGAAGCGAACTAAAACGCTCATGTAGAAACAACAGGCACTTTTATTGTCTTTCATTATTAATTTTTTTTTAATTCTCCAGGTAGATGCAACTTGCAGATTAAAAGATTAACTTTATAATATCCCACATCCGGAAAATACAATCTATCCTGGCAATATCAGAGGTCGCTAGCTGCACGCTAGGAGTCGATCTGTTCAATAGTACCTGCTTCTAACTGCAACTGACCTGATGGCAAATATGAAATATCAAAGCGCCTGTCAGCACTCCTGAATGGGACAAAGAAAAGCTGCGTTAATGATTAACTGTGCTAAAAGCCCAAGCTTTTGTATTCCCATGGTGCGTGGACTATCTCGCTGCCATGTGACATGCTGAGGCCATTTTCTAGCAGATTGAGGAAAGCTAGTGAGCAAACACAGGTGCTTTGGAGTCAGCACTGCTGTCAGGGACAACCACAAACAACACCAGCTATGCCTGGCTAAATTAGCTCCACTGTTTGCCTCCCTTTCTGCTTCCTGGCGATCTTACATTTCAAGTCCAACGCCTCTCACCCACCAACCTCCTCCCCGCCCCCCCCCCGCCTCCACTTCATTCGCGAGCCATTCATACGCGCACAGCTAAAAAGAACAAAAAAATGGTTTTCTCTTTTTTAAAAGTGAGGCAGCGACAGACGTTCCTTTCAAGAAGCAACATTTGGTTACCAAATGCGCAGGCCCGGGTGAACTAATTAAATGTGTTCAAGTATTTAGCTCGAGAAAGAAAACAAATTTATTTTTCTCAAGTGGGACTATTTTGGTGACCCTAACCAAACACTGGAAAGCAACGATTGTGCCATAAACAAGTGGCGGAGATTTTAAATCTTGCTGCAGTCACTTTAGAAAACACTATTTGCCCATGATATTTTATAAGGGTCACAAGGAACAGTGAAGTTAAATGGAGGTAAATTTGTTACTTGGAGGTCTTGGCTACAGCCCTCAAATGCACTTTTATCTGCCACGCGTAAAAGGAACTGTGTATGGCATTGCTCCCATAATCCTCCGAGTCACACAGTGGAGCTCTGTCGTCCCCCTAGTGGTACCATGCATTTTCATTCCTTGCTCCGGCTTTAACTCGACTCCAGACTGTCATATACTGTTCAAATATTTATATTTGTATATTACTGCACTGTGTTCAAATCCGAAGCCTCTGCAATTAAATTGGCCAATAAAATACAGTCTATCAGTAAAAGACGATAAAAGAGTTTTAAGTAAACACCAAAAACCAACAGGAAAAGAAATAAAGATATTAAAAAGTTGCAGAAGGATATAAACGACTGAAAATAATCAGCGTATCGCGGACTGGGTACACAAACAATAAGGGACAACAGGAGCTTAATTATATCTAAATAACACCATTTAAATAATCTGGGAGGTAAGTTGCTTAAAATATAAACACAGCACTAAATTTTTGAATAGGTAAATAAAACGTTGCACTGACTGTACTGGGAAAAGGTGCTGTCATTTAATAAATCTCTGGACAAATTGCTGTCAAAAACATTGGATGAGAGCAATGAGATTGCCTGACATGTTTTTCTGGGCCTAGTGGAAAGATGCAGTTTGGACCTCCTCAAACATTCCATGGTTAAAAAAAAGATTGGATCAAATAATAAATTTTAGCGAAAGTTCATGTACTTGCAAAACTTGGGACAAAAGGGGGATTATTTCTTTTAAAAAGCTTTTTTAGTAACAGAAACAGGTAAATCTACTTTGAAGAGACCACCCAACTTTATTTTTGCAAGTGAATTTAAACCAAATTGTGCTGGTACTTTGAGACATTACACAGTTTGTTAATTATTAATCACACTCGAGCGCTGTGCAAAATAGCCGAGGCAACTTTTGCAGGTTCGATTTTAGAGAGTGATAACATTTGTTTGAAAAAGATGTGGCCATATATTTAGCAAAACTTGATTTTCATTTGCAGAGCGGAGTAATCTGGATGTTATAATGTTGGAAGTAGTGCAGTACTATTTGAATAGGCAAGCTAATTAGGCATATGTGTTTTTAAAATCGGAAAAAAATGATCTCGGTTCACTTGGAACACTGCAGCGCTTTCATCAAAAATGTTTGCACAGGCAAATTCAGACAAAATTAACCCTGTTCGCTGTCTAGGCCCTAAGCTCTGGATCTGTCCCTAAACCTTTACTTCTCTCTGCCTCTCTCTCCTCCTTTAAGACGTTCCTTCAAACCTACTTCTTTGACAAAGTTTCTGGTCACCTGTCCTAATGTCTCCATCTTTGGCTCGGTGTCAATTTTTGTCTGATTACGTTCCTGCGAAGCACTACATTAAAGGCGCTTTATGCATACAAGCTGTTGTTGTATTATTTTCCAAACGATAATCCTAAGTTCATGACACCTTTGCAAAATTTGTCGTGCTCTTTCGCGTGGGTGTAAGCCTTGTGAGAGTATTGCCTCAATCACAGTGTATGCAAAGGATTATGACACTGAATTTGCGGTGATGACGACGGCAAACTGGTAGCTTTCGCTGTCATTTTGCCTTTGAAACTGACCGCAGCTTCAGGATTTGGTGCATGCACAGGCACATGCGGAAATCCCGAAGTTACTGTCAGAAACATGCTGTGCTGCCCCACCCCCACCCCGCCCTCCACCACCACACCCCTCAACACAGAGCCGGCAATCTGTGTAATCAGCCAAAACATTGAAACAGGTGAAAACTTTGGCACTCCCACAGTAAGTACACTGTTAAATTCCCCACTAAAAGTTAGACCCAAAGGGATTCGGAGTAACTCGGATTTTGACAGCGTTATTACTGCTAAACAAATAACAAGGGCCTGGAAAACTCATTTAAATTTTGTGCAGTGTAAAATTTAAATATTTAAGAAACTTTTCCACCTTTGTTTGCCCACCTTTATTTTAGGTTTGCCTTTTCCCCATGTGAGAGCCCCAATCTTGGTTTTGCTCTCTCTAACATTTTTGAAAAGTTAGGGGGAAAAATTTCCGTTGCGCCCCATTTGGGGGCGGTAACATCCAGGAGGCGGGACATTTGGCACCAGGTGCACGTCCTGCTTCGCTCGGAAAATTGGGGTTACCGCCTCCGAAAGGAAGTGGAGCTCAAAATAACACGTTCCACTTCCTTTCTGGGGCGGTAGTGGGGCAGACGCATTGGGAGCGGAACGCAGCGTTATGCACTGGGCTGTGTAGAGCTGCCGCGTAAGCAGGGGCTCGTCCCTGAATTAAAGGGAAGGGCTCAAGCAGCAAACTCTGCAGTGATGAAAGGGGCCTCCCTGGACCACTGGGGAGCAGTGGTGCCACGCAAACAGCCTGGCACTCAAGCAGAGTGCCTAGCTGACTGATCGTGGCATAGAGCCCATGTTCAAAGGGCCAATGGGGCGCTTGGCAAAATCGGCTGAATTTTCTTTTGTAAGGGCTCACACCTCCCCGGCAGGCTGCCCTGTACATACCCCCTGAAGCTGTCGCTGGCATTTCCCGACGCAGCTTCACAAGGCGATACCCAATTTAGGGTCCGGGGCGCTAATGGGGTGCTGCGCACGGTGATGGTGTCATCATTGCTGGTGCAAAGGAGCAGGCCGCTATGGGTTACTGTCGCCATTAAACTCCAGCAGAATTTAGTGGGAGTCGTTATCGGCGCTGTGCCTGGGCGAAAAATTGTTTGTGCCCCATTAGCGCTAACGGGACTTGCAAACGACCCAAATTTCTAGGCCTTAGAATTGTAAGAGCTTACTCACTTCCTTGTTTGCTGTCCATGAGAATTCTGCCTTTTGAATGGCTGCTTAGAATGCCTGTTGACGTCACAGCACTTCACACAAGGGCATCCCCATTAACTTCAGTTGATTTGAATTGAAGGTCAAAAAACTCGAAGTTGTCGACGCAGCGATCGTGAGATCATGTGCGGAGTGTACTTCGGGGCCAGCAGTGAACTCGCCTATTACAATGGTGCGGGGCATGGGGTGTGAGTGGAGCGTGGATCCTGTGAATGCCTCTGATATTTCAACCCCTGCATGTCACGTTCTCATTGGATGCAAGAGGTTAAAATCAGGGCTATTGTCTACACAAAACCTCACTGCAAAACTATGTAGAAATAAATGGTTTTCTGTGTCTCACGCCTGCCTCTAATTCACCATATTGATCACTCCTGTACCTAGTTGTGTTCAGCTCCAGGACATAAGTTTCTTTTGATTCAATTTTCGCTCATTTGTATAGCAACCCATTTGCAGCCCCAGAACCCCAACTCAGGACCCACCTTTGAATTGTGCAATAAGTTACTGGGAAAATCCATTGACATGGGCCATATAAACTGGTACAAGAGACAATTCAAATTGTTTCTGGAGGGAGAAAGGATTGAGGGATCTGGTGTGATCGCTGGCAGGCAGGTTTGATTTCTGAAAAAGAGACAGGTTTTTTGGGCCTAATGGGATCGAAATTGATAGACCTACCACCAACTTCCCGCTGAGTTTTCTCGGCGGTTTCCCCATTTTTTCGGCACTCTACCCTCGCGCCGGCTCACCAATCTCCCATGGAAGGGTCGCTGTGCGCCAGCATGCAACGCTGAAAAAAGTCCTCCCGCCCGCTCCTGCCCGAGATTCATCCGAGCGATCCTCCGCCTCTGCAGGAGAAAAGACCGCCGCGTAGGAGCAGGTCCTACCTGGACGGTAGGTATGGAGACCTGCAAGAAAAGGTCAGTGAGATTTTTGTTTTACTTCTTTTGCAGCGATTTTGTGTTAAAGGGTCCTCTGAAGGTTTTGTGATTTTTTTTTTATTTTTTATTTTTTGAACATTTTTTTTAATGCGTCCCCCCCCCTCCCTGGGCCCGACTCCAGCTTCGGTATAACTTTCTCCAGGATTCCATTTGCCACCCAGAATCCCCCCAAGCACCCTCTACTGCCCAGAATCAGCATGTAATGACCATTTTTGCCGCCAGGCACATTTTTCCTCCTTTTTTAACCCAAATTTCCACCCAAAGTACTGTCAGAATCTTAGCAGTCTTTTCGATGGTAAATGGGTAGAATTTGTCTTTGATCAATTTCGACCCCAATGCATTTTTCTCTTTCTAAAATCTGTTCACATTGGAATAAAATTCCCCCCGCCCCAGCCTCACTTTTCTTATCTTTATCTTTTTTCCTGAAAGCACTGAAACATTTTTGGCTAAGGTTCCAGGGTGGTGACAGCCCTCCCACAATCTTACCCTTGTTACCATTCTTCATGTGCAAACCTGGTCAGTGAATAGTAGCAAGTTATTTTATCCATTTGAGTCATCACTATCCCCACCCACTGTCCATGAGCATACACTTTCCAGGTGGAGGTCATTTGATGGTGACTATGGCCACAATTTCCCCTTCCTGGGTGGGTGTGGTGTGACTGGGGTTGGTGGCAGGTCACTGCCTCGCTGGTTGCTCCAGCCTGCTCTGTGAAATGATTTTTACTCTGACTGGGCTTGTTAAGCTTGACCAGCGCATGTCCCAGCTAATTGAAGGAAGCAGGTCGGATGACGTCAATTATGACACGTCAGCAACCGGTTTCCTTAAAAGGACCATGGCCAAATTTATTTTGACATTTGTGCTGTCAATGTTCTACAGCATTGAGGTGCTGCAAACACTGACCAGCACTGCAAAATGGTGCATGGCTGCACCCAGGCTCTCCCATCACTCCCTCCACAGCAAGCAGGAGGTTCCCTTCCCTTCCAATGGGTGGAAGAGTCTTTGCCAGGAGATCAACGCAGCCTGGTTTCACATTGCATTGGAGGATACAGCAGGGATGTCATTAGGAGGACCACGCTGCAGTGGCGCAAACCTTTCAATGATCTCAGTAGATCACAAAACTTTACTGCAAAGCTACACTCAACCTCATCCTGCTATGCCACTCATTACATCACCATCATTCTGCCTTCCCTACCCTATTCCTGCATATCCTTACTCACACCAACTTACCTTGCACCTCCACCCATCCCTCACTATCTACATTATCACTTTCCCATCTCACTAGCCACCCCTCACACTCACCCTGATCCTAGTCCAATCATTCCAACTAACAACACACAAGGGTAGGCACTTGGGTGTTTTATGCAATGTTCATGTGAAGTTTCTCTTAATGTGCTGTCAAACATTGAAGTTTTTATTTTCAATAATTTGCGTTCTTCGACAGATTTGTGTGCAACTTTGGAAGTGGCTTAGTGAGTTGCAGTGAATGGTGAGACATAATGGTACCCGTTCCCCCCCCCCCCCACCCCCTCCAGAATGGTGATGTTATACAGCTGAAAGGAATGGGTTTGACATTGTAGAGATGCTTGAGATGACAGAAGCGATCTGTCAATGGTGAGAGGGGTTGTTCCAATGAGGTGACACTGGATAGAGAGTTTGCTCCAAACACTTGCAACCTGCAAAAAGCTCAATCTCTCTTCCAAATGCAGTAAGCAACATCTTTTGATCTTAGAAAATGAACAGCTGTGAGATGGAAGCTTTTATAGCTCATTTGCAGCTGTCAAGTAAAGAAATTAATTCATGGCCACACAACCACAGTGAATGGCTAAGATCTGGAATGCACTGCCTGAAACGGTGGTGGAGGCAGACTCAATTTTATTTTTCAAAAGGAAGTTGGTTGAGTAGCTGAAGGAAAAACATTTGCAGGGCTACGGGAAAGGGCAGGGTTGTGAGACTAGCTGAGAGTTGGCACGGGCTGGACAGGCTGAATGGCCTCCTTCCGTGCTGGAACCATGCTCTAATTCTATGATTCTATAACTTCCGACATCCTTACCTGACGTGATTCCCGAGCAGTGTAGACCCCGTGGATAACCTGGTAAAATGTAAATGTGAGCTCAAAATACTGTTTAATGGGCTGTTAACCAGGTCCTAATGACCTAAATTGCCTTCTCCGCTGCTGCGTGTCAGGTCTGTTCAGCCCCAACAGTCCCGACAACTGGAAACGTAGCATGGCAGCAGGTTCACAGCGGGTTCCCGACCTGCTGTCAAAATGGGAGTTTTTCCCACCCGGCACTCGTTGACTCCCCCGAAAAATTCCTCCCCCCACCCACCCCCCCCCCAATGTGTCGGTTATGCAGTGTTATTAGCCAAGCATGAGAGTGCTCAGGAGATCACAAAGTCATAACCAACGAGGAAAGATATTCAGTCCATCTTAGTTCATCAATCCAGGGTGAATCTAAAGTCGTCCTAATGTAGCATTTCATTGTTTTTTAAATTATTCCAGACTTTTCTCTTCCGCTACTCTACCTGGGAGTCCTTTCCATGTTTTGTTTACTCTTGATGTGAAGAATTTCCTGATATCAGATCTAAATTTTACTATTTTGAAACTGTGTTTCCTAGTCGTACTTTGCACTGGATTTCTGAATCCAAGCTGTTGACCTAAAATAGAAACACGGCTGCCCAACACCACCGCACTCCAGTATTCCTGCCTCATTCTGATGTAATTCCTATAATATGTTAATATGTACCCATTTATTTCTACCCTTCAGCCAATTTCTTATACATACCCACAACTTAACCTGAATTCCTTCAGATTTAGGCTTAACTTGATAGCCTTCTGAAAGTCTAGGTACAACACATTGTTGTAGGGCTTGCCACAATTAATTGGGATCTCACTTTTTCACAGGAATCAAAGAAGTTGGTCAGGCAGGATGTGCCCTTTGTGAATCCATGGTGACTGTCGTTAATCAAGCTAATCTTGGCTGTACTCCTGATAACTGATTCTATTATTTTAAACAGAATTGGAGTAAGACTAATGGATCTGTAGTTGCTTGTGTCTCACTCCATTTTGCATGGCAATTTATGGCCAATGGTAAAGGAGCATCAGTATTTCAATCCTGTGTAAAGTAATTCAACCAGTCAAAATTTATACTCTTGGTGGGGGCGGAAGGGAGGGGGTCATTTTAACTTTTAATAATAATGTAAAATGGATAATGTTGGACAGGTCACCTGTTATAAATTTCTCCCAATTTTCCTTTCCAGTGAACTCAATGGAAAGGAAAATCGAGCGGGATGTATAACGATCCGATTTTGCCCATTTTACATTCTGATCAACAATCAAAATTGCCCCATTGGTTTCAAACCATTGCCACACAGTTATACCAGACTTGTAAAAATGCTCTCCATATGGAAGGTGTGAAGGTACCTGAGACCGACAGAGTAACAAATCTATGAAGGACAGGATTGGGAAGAGGGTCATCCTTGTATCAAACCTTGGTTAGACCACACTTGGAGTACTGCATACAATTCTGGTCGACATATTATGAAAAGGATACAGAGGCACTGGAGAGGGTGCAGAGAAGGTTTACAAGGATGATTTCAGAAATGCGAGGTTACACATTCTCAAGTGCAATTAGGGATGAACAATAAATGCTGACCTTGCCAGCAACGACAATATCACATGAACGAATATAAAAAACAATACCTATCAGGAAGGGATAAACAGTCTTTTTGCTTGAAAAAAGGCCGAGGGGCGACCTAATTGAGGTCTTTAAAATTATGAAAGATTTTGATAGAGTAGATACAGTGAGAGTGTTTCCACTTCTGGGGAAGAGCATAACTCGAGGCCATCAATATAAGATAGTCACCAAGAAATCAACTAGGAAATTCAGAAGAAACTTCTTTATTCAGAGAGTGGTGAGAATGTGGAACTCGCTACTACAGGGAGTAGTTGAGGCAAATGGTATAGATGCATTTAAGGGGAGGCTAGATAAGCATATAAGAGAGAATGGAATAGAGGGCTACACTGACAGAATTAGATGAGGAAAGACGGGAGGAGGCTTAAGTGGAGCCCAAACGTCGGCATGGACTGGTTGGGTCGAATGTTCTGTTTCTGCGCCGTATATCCTACGTAATCCATCCTTGGTAATACCTCGATAGTATCAGATGTCTACAGCACATAGAAAGGTGTGGTGCACGCAAGCTTGGAGTGCGGACAGGATTATCAGAAATTTAAGGATAACGCATTGATTAAAAAAAGGCTGTCTGGACACATCATAGTGTGCTGAAATCAGCTGCAAACCATACATCTGGCCAATAGTAGCCTAAACATCCTCTTGTAAAATGGCAGAAGGCAAAAATGTTCTGGACAATGAAACATCAGTATTGCCAACAATCTAGCCCAGGTCATGATCTTTTACTGAAGAGGTTGCTGTATTTGGTCTCCCCACTACCCACAATACCACAATGAGTGAAAAACACAATGAACCAACTTCACACTATGAATAAGTACTTGGACTCACAGAGTAGAGGCACCAAGTTGAAAATAATACATCCACAAATCTTCCGACACCTTCTGCCACTTTAGCAGATTCCAGTTTCCTGGCCCCAACCATCTCCTTTTCACTATGGACGTCCAATCCCTCTACACTTCCATCCCCCACCAGGATGGCCTGAGGGTGCTACACGTCTTCCTTGAACAGAGGCCCAATCAGTCCCCATCCACCTCCACCATCCTCCGCCTGACTGAACTTGTTCTCACATTGAACAACTTCTCCTCTGACTCCACTCACTTCCTCCAAATTATAGGTGTTGCTATGGGAACCTGCATGGGCCCTAGCTATGCCTGCCTTTTCGTGGGATATGTGGAACATTCTTTGTTCCAGTCCAACTCAGGTCTCCTCTCTCATGTCTTTTTCCGGTACATTGATGACTGTATCGGTGCAATTTCCTGCTCTCGCACTGAACTAGAAAACTTAATTTACTTTGCTTCCAATTTCCACCCTTCCTTCACCTTCACATGATCCATCTCCGACTCTTCCCTTCCCTTCCCCGACTTCTCTGTCTCCATTTCTGAGGATAGACTATTGACAAACATTCACTATAAGCCCACTGACTCCCACAGTTACCTAGACTACACTTCCTCCCACCCCACTTCCTGTAAGGACTCCATTCCATTCTCTCAGTTTCTCCATCTCCGTTGCACCTGTTCTGATGATACCACCTTCCATCCAATGCTTCCGATACATCTTCCTTTTTCCTCAACCGAGGATCCCCCTTTTCCGTGGTTGACATGGCCCTCAAACCGTGTCCAGTCCATTTCCTGCACTTCTGCTCTCACCCCTTCTCCTCTCTCCCAGGACCATGACAGGGTTCACCTTCTCCTCACCTTTCACCCCACCAGTCTCCACATTCAGTGGATCATCCTCCGCCATTTCCGTCACCTCCAGCGAGATTCTGCCACCAATCACACCTTCCCCTCCTCTCCCCTTTCAGCATTCCAAAGGGACTGCTGCCTCTATGACACCCTGGTCCATTCCGCAGTCACCCCAAGCAACCCCTCCTTTCACCACCATACCTTTCCGTGCAAGTGCAGGAGATGCAACACCTGCCCTTTTACCTCCTCCCTTCCCACTGTCCAGGACCCCAAACACTCCTTCCAGGTGAAACAGCGATTCACTTGTACTTCTTTCAATTTAGTACACTGTATTCGCTGCTTATGATGTGGTCTCCTCTACACTGGGGAGACCAAATGCAGATTGGGTGACTGCTTTGCAGAACACCTCCGTTTAGTCCGTAAGCGCGACCCCAAGCTTCCAGTCGCATGTCGCTTTAATTCTCCGCTCCACTCCCACTGTGATCTCTCTGTCCTCAGCCTCTTATACTGCAATGAAGCTCAACGTAAGCTCGAGGAACAGCATCTCATCTTTCGATTTGGCACTTTACAGCCTTCTGGACTCAACATCGAGTTCAACAATTTCAGACCATAACCTCTGCTCCTATTTTTTCATATGGCATCTGTTGATGATTCTGCCATTCCCATTACACCTCTTCTAGACCCATCCTTTGTTTCCTTACTTGTTCCATTACCAACTCCATTTGCTTTATATAATCATACGCTTGGTCGTTTAATCACTCCTGCCTACCACCCTATCACAGACCTTCCTTTTTGTCCTTTCCTCCTCGTCAATCTCTCCCTGCCCCTGCACTTGCTTAAAATCTGTTATGTTATCTATGCAGACTATAGATATACTCCTTGTCTAGTCACTGCATAGTTGCATAAGATGGAGACTTGTTTACCTGATGTACTGTCAATAAGGGTTACACTGTGTATATACATGCTGGCACCACTAGAGGGTGCAACTGGTGGAGGCCGGGTATCTTGTCCTGCCCTGGTGGCAGGGGCTGTATAAAAGGGGAGCCACCATGCGGCTGCCTCACTCTGGAGTTAAGAATAAAGGACGAAGGTCACTACAGTTTGAGTACAACACATTGCCTCGTGGAGTCATTCATATGTACAGTACAAACATAATAACTGCCGATGAAAATAAGGACTTTCACGCAATATTATGGCTACCTTTGGCACACTAAAAGACTTCACAGAGGGTGGTGATTGGGATGCCTTCATGGAAAGGCTCGAGCTATATGTCATGGCAAATGACTTGGCAGGGGAGACGGACACATTGGCAGAGAAGCGCAAGGCTATACTGCTGACCAGTTGTGGGCCCGAGGTCTACCGCCTCGTCAGGGACTTGCTGGCACCCACGAAGGCCAAGGATAAGACATACGATGAGCTGACTGAACTAATTTGCTACCAACTTAAACCAAAATGGAACATCCTCATGGCCAGGCACAGATTCCACACTCACCGCAGACCTGAGGGCCAGGAGATTGCAAAATATGCAGCCGACCTCAGGAGACTTGCGGCACTGTGTGATTTTGGCATGCACCTCAACGAAGCATTGCGAGACATCTTCGTTATAGGAATGGGCCATGAGGGCCTCCTTCACAAGCTATTATCTGCCGACATCACATTCAACCTGCAGAAGGCCATCAGCATCAGTCAGGCGTTCATGACTTTGACCTGCAGCACCAAGCAAATTATTCATCCTGTGGACTCAAACCCGGCAAGTACTGTACACAGAATGGTGCCTTTCACAGGCAAGACTGTAGAACATGGCTCTGCCCAGGGCAGAGAGCACAGAGCCCAGGGTTCCAGAACTCAGAATCCGCTGAGGGGTGCTAATCGAGTAGCACCATGCTGGCATTACGGAGGAAATCATAGGGCTCACCAGTGTCAGTTTATTGAGTATGTATGCAAAGCCTGTAACATGAAAGGCCACCTCCAGCGTATGTGTAAAAGAAATACAACTCACTGTCTAGCAGAGGAGTCGGTAGATGACTTTGAATCCAGCGGGGAGTATGATGATTTGGCCAGAGAGGCACCTCAGCCCCAGGAAGAAGTGTATGGAGTGTATATATGAACCACCAATTGTCCTCCAGTGAAAATGGAAGTTGAGATAAAAGGCGTGCCAGTCTTTATGGAAGTGGACAAGGAAGCAAGCCAGTCAGTGATGAGCCAGGATGCCTTTGAGAGGCTATAGAATGAAAAATGACCTGAGCTGGTTCCAGTACAAGAAAAGTTGCACACCTACACCAAGGAGCAGATCCCAGTCCTTGGTAGTGCGGATCCATAATGGCGTAGTGCACAAGTTACCTCTGTGGGTTGTTGCAGGTGATGGTCCAACGCTACTCGGAAGACGGTGGATGGGGAAGATCTAGTGGAAATGGAAAGACCTCTGCACTCCAGCAATCGATGTCCCCTGTGCTCAGAGGCAGAGCAAAACCTCACCTTCGCTTGGGCCAGGCACCAGAGAACAGAGCAGCACAGCACCTGAGGCACAGACCGTCCATCATGACTGCGTGGCAATGATCCGACTGGAACGACCTAAGAGTGCTTTCCTGGCTCCAGTGGCAGGACTCCTGGGAAGGAAAATCGAATTCACAGGCACTCTTCCAACTTTTGTGGCAGAATCGCGGAAGAGAAGGATCAAAGCAGTCAACCTCGAAGACAGAGGCAAGATGGTGTCGCTGCTGCAGCGAGGTGCAGAGTGGGGGTGGCAAGGTTATTTTAAAGGAGACCTGCAACCAGCTGAACTTAAAGAGACATTGTATGCATGGCAATCAATGTAACGAACCGATTAAGAATGTAAAGGACAAAATGTTGCGAGATGTTGGGAACAGAGTGTCCCCAAAAGTAGCAAGCAAGCGAATTCGGGAGGGTAAAGATGCCCTGCCCAAGGTATGCCCACAATCTATAGGCCAGTGACCTCAGAAGGGTGAAGGTACTGATTCTGATACCCTGCCCCAGGTCAATTCCATGCTGCAGGCAACCGATGGCAGTATTCGCCACAGACTTGGAAACGAAAACGGCGCCAATATGCGCAGTCGGCCACCGTTGCCCACTATCCGGGTGGAGACGGCGCAGCCCCCAGACCCAGTCGCTATCTTGGCCACGTCCGGGAGCGAAAGGTCAGAACCAACGAGTTCCCCAAACGGGACCTGGAACAGCCAGGTTCCCAACACCGTTAGGAAGCAGGCAGAAGACTCTGCAGCCCTCAAAGGAGGACAGGGGGGCCACACACATCTGTGGCTCTGCCCACCGCTAGGCAACGGCAAAGGCCCTGAGTCCTGGCTAGGTGAGCGAACCAAGCCCACCCCGCTAGCAGGGGGTGCAGCGCTGCCATCAGACGACTAGGACCCCGTCCAGTTGCTCTGGAACTAGCGTCCTCGCAAACCTGTACTGCTACCTCAGTACTGACCATGACTGAACTAATTACGCAATCTACCCAATCTTGGCGCATGACAGTAAAAGGTAACGAATGTAAGTCACTGAACCAAGGTATCACGTTGCAAACTGAAAAAAACATTTTTTTTTCTTCCTTTCATTGTACTTGCACTGTGTCTGATCCTGTATGTTTATGTAACAGGCCAACTGCATGATCTCGCTGTGGGGGGAGGGGCAGGAGCAGTTGGGGGGAATGGATGTATGTAGCCATGGACACAAACATGAATCATACCCAGAACCCTCTGGAACCTTCACTGCATCATCGAACTATCCAAACTGGTAACCACAACCCAATGTTGTGGCAAAAGGACTTGGGGGGTTAACAGGGAGAGAGCCAAGCCAAAGCACAGCCAAGGTGCAAGGGCTATTGGCATTTAAGTCTGGGGAGAGCTAAGCCAGAGCACATAGTGCAAAGGTAATTGGCACAAAGGACTTGTGGGAGAGTGATGTTATATATGCAGACTATAGATATACTTCTGTGTAGTCACTGTATAGTTGCATAAGATGGAGACTTGTTTACCTGATGTACTGTCAATAAGGTTTACACTGTGTATATACATACTGGCACCACTAGAGGATGCAACTGGTGGAGTCCGGGGTTTCCTGTCCTGCCCTGGTGGCAGGGGCTGTATAAAAGGGGAGCCACCATGCAGCTGCCTCACTCTGGAGTTACGAATAAAGGACCAAGGTCACTACAGTTTGAGTACAACACATTGCCTCATGGAGTCATTCATAGGTACAGTACAAACATAATATATTACATCTCTAACTTTTTCCAGTTCTGATGAAAGGTCATCGACCTGAAACGTTAACTCTGTTTCTTTCAATACAGATACAGCCTGACCCACTGAGTATTTCCAGCATTTTCTGTTTTTATTTCAGATTTCCAGCATCTGCTGCATTTTGCTTTTGGACATCATATATCATATATAACAATAATTAATATATGCCAGTCTTATTTGTACGTAAGTGAGAAATATTAACAAAGTCTTTTCTAAAGTTTTATTGGGCATATTGCCTATTGATTGTTACATTTGATATTAAGGATTATGGCCATGACAGGATTTGGGTTTCTTTGTTCCTTTTATGGAGATATCTGCTACCTTGCTAGTTCTATTAGTTTTCTTTCATCCTGCCTTAGAAAAAGGTTTCTGGATCTTTAAAAAAAACATTTTTCTTGTTTCCGCAGACCTTACAAACCCTTCACCTGCATGAACTGACTGCTGTAGCTCTGCATTTTCCGTTGCCGAGGCAAACATTGTCTCTTCTGAAGCATCCAGACTAACGTCACATTGTTTGGCCAGAACATGAAGGAGACAGCGTACAATGAACATCTTGCAGAACCTCTGGAGGGGCACACTACAGGGAAACGTCAAAACTGCCCAGGCAACAGAATCAAAATTTGCACAGACCGACTGTCCTTTTGATCACTGACCTTGTGCCTGCATGAGCTTCATTGTAACAAGGTTCTGCAGAACTTTGTATTGGTGTCATCAGCCATAGCTTGGTGCCATATCCATGGTTACCCAGAATACAGGCTATCATCTCCCTCAACCGATGTTGGAATAGTTGATTGGTTTGGAATGAGCAAGTCACAAGTTAACACTGAATAGTTGTCATAAATAGATGTGGTGTCATTCTGGGCATTTTACACAAGTGGTACCTCTACAACCATAATTCTAGAGAAACTTGGTATGGCACGGAGCCCTTGTGGGAAATGGGTGAATCTGAAGTTACCTATAGCCCCTCGGATCCCCTGGATATTGGGGTCATCACAGACTGTAAGATTGGTATAATCACTCTCCAGAGCCAGTGACTCAGAATTAGTGGTTGGATTGGAGGTGGGATGTGGAGAGGAGCTGGAGTGGTAAAGTTTAGTTCCACTGCCACAGAGTTCGATTACCATTGGTGGTGATATAGAAAGAAAGAAGAAAGAACTTGCAACTTATGCGGCTCGGTGTCAAATTGTTTTATCTCATAAAACTCCTGTGAAGCGCCTTGGGATGTTTCACTATGTTAAAGGCGCTATAAAAATACAAGTTGTTGTTGTTGTAGTTGTTGTTTATATACCATCTTTCAGGACCTCCAGTGGTATAAAAGCACTTTACAGCCAATGATGCACCTTTGAAGTGTCATCACTGTTGTAATGTAGGAAACGTGGCAGGAAAATTTGTGCACAGCAAGGTCCAACAAGCAGCAATGTGATAATGATCAGATAATCTGTTTTAAAGAAAGAAAAACTTTGATTTATATAGCGCCTTTCATGACTACCAGATGTCTCAAAGCGCTTTACAGCCAATGAAATAATTTTGGAGTGTAGTCACTGTTGTAATGTAGGAAACGCGGCAGCCAATTTGTGCACAAGCAAACTCCCATAAAACAGTAATGTGATAATGACCAGATAATCTGTTTCTTTTTGTTATGTTGATCGAGGGATAAATATTGGCCAGGACAATGGGGATAACTCACCTGCTCTTCTTCGAAATAGTACCTTGGGATCTTTTACGTCTACTTGACAGAGCAGATGGGGCTTCAGTTTAACATTTCATCCAAAAGACGACACCTCTGACAATGTAGCACTTCCTCGGAGTGTCAGTTTAAATTTTTTGTGCTACATGTCCTTGGAGTGGGTCTTGAACTCATAACCTTCTGACTCAGAGGTGAGAGTACTACTCACTGAGCCACAGCTGACACTAATTCAGTGACAGTTAGTGACTAATTTAGTGGTATTAATTCAGGGATTAATATTGGCCATACCATGCGCAAATTGGCTGCCTGGTTTCCTACATTACAATAGTAACTCCACTTCAAAAAGTACTTTGTTGGCTGTAAAATGCTTTGGGATGTCGGTGGTCATGAAAAGCACTATAGAAATGCAAAGTCTTTCTTTATTTTTACAACACGGGGGATAACTCCCCTGCTCTTTTTCAAAATAGTGCCGAGGGCAGACGGGGCTTCGGTTTAATGTCTCATCTAAAAGACAGCATTTATGGCAGTGCGGAGCTCCCTCAGTACTGCATTGAAAAGTCAGCCTAAATTTTGTGCTCAGAAGAAAGAGTGTTACCCACTAAGCCACGACTGAAAGCAGCAGGAATGCAAAAGTAGAGATGCCACTAGACTCTGAATTGTAGCCAGCTGATTTCAGAATCGAGGCAGAGGTGCAAGAGAAGCACTACAAGGATAATGGAGATGCTATGGATGGATATGGCCACAAGAGTGGATAGAGATGCATGAGGGTCCCACAGGGCTTAAGGGGGATACGGTAAAAGACGGTGTCAGTCATTGCATGAATCGATGAAGGTAGCAGCTGTTTACTAAACAACACATAGTACGGGTGACTGAACAATGACAATAGCTTTTGATGAGCTGCAAAAAGGAGTAGAAATGATATGTAAATATCACGTGGAGGCACAAGCCTGCAGAACAGATGCATGAAAGTTAGTGAGACTGCTCAGATGTATTCAGTGAGGCTGGGGGAGATGGGTTGTGGGGGAAGGGGCAGGAATTTAGTGGAGATGTAATTCAACAGTTGAGACTGACTAAAATCTGTCCTTTTTTGTCGCATATGCTCAGCTGTTTTATTGATGAAATACTTGGGATGCGTTATGATGCATTGACAATCTGCAAGTCAAAGTGTGTTTTACATGAGTTATCAAAGAATATTTTTTATTGCCTAAATTTGTTTCTATGACACAGAAAACATGGTGGTCTAATGAATCCATTTGTGTGGGAAAGGGTAACAACATGCTTTTTTTATTGTCAATATTAATTTATCTGAATTAAGAATTATTTTACATTAGAGTTTAGAAGGTTGTGGTTCAAGGCCCAATCGAAAGACTTAAGCACAAAATCTAGGTTGACACTCCAGTACAATACGGAGGGTGTGCAGCACTGTCAGAAGTGCCATCTTTCTGCTGAAGTGTCAAACCGAGGCCCCGACTGCCCCCTCAGGTGGACGTGTCACTCTGTGAAGACGAGCAGGGCAGTTCTCCCTGTTGTATACGCTGACTATGGATGCACTCTATGTGTTGTTGTATAAGATGGAGACTTGTTTACCTGATGTACTATCAATAAGGTTCACACCGTGTACATACATGCTAGCACCACTAGAGGATGCAACTGGTGCAGACCGGGGGTTTCCTGCCCTGGTGGCAGGGCCCAGTATAAAAGGCTGCACACACCACGCTTGCACAGTACTCTGGAGTTTGGAATAAAGGACCGAGGTCACTGCAGTTCAAGTACAACATATTGCCTTGTGGAGTCATTCATAAGTACACTATAGACATAACAACTGACGCCGAGAATAAGGACTTTCATGCAATCATGGCTACCTTTGGCACACTAAAAGACTTTGCAGAAGGTGATAATAGGGATTGCTTCACGGAAAGGCTCGAGCAATATTTCGTGGCAAATGATCTGGCAGGGGAGACGGACACATACTGCTGACCAGTTGTGGGGCCGAAGTCTAGCGCCTTGTCAGGGACTTGCTGGCACCCACGAAGGCCAAAGATAAGACATACGATGAGCTGATTAAACTAATTCACGACCAACTTAAATCAAAGGAGAGCATCCTCACGGCCAGGCACAGATTCTACATGCACCGCAGGCCTGAGGGCCAGGAGATTGCAAAACATGCAGTCGACCTCAGGAGACTTGCGGCACCGTGTGACACCTCTACGAAGCATTGTGAGACATCTTCATTATAGGAATTGGCCATTAGGGCCTCCTTCATAAGCCGACACCACAGTCAACCTGCAGAAAGCCATTGGCATCAGTCAGGCATACATGACCTCGACCTGCAACACCAAGCAAATCATTCAGCCTGTGGACTCAAACCCGGCAAGTACTGTACACAGAATGGTGCCTTTCACAGGAAAGACTGCAGAACGTGGCTCTGCCCTGGGCAGAGAGCACAGATCTCAGGGTTGCAGAACTCAGAGTCCGCCGAGGGGTGCTAATCAAGTAGCACCATGCTGGCGTTGCAGAGGAAACCATATGGCTCACCAGTGTCGGTTTGCGGAGTACGTATGTAAAACCTGTAACTCGAAGGGCCACCTCCAGCGCATGTGTAAAAGAAATACGACTCACCGTCTAGCAGAGGAGTCGGTAGATGACTTTGAATCCAGCGGGGAGTATGATGATTTGGCCAGAGAGGCAGCTCAGCCCCAAGAGGACATGTATGGAGTGTACACCTGCACCACCGATTGTCCTCCAGTGAAGATGGAAGTCGAGATAAACGGCGTTCCAGTCTTCATGGAAGTGGACATGGGAGCGAGCCAGTCAGTGATGAACCACAATGCCTTCGAGAGGCTGTAGAACGAAAAATGACCCGAGCTGGTTCCAGTAGAGGAAAAGTTGTGCACCTACACGAAGGAGCGGATATAAGTGTAATCCACATAAGTGCATAAGTTACCTCTCTGGATTGTTGCAGGTGATGGTCCAACACTACTCGGAAGAAGGTGGATGGGGAAGATCCAGTGGAAATGGGACGACCTCTTCACTCCAGCAATCGATGTGCCCCCATGCTCAGAGGCAGAGCAAAACCTCACCTTTGCTTGGGCCAGGCATCAGAAAACAGATCAGCACAGCATCTGAGGCTCAGACCGTTCATCACGACTGCATGGCAATGATCCGATCGGAACGATCTAAAAATACTCTCCCGGCTCCATTGGCAGGACTCCTGAGGAGGAAGATCAAAATCACTGGTACTCTTCTAGCATTTGTGGCAGAATCGCGGGAGAGGAGGATCAAGGCAGTCGCTCTCGAGGACAGAGGCAGGATGGCGTTCCTGCTGCAGCGAGGAGCAGCATGGCTGAAAAGAAAGATGGCCGCGGTAACATCACGAGGTGCAACACTGAGGGACCAACATGTGGGGTCCAACAAAGGATCTGATTGGGGTAAAGCCAGCGGGATTCTCTTAAAGGAGACTTGCAACCAACTGAACGTAAAGAGACATTGTATGCATGGCAATCAATGTAACAAACCGATTAAGATTGTGAACAGAATGTTGTTGTGAGATGTCGGCACTGTAAAGAACAGAATGTTGTTGCGAGATGTTGGTACCACTCCCAACACAAAGAACCAAATGTTGTTGTGAAATTTTGGGAATAGAGTGCCCCTAGCACCGAGTGAATTCGGGAGGGTAAAGGCCCGGAGCCTGATACCCTGCCCCAGGTTTATCCCACGCTGCAGGCACCCGATGGCACCATTCGCCATGGACCTGGAAACGAAAATGGTGCTAATACGTGCAGTCGGCCGCCGTTGCCCACTACCCGGGTGGAGACGGCGCAGCCCCAGACCCAGTCGCTACCTCGGCCATGTCCGGGAGCGAAAGGTCAGAACCAACAAGTTTCTCAAATGGGACCTGGAACAGCCAGTTTCCCAACACCGTGAGAGGGCAGGCAGAAGACTCTGCAGCCCTCAAAGGAGGACAGGGAGGCCACACAACTCTGTGGCTCTGCCCACCACTAGGCAATGGCAAAAGCCCTGAGTCCTGGCTCAGTGAGCGAACCAAGCCCACTCTGCTAGCAAGGGGCGCAGCGCTGCCATCAGGCGACTAGGACTCCGTCCGGTTGCTCTGGAACTAGCATCCTCTCATACCCCAGTACCGACCTTGACTAAACCATGAATACAATCTACCCAATCCTGGCGCACGACCGTAAAACGTAACCAATGTAAATCATGGAACCTAGGAGCCATGATACACAAATGGATCACACCCAGAACCCACTGGAACCTCCAATGAATCATCGAACCTTCCAATCTGATAACGACAACCCAACGTTGTGGCAAAAGGACTTGAGGGTTAACAGGGAGAGAGCCAAGCCAAAGCACAGCCAAGGTGCAAGGGCTATTGGCACTTAAATCTGGGGAGAGCCAAACCAGAGCACATAGTGCGAAGGTAATTGGTACAAAGGACTTGGGGGAGAATGATGTTGTATATGCTGACTGTGGATGTACTCTATGTGTAGTCACAGTGAGATTGTATAAGATGGAGACTTGTTTACCTGATGTACTATCAATAAGGTTCACACCATGTACATACATGCTAGCACCACTAGAGGGTGCAACTGGTGGAGACCGGGGGTTTCCTGCCCTGGTGGCAGCGCCCTGTATAAAAGGCTGCACACCACGCTTGCACAGCACTCTGGAGTTTGGAATAAAGGACCGAGGTCACCACAGTTCAAGTATAACATATTGCCTTGTGGAGTCATTCATAAGTATTCTATAGACATAACACCCCCTGTGTCCCTCACCCAACATCTAAAACAGATGATCTGGTCATTTATTTCATCACTGTTTGTGAGACCTTGCTATTGCATAAATTGGCTGTCATGTTTCTTGCATTACAACAGTGACTACACTTCAAGAGTACTTAATTGGCTGTAACGCACTTTGGGATGTCATGTGATCATGAAAGACAATATAGAAGTGCAAGTCTTTTTTTTCTTTCAAATGCTTCTCTGTTGATGCTTCTTTCCTACCTGTTGCAATAGTTTTTTCTGAATTCTAGGTGGCATATTTAGTTATTTTATCATTTTCATCCCATTCAACAGTCCCAGTCCTCTTTTTGTGATGGCCTACTCCAAGTGTGAGGGAGTTTTTCAGGGAGATTCAGCCACTTCTGTTTACTTCCTCCTGTGGAGAAGCATGTGGGCTCCATTCAGCAGTGCCCTCGCTTACTTAACTGAACTTGGGAACTTGCAACAAGTGGAATTGCTGGCTGGAAGCTGCATCCTGGCACTCAGTGCCACGGTGCCTTGGCGTACCAGTGTGCTGAAGCCACCAAATCAGCTAGCATTCAAACACCTGCTCCTGTAGAGCAAACATTGCTAGTCACAATTAAGTGCTTTCATTGGAAAATAAATCATAATTATATCAAACTTGATATAAAAAAAATTGCACCTCAGTAGCAACAGATTTTTATTATATGTGAATGTCAACTTTGGACCAAATCTTGTTACAATCTCTACAGAAGATTAAGGGCTAGAACCTCCACTTTTGTGGTTATTGCCCAAAAATGGGCATTATTTCTGGCGTGGGCGTTAAAAAAGGGTTTTCAGATCACTGGCTTCGCGCCCATTCTCAAAATACCTAGATTCCATTTTTGAAAATAGGCGTTACCGCGAGTGATATCAAATGGGCGGTAGCGTTAAATTTTTTTGGCCTTCTGCCATAAAGTATGGCTGTCCTTAGCAACGACATGGCAACGCTCAATTCCTGCGATTCTGGAGGTCAAGGGTCATCATGACATGCGCAGAAGAGGAGACAGAGAGAGAGGGAGCTCAGAGGGACTGAAGGCGTGTGTGGATGTGGTGTGGCTGCTTTGGGAGGAAGGAGGGAGACTTTAGAGCTTCACAGCAAGTAGGTAAACAAAAAGTAGCCGTTACCAGCCACATATTTGCCCAAATTTGGCCTACAATGGAGAGAGAGGTGGAGGCACCACAACACGCTGTGGAGAGTGACGTTGGAGAGAGCAGTGAGGTGGGCGAGGAGCACATTGGAGGGCGCAAAAGAGCCAGGAGGTTCTCGGACGAGGCAAATGCCTCCCTCCTGCAGGAGGTCGAGTTACGCTGGGGTGATTTGACACAGGGAGGATGTGGGAAGCCCACCCCAAAGGCATACCAGAAGATATGGACCGATATAGCAGAAGTGGTCTCGTTAGCGACCAACGAGGTACGTGAGGGCAACCGATGCCGCAAATGATGGAATGATCTTATGGGATCCTCAAGAGTAAGTATTACATTGATTTACATGTACTTATGTATTTATATAATTTGATTTGTAACAGTCATGAGTGACTATCATCAGATGTGAGGTCTTTCACTTTTACCGGGAATGTTTTACTCAAAGCCTGCGGTCATGGTGAAAGTCTTTAGGTAAAGAAGGATCATTTTTATAATAAAGATGTTACATCTGTCAGTTATGTGTTGTATCAGTGTCTGTGACAGTACCTGGCAATGATATCACACAATGATCTCAAGCCATGTCGTCCTGTCACCTTTTACAGAAGAAGCTATCGACTATGAGGCCCATGCAGATGCGAACGGGTAGAGGGCCATCAGTCCCCAGCGATATCACAGAGATGGAGGAGCATGTGCTCACACCCCTGGGGAAGCACCCCTAGATAGCCACGGACGCATCTGCAGACCCTGAAGTGATGCCACGTGAGTAAAGCTTACACCATTGCGTAATATTAAGTCAATAGATGCCACACACACTCATATCCGAACAATCATATATGATAGATGATTTCTAAAATTGTCATAGAAATAATGCTGGCCTAATTAAAATCATTGGAATGCAAATGTGTTGATGGTCATGAAATGTGATGTCCGCAATGATTTTGAGAGCAGTGGTGCTTTTGTCATGCATATGCTGCGTGTAGCGCTGGACTCACCTTGTGACCCTAACAGCCCCTTCTCTTTTAATAACCTCATTTGTGTTTTTCAGCTCAGCCAGCAGCTCATCTCAAGGCAAGACCACAGAGGCCAGAAGGTGGGGGGCGCGGGGCAGGGGTCGACGGACAATCCTACATCTGGTGCTGAGGAGCTTTGATTCTCGCCCGTCAATCCGCTGGGTCTGTTCTCCATGGATGAGAGCGCAGATTTTGAGGAACCTGCATCGCCACGCTCCAGAAGCCATTCCACCCCAAGGCCATTTAGTGGTCCTCCGGTCATTTCCGCCTCCACTCTGGAGATACCGGCCCACTACACCTCGCCACAGGACACCCCATTTGTCCCCAGGATGGTGCCAACCCTGCAGAGGTCTCGTGGATGCAGCAGGTCTGTTCCACGAGTGCCACATGAAAGCGGAGAGATGGTACAGTTGTCCAGGAGGACTGTAGACATTGGTGACCAGCTTATCGAATTATTGGGAGGCATATCCCGATAGTTGGC
Organism: Pristiophorus japonicus; assembly: GCF_044704955.1. Taxonomy (NCBI): domain Eukaryota; kingdom Metazoa; phylum Chordata; class Chondrichthyes; family Pristiophoridae; genus Pristiophorus; species Pristiophorus japonicus. The sequence goes on from NC_091985.1 coordinate 139,522,503, forward strand.
CACAATGACCGAGTACATTCCGCGCATGGCGGAGGCTCTAGATGCGATAGGCAGGAACACTGCTGCCACAAGCCTCCCAGTGGTCCCAAAGCGCGGTACTCCACCCCTGGGTTCCGCACCACCACTGTGAACGACAGATGAGAGCAAGGCCCAAGATCCTGCTTCTGCATCAGAGAATGTTGCCCCCTCGGCATCCACTGTTCTCGTACCCATGCAACGACCGCATCTGCCTTCATCCCCCCAATGAGGCAACGCCTGAGGAGCTCCTCGGCCAGGCGTGTGGAGTGAGTAGGGGAAGGGGTAGAGGTGGGGAGAAGAAGGGGAGGAGGGAAGGAAAATGAGATGCATGTCTGAAGGTGATGACTGTGTTATATCTCCATCTGGGTGTATGCAATTTGTTGCAATGTATAGGGGCTGGGGACCACGCTCCAGCTTTGCCTTTGTATTCTGTGTTGCTGGACATGTTAAACATGTGATTGATATCAAAGGTGGAAAAAGTGGGGTGTGGGCGGGGGTTGGGTGTTATTGCCTGTGATATGATTTCAGACCAATATTGGTATAAAATTTTTGTTATTGAACATAATCTTGTTGCGCATTGTCTCAGATAGCTGCAACATTACACACTGGTGATTCCTTGACATGAAAGGGTTAAATACAATTTAACATCAATCAACATAAACTTTAATTGGCACCAAGGTGATGGTCACCATTGATGTCTGAGCTGCACACACACAGCAGTGTGTCAGCGTTGTCACTCACATCAATGCTCTTTCAGGCAAATTTCAGATTTCAGCTCCTCACGTAAGAGTGGGATTTAAAAAATGCCAGCCACACCGCTGGCGTTCATTCAGAACAGTTCAACTTTTTGTGGGCGTTTTTTTGGGCGAGCGATATTGTGGGCGATATGTGTGCGAGGTGGGGAAAGTGATGGTGGGCGATCTCCTGGGCATTAGTATCACCAAATGTGCTCTTTACGACAAAATAAAGTGGGCGGGCGGTATTATTGAATTTCGGCGTTAATTCCGTGCGGAAAGTAACGCTGGGCGATATTATGGCCGTTGATTTTGCCCATTCTGATGATTCCGCCCCAAAAAAATGGACAGGCGGCAATTTTTCCCCCCAGCATTAAGCACATGGGGAAAGTAATGTTCGACGATAAGTTTCCTAAAAATGTCTGCCAGTTTCCATTTTGTGCCAAAATGGGCGATATATGGGCATTATACATCATTTCAGTGGTAAAATGGGCATTAAGTGGGCATTAATCATGCAAAAAAAGTGGAGGTTCTAGCCCCAAATGTTTATGTCCGGCAAAGCAGAATATTCTGAAATACATCACGAGAGTATCTTAAGATATTCTTTAATGTTATATAACCACCATTTTTTAATTACAAGATGCATCTGATCTAGTTTTAAGCTTGCATCAAACTTGTTTTATAGAGTCCAAAATCACCCCAAAATATCAATACTTTATTCAGTATATTTCATATCATTATTAAAGGAATGGTTGAGAACAACGACTGGGAACTTCCTCAGAGCTGATCCCGCTCCCCTTCCATGGCACAGTGGAAAATTTCAGTTGAGGGCATAAATAAGGTTTCCACCACAATTCCAGTTACATTATGGTGGTATAGCAGGAGAAAATCCAAGGAAATTCTCAGCCAACACCTTCACCATAGAAAGAAAGAACTTGCACTATATAGTTCCTTTCAGGATGTCCCAGAGCATTTTTACAGCCAATTAAGTACCTTTGACGTGTAGTCACTATTGTAATATAGGAAAAGCGTTTTCTTTCCTGTTCTTTTATCCATCCCAGAAAGCAGGGACACAGGGGACTGGGTCTAATTGGATAGCTCTACCAAAGACCTGGCACAGGCACGATGGGCCGACTGACCTCCTTCGATGCTGTGTCATACTATGGCACGATAATATATTCTGGGGGAAGGACCCCTGGGTATCAGCAGTCCTCCAGTATATCACTCGAGTGACGATTGCCAACAGGCATTCCTAGTCTGCGAGAATTAGCAGGCAATTTGACCTTAGGGGCAAAACGGTTGGGTCTCATTCTGTCATCACCTGACAACTCTTTTGGGGGGGAACAAAATAAACATTAGATCAAGTGCCCCCGATCTGGGAGATACTCCAGACACTTTTAATTGCCCTCTTCTTAAAAAAATATTTTTTGTTTTTTTAGTCATCACCTAACATCCACATACACTCACATCCCAGCTGAAGTCACTAGATAGTAATCAGGAACAGAAATCCTGGCTGATTTTTTCTCTCCCTAGCCCTGGAACACTGGAGTCAATCGTAGTGCCCCCCCACCCCCCTCCCCCCCCAACTGCCACCCTACCTGTAGCCACAAAATGATTCTGAATGTTGGCCTTTATTACAAGAGAATTTGAGTATACGTGTAGAGACATCTTACTGCAATTATGTAGGACCCTGGTGAGACCTCACCTGGTGTATTGTGTACAGTTTTGGTCTCCTTACCTAAGGAAGGATATCTTTGCCATAGAGGAAGTGCAACAAAGTTTCACCAGACTGATTCCTGGAATGGGTAGATTATCCTATGAGGAGAGATTGAGTAGACTAGGCCTATATTCTCTAGAGTTTGAAAGAATGAGAAGTGATCTCATTGAAACATAAAAAATTCTTACAGGGCTTAACGGGGTAGATGCAGGGAGGATGAGGAGTCCAGAATCAGGGGTCACAGTCTCAGAATAAGGGGGTAGTCATTTAGGACTGAGATGAGGAGAAACTGCTTCACTCAGACGATGGTGAATCTCCGGAATTCTCTACCCCAAAGGGCTTGGAACGCTCGGCCTTTGAGTATATTCAAGACAGAGATTGATAGATTTTTGGATATTAAGGGAATCGAGGGATATGGGGATAGTGCAGGAAAGTGTTGAGGTAGAAGATCAGCCATGATCTCATTGAATGGCGGAGCAGGTTCGAGGGGCCGAGAGGCCTACTTCTGCCCCTAATTCTTACGTTCTTATGTCTGTACTTTGGGCAAATGAAGGGGTTGAGCACCTGGTACATTCTGCACCTGCGCCACACATCAAGTACAAAATATGTAAACAGCAGAGGAGGAATTTTAATCCACCACTCCCGGCAGAAGCAGAGTAGGTACGTGATTCCCTCCCACTCCCAACTTAACTGGACCATTTTCTTCTCCCCAGTGAATTAGCAACAAACCCATGAATCTTCATGTCTAGCATTGTACGTCACAATGCCCAATAAGCTGTGCCGCATCTACAGTGAAGAATTGGCCAAGATCTCACTCTTCACAATTCAAAGTGCAAATCTCTTAAAACACGATAAGGTTCATCGTAAAAATGTTGGTTTCAATGAAATGTCATCCAAGTTGGCACAATTTCTGCAGAAGACGTGTGTGCATCCACCATACTTTTTGATATACCTCAATTTGAATGTTGAACTTGGCTCCCATTCTCCTAAGAATATAAGAACATAAGAACATAAGAACATAAGAAATAGAAGCAGGAGTAGGCCATTTGGCCCCTTGAGCCTGCTCCGCCATTTAATACGATCATGACTGATGTGATCATGGACTCAGCTCCACTTCCCTTCCCGCTCCCCATAACTCTTTATTTCCTTATCACTCAAAAACCTGTCTATCTCCACCTTAAATATATTTAATGACCCAGCCTCCACAGCTCTCTGGGACAGAGAATTCCATAGATTTACAACCCTCTGAGAGAAGAAATTCCTCCTCATCTCAGTTTTAAATGGGCAGCCCCTTATTCTGAGACTATGCCTCTTAGTTTTAGTTTCCCCTATGAGTAGAAATATCCTCTCTGCATCCACCTTGTCGAGCCCCCTCATTATCTTATATGTTTCGGTAAGATCACCTCTCATTCTTCTGAACTCCAATGAATATAGGTCCAAACTATTCAACCTATCTAGATAAGTCAACCCCCTCATCTCTGGAATCAACCCAGTGAACCTCGAATGCAAATATATCCTTCCTTAAATATGGAGACCAAAACTGTATGCAGTAATCGAGGTGTGGCCTCACCAATACTCTGTACAGTTGTAGCAGGACTTCTCTGCTTTTATACTCTATTCCCCTTGCAATAAAGGTCAACATTCCATTTGCCTTCCAGATTAATTGCTGTACCTGCATACTAACTTTTTGTGTTTCATGCACAAGGACCCCCAGGTCCCTCTGTACTGCAGCATTTTGTAATTTTTCTTCACTTAAATTTGAATTTGCTTTCCTATTTTTTCTGCCAAAGTGGATAAGCTTCCAATTTCCCACATTATACTCCATCTGCCAAATGTTTTCCCACTCACTTAACTTGTCAATATCACTTTGCAGATTTTTTGTATCGTCTTCACAATTTGCTTTCCCACCCATCTTTGTATGACTAGCAAACTTGGTTACATTACACTCGGTCCCTTCATCAAAGTCATTAATATAGATTATAAATAGTTGAGGCCCCAGCACCGAACCCTACGGCACCCCACTCGTTACTGTTTGCCAACTGGAAAATGACCCATGCTAATATATTACCCCCAACACCTTGAACTTTTATCTTGTACAGTAACCTTTTATGTGGCACCTTATCGAATACTTTCTGGAAATCCAAATACACCACATCCACTGGTTCCCCCTTATCCACCCTGCTTGTTACATACTCAAAGAACTCCATCAAATTTGTCAAACATGATTTCACTTTCATAAAACCATGCTGACTCTGCTTGATTGAATTATGCTTTTCCAAATGTCCTGCTACTGCTTCCTTAATAATGAACTCCAGCATTTTCCCAACGACAGGTGCTAGGCTAAATGGTCTAACTGAAGGGACCGAGTGTAATGTAACCAAGTTTGCTAGTCATACAAAGATGGGTGGGAAATCAAATTGTGAAGACGATACAAAAAATCTGCAAAGTGATATTGACAAGTTAAGTGAGTGGGAAAACATTTGGCAGTTAGACCAGTTAGCCTAGCATCTGTCGTTGGGAAAATGCTGGAGTTCATTATTAAGGAAGCAGTGGCAGGACATTTGGAAAAGCATAATTCAATCAAGCAGAGTCAGCATGGTTTTATGAAAGTGAACTGCTAACTGCTTTCTGTCTGCCTCCTTTTTTAAATACATTTGTGGTTTTCCAATCCGCTGGGACCTCCTCAGAATCCAGGGAATTTTGGTAGATTACAACCAATGCATGCACGATCTCTGCAGTGACTTCTTTTAAGATCCTAGGATGTAAGCCATCAGGTCCAGGGGACTTGTCCGCCGTTAGTTCCATTATTTTAGCGAGTACTACTTCTTTAGTGATAGTGATTGAATTAAGTTCCTCCCTCCCAATAACCCCTTGATTATCCACTATTGAGATGTTTCAGTGTTTATAGTGTCTTATATGAACATTAGTAATAGGAACAGGGGTAGGTCATACGGCCCCTTGAGCCTGCTCCGCCATTCAATAATATCATGGCCGATCTGATCATGGACTCAGCTCCACTTCCCCGCCCGCTCCCCATAACCCCTTATCCCCTTATCGTTTAAAAAAATGTATATTTCTGTCTGAAATTTATTCAATGTCCGGGCTTCCACAGCTCTCTGAGGCAGCGAATTCCACAGATTTTCAACCCTCTCAGAGAAGAAATTTCTCCTCATCTCTGTTTTAAGTGGGCAGTCCCTTATGCTAAGATCATGCCCTCTAGTTCTAGTCTTCCCTGATATATCCTTACTAAACAGTATAAATGCACACGAGGCCCATACTTGAGAGAAGGTCACTCTGTGACCAGTTATCTTTATTACCAAGAACCCAAGAGGCAGACGGTGGGTGGAGCTTCCCCTTTTATACCGGAAAAGTCCAAGTTAGGAGTGTCTCCCACAAGTTCGCCTCCTGTGTGGTCAGTGTTCTCAAGGTGTACAACTTAGGTCAGCTTATACATGGGTTACAATGACAGTTGAATACATGACATCACCTCCCCCCCAAAGTCTTATAGGGATCACAGGTTAAGTCTCTCTGCTGGCTTACACTCCCTTGTAGAGCGTCTGAGTTGGGGCTCCGGTTGTTGGGCACTGGCCTGAGTGTCTGCTGTTTACTCTGCCTCAGGCCTGTCTGGATTGTCCACAGTGACTGGGCTCTCCTCCACTTGGTTCCGGTGTTCGGTCACCTGTGGTGGAGTAAACTCTACGTCGTGGCCTTCCTCTGCTTCTTCTATGGGGTTGCTGAACCTCCTTTTAGTTTGATCCACGTGTTTGCGGCAGATTTGTCCATTGGTAAGTTTAACTACCAAAACTCTATTCCCCTCTTTGGCAATCACAGTGCCTGCAAGCCATTTGGACCCTGCAGCGTAATTAAGGACAAAAACAGGGTCATTGACATCAATACATCGCGCCCTCGCATTCCTGTCATGGTAGTCACATTGTAACTGACGCCTGCTCTCAACAATGTCTTTCATAGTAGGGTGTAATAGGGATAACCTGGTTTTGAGCGTCCTTTTCATTAGCAGCTCTACGGCTGGAACCCCTGTGAGTGAGTGTGGTCGGGATCCATTGGCCAACAGGAGGCGTGATAAGCGGCTTTGTAGGAAACCCCCTTGGACTCTGAGCATCCCCTGTTTGATTATTTGCACGGCTCGTTCCGCCTGGCCGTTTGAGGCTGGCTTGAATGGTGCCATTCTGACATGGTTGATTCCATTGCCTGCCATGAAGTCCTGGAATTCAGTGCTTGTGAAGCACGGGCCATTGTCGCTGACCAAGACATCCGGTAGATCATTGGTGGCGAACATTGCCCGTAGACTTTCTACCGTGGCAGAAGATGTGCTTGAAAATAAAATGGCACACTCAATCCATTTGGAGTAGGCGTCTACTACAACCAAAATCATTTTTCCCATGAAAGGACCTGCGTAGTCCACATGGATGCGTGACCATGGCTTGGCGGGCCAGGATCAGGGGCTAAGGGGGGCTTCCCTGGGTGCGTTGCCCAGCTGAGCACACGTGTTGCACCTGCGAACACAAAGTTCCAGGTCTGTATCTATCCCTGGCCACCAAATGTGTGACCTGGCAATTGCCTTCATCATGACAATGCCCGGGTGCTGATTGTGAAGTTCTCTGATAAACACCTCTCTGCCCTTCTGGGGCATGACTACTCGGTTTCCCCACAGTAGGCAATCGGCCTGAATTGAGAGTTCATCCTTGCGCCTATGAAACGTTTAAACTCCTCGGGGCAGGCCCCGTACCTGGCTGCCCAGTCCCCATTCAGGACACATTTCTTAACTAAAGACAGTAGTGGGTCTTTATTTGTCCAGACTTTAATCTGACTGGCTGTCACAGGTGAGCCTTCGCTTTCGAAAGCTTCAACAGCCATGACCATCTCAGCATCATGCTCAGCTGCCCCATCTGTGGTGACTAGTGGGAGCCTGCTGAGTGCACTGACACAGTTTTCAGTGCCTGGTCTGTGCCGAATTGTATAGTCATAGGCGGCTAACGTAAGTGCCCACCTCTGTATGCGGGCCGATGCATTCTCATTTATGGCCTTGTTGTCGGCCAAAAGGGACATTAGGGGTTTGTGATCCGTCTCCAGCTCAAATTTCCTGCCAAACAGGTACTAGTGCATTTTTTTTTACTGCATATACACATGCTAGCGCTTCCTTTTCTACCATCTCGTAGCCCCTTTCTGCCTGGGACAGACTTCTGGAGGCATAAGCTACTGCCTGTTACTAACCCTTGGCATTCACATGCTGCAACACACAAGCAACCCCATAGAACAACTCTTCACATGGGGTCTGCGTGCTTTCTTGATCGCTTCCGTTTTGGACGCAGTAGGTCTGATCCCGTCTGCTGCTACCCTCCTCCCCAGGAATTCTGCCTCTGGAGCTAGGAAGACGCACTTCGCCTTTTTCAGTCGCAGCCCTACCCGGTCCAGTCTGTGTAGCACCTCCTCCAGGTTGTGGAGGTGTTCTTCAGTATCGCGACCCCTAATGAGGATGTCGTCTTGAAAAACCACCGTCCTTGGAATCGACTTGAGGAGGCTTTCCATATTTCGCTGAAAGATCGCGGCGGCCGAACGAATCCTGAATGGACATCTGTTATATTCAAACAACCCCTTGTGTATCATGATGGTGGTCAGCTTCTTCGACTCACTTGCTAGCTCCTAGGTCATGTAAGCTGAGGTCAGGTCCAATTTTGAAAAAAGTTTGCCACCGGATAGCGTCGCAAAGAGGTCCTCCGCTCTCAGTGGCGGGTACTGGTCTTGGAGTGACACCCGATTGATGGTGGCCTTGTAATCACCACATATCCTGACTGACCCATCCGCCTTGAGCACTGGCACGATCGGGCTCGCCCAGTCACTGAATTCGACTGGCGAGCTGATGCCTTCCCTCAGCAGGTGGTCCAATTCGCATTCTATCTTTTCCTGCATCAAGTAAGGCACTACTCTGGCCTTGTGGTGTACTGGCCTGGCGTCCAGGTTTATGTGAATCACTACCTTGGTCCCCAGTACAAACCGGACAGTCTGCACCTCGGCAGGACCGGAACCAATGTCCTTGGGGGAGTGTTTGCTAGTGCTGTTGGGGAGGAGTTAAACTAATATGGCAGGGGGATGGGAACCACTGCAGGGAGACAGAGGGAAACAAAATGGAAATTGACGCAAAAGACAGAGAGTAGATGAGTAAAAGTGGAGGGCAGAGAAACACAAGGCAAAAAACAAAAAGGGCCACTGTACATCAAAATTCTAAAGGGTCAAACTGTAATAAAAAGGCAAGCCTGAAAGCTCGGTGCCTCAATGCGAGGAGTATTCGGAACCCAGGAGAGGGCTCTGAGCTAGTTAGAGTGGGTGAGAGCTCAGATGAACAGGACCCCAAGAAAGAATGCAAAAGGCAGGAGGCAACAGAGCAGAGTAGCAGTGGGGTAAGTGCAAACCACAAGGTGATAGGCAGGGACAATAAGTATGAATATAAAGGGGCTGCAGGAGGAGTCAAAACTAAAAATCATGCTTTAAAAACTAGTATTAAAACAATCGACCTAAATGCACACAGCATTCGAAATAAAGTAAATGAGTTGACGGCACAAATCATTACAAATGGGTATGATTTGGTGGCCATTACAGAAACGTGGTTGCAGGGTGGCCAAGACTGGGAATTAACATACAGGTGTATCTGACAATTCGGAAAGATGGACAAGACGGGAAAGGAGGTGGGGTAGCTCTGTTAACAAAGGATGATATCAGGGCAGTTGTGAGAGATGATATTGGCTCAAATGAACAAAATGTTGAATCATTGTGGGTGGAGATTAGAGATAGTAAGGGGAAAAAGCCACTGGTGGGCGTAGTTTATAGGCCCCCAAATAATAACTTTACGGTGGGGCAGACAATAATCAAGGGAATAATGGAGGCATGTGAAAAAGGAACGGCAGTAATCATGGGGGATTTTAACTTACATATCGATTGGTCAAATCAAATCGCACGGGGTAGCCTTGAGGAGGAATTCATAGAATGCATACGGGATTGTTTCTTAGAACAGTATGCTGCAGAACCTACAAAGGAGCAAGCTATCTTAGATCTGGTCCTGTGTAATGAGACAGGAATAATAAACGATCTCCTAGTAAAAGATCCTCTCGGAATGAGTGATCACAGTATGGTTGAATTTGTAATACAGATTGAGGGTGAGGAAGTAGTGTCTCAAACGAGCGTACTATGCTGAAACAAAGCGGATTACAGTTGGATGAGGGCAGAGTTACATAGAAACATAGAAAATAGGTGCAGGAGTAGGCCATTCAGCCCTTCTAGCCTGCACCGCCATTCAATGAGTTCATGGCTGAACGTGCAACTTCAGTACCCCCTTCCTGCTTTCTCGCCATACCCCTTGATCCCCCGAGTAGCAAGGACTTCATCTAACTCCCTTTTGAATATATTTAGTGAATTGGCCTCAGCTACTTTCTGTGGTAGAGAATTCCACAGGTTCACCACTCTCTGGGTGAAGAAGTTTCTCCTCATCTCGGTCCTAAATGGCTTACCCCTTATCCTTAGACTGTGACCCCTGGTTCTGGACTTCCCCAACATTTGGAACATTCTTCCTGCATCGAACCTGTCTAACCCCGTCAGAATTTTAAACGTTTCTATGAGGTCCCCTCTCATTCTTCTGAACTCCAGTGAATACAAGCCCAGTTGATTCAGTCTTTCTTGATAGGTCAGTCCCACCATTCCGGGAATCAGTCTGGTGAATCTTCGCTGCACTCCCTCAATAGCAAGAATGTCCTTCCTCAAGTTAGGAGACCAAAACTGTACACAATACTCCAGGTGTGGCCTCACCAAGGCCCTGTACAACTGTAGCAACACCTCCCTGCCCCTGTACTCAAATCCCCTCGCTATGAAGGCCAACATGCCATTTGCTTTCTTAACCGCCTGCTGTACCTGCATGCCAACCTTCAATGACTGATGTACCATGACCCAGGTCTCGTTGCACCTCCCCTTTTCCTAATCTGTCACCATTCCAATAATAGTCTGTCTCTCTATTTTTACCACCAAAGTGGATAACCTCACATTTATCCACATTATACTTCATCTGCCATGCATTTGCCCACTCACCTAACCTATCCAAGTCGCTCTGCAGCCTCATAGCATCCTCCTCGCAGCTCACACTGCCACCCAACTTAGCGTCATCCGCAAATTTGGAGACACTACATTAAATCCCCTCGTCTAAATCATTAATGTACAATGTAAACAGCTGGGGCCCCAGCACAGAACCTTGCGGTACCCCATTAGTCACTGCCTGCCATTCGGAAAAGTACCCATTTACTCCTACTCTTTGCTTCCTGTCTGACAACCAGTTCTCAATCCACGTCAGCACATTACCCCCAATCCCATGTGATTTAACTTTGCACATTAATCTCTTGTGTGGGACCTTGTCGAAAGCCTTCTGAAAGTCCAAATATACCACATCAACTGGTTCTCCCTTGTCCACTCTACTGGAAACATCCTCAAAAAATTCCAAAAGATTTGTCAAGCATGATTTCCCTTTCACAATTCCATGCTGACTTGGACCTATCATGTCACCTCTTTCCAAATGCGCTGCTATGACATCCTTAATAATTGATTCCATCATTTTACCCACTACTGAGGTCAGGCTGACCGGTCTATAATTCCCTGTTTTCTCTCTCCCTCCTTTTTTAAAAAGTGGGGTTACATTGGCTACCCTCCACTCGATAGGAACTGATCCAGAGTCAATGGAATGTTGGAAAATGACTGTCAATACATCCGCTATTTCCAAGGCCACCTCCTTAAGTACTCTGGGATGCAGTCCATCAGGCCTTGGGGATTTATCGGTCTTCAATCCCATCAATTTCCCCAACACAATTTCCCGACTAATAAAGATTTCCCTCAGTTCCTCCTCCTTACTAGACCCTCTGACCCCTTTTATATCCGGAAGGTTGTTTGTGTCCTCCTTAGTGAATACCGAACCAAAGTACTTGTTCAATTGGTCTGCCATTTCTTTGTTCCCCGTTATGACTTCCCCTGATTCTGACTGCAGGGGACCTACGTTTGTCTTTACTAACCTTTTTCTCTTTACATACCTATAGAAACTTTTGCAATCCGCCTTAATGTTCCCTGCAAGCTTCTTCTCGTACTCCATTTTCCCTGCCCTAATCAAACCCTTTGTCCTCCTCTGCTGAGTTCTAAATTTCTCCCAGTCCCCGGGTTCGCTGCTATTTCTGGCCAATTTGTATGCCACTTCCTTGGCTTTAATACTATCCCTGATTTCCCTAGATAGCCATGGTTGAGCCACCTGCCCTTTTTTATTTTTACGCCAGACAGGAATGTACAATTGTTGTAGTTCATCCATGCGGTCTCTAAATGTCTGCCATTGCCCATCCACAGTCAACCCCTTAAGTATCATTCACCAATCTATCCTAGCCAATTCACGCCTCATACCTTCAAAGTTACCCTTCTTTAAGTTCTGGCTCTTTAAGAGTTGGCTAAAGTAGACTGGAAACACAGACTAAACGGTGGCACAATTGAGAAACAGTGGAGGACTTTTAAGGAGCTCTTTCATAGTGCTCAACAAAAATATATTCCAGTGAAAAAGAAGGGCGGTAAGAGAAGGGATAATCAGCCGTGGATAACCAAGCAAATAAAGGAGAGTATCAAATTAAAAACCAATGCATATAAGGTGGCCAAGTTTAGTGGGAAACTAGAAGATTGGGAAAATTTTAAACGACAGCAAAGAATGACTAAGAAAGCAATAAAGAAAGGAAGAATAGATTACGAAAGTAAACTAGCGCAAAACATAAAAACAGATAGTAAAAGCTTTTACCAATATATAAAACGGAAAAGAGTGACTAAAGTAAATGTTGGTCCCTTAGAAGATGAGAAGGGGGATTTAATAATGGGAAATGTGGAAGTGGTTGAGACCTTAAACAATTATTTTGCTTCCGTCTTCACAGTGGAAGACACAAAAACCATGCCAAAAATTGCTGGTCACGGGAAGGTGGGAAGGGAGGACCTTGAGATAATCACTATCACTAGGTGGGTAGTGCTGGACAGGCTAATGGGACTCAAGGTAGACAAGTCCCCTGGTCCTGATAAAATGCATCCCAGGGTATTAAAAGAGATGGCAGAAGTTATAGCAGATGCATTCGTTATAATCTACCAAAATTCTCTGGACTCTGGGGAGGTACCAGCGGATTGGAAAGCAGCTAATGTAACGCCTCTGCTTAAAAAAGGGGGCAGACAAAAGGCAGGTAACTATGGGCCGGTTAGTTTAACATCTGTAGTGGGGAAAATGCCTGAAGCTATCATTAAGGAAGAAATAGCGGGACATCTAGATAGGAATAGTGCAATCAAGCAGACGCAACATGGATTCATGAAGGTGAAATCATGTTTAAATCATTTACTGGAATTCTTTGAGGATATAACGAGCATGGTGGATAGAGGTGTACCGATGGATGTGGTGTCTTTAGATTTCCAAAAGGCATTTGATAAGGTGCCACACAAAAGGTTACTGCAGAAGATAAAGGTACGCGGAGTCAGAGGAAATGTATTAGCATGGATCGAGAATTGGCTGGCTAACAAAAAGCAGAGAGTCGGGATAAATGGGTCCTTTTCGGGTTGGAAATCGGTGGTTAGTGGTGTGCCACAGGGATCGGTGCTGGGACCACAACTGTTTACAATATACATAGATGAGCTGGAAGAGGGGACAGAATGTAGTGTGACAAAATTTGCAGATGACACAAAGATTCGTGGGAAAGCAGGTTGTGGACACAGAGAGGCTGCAAAGAGATTTAGATAGGTTAAGCGAATGGGCGAAGGTTTGGCAGATGGAATACAATGTTGGAAAATGTGAGGTCATCCACCTTGGAAAAAAAAACAGTAAAAGGGAATATTATTTGAATGGGGAGAAATTACAACATGCTGCGGTGCAGAGGGACCTGGGGGTCCTTGTGCCTGAATCCCAAAAAGTTAGTTTGCAGGTGTAGCAGATAATCAGGAAGGCGAATGGAATGTTGGCCTTCATTGCGAGAGGGATGGAGTACAAAAGCAGGGAGGTCCTGCTGCAACTGTATAGGGTATTGGTGAGGCCGCACCTGGAGTACTGCATGCAGTTTTGGTCACCTTACTTAAGGAAGGATATACTAGCTTTGGAGGGGGTATAGAGACAATTCACTAGGCTGATTCCGGAGATGAGGGGGGTTACCTTATGATGATAGATTGAGTAGACTGGGGTTTACTCATTGGAGTTCAGAAGGATGAGCGGTGATCTTATGGAAACATTTAAAATAATGAAAGGGATAGACAAGATAGAGGCAGAGAGGTTGTTTTTCACTGGTCGGGGAGACTAGAACTAGGGGGCACAGCCTCAAAATATGGGGGGAGCCAATTTAAAACCGAGTTGAGAGGGAATTTCTTCTCCCAGAGGGTTGTGAATCTGTGGAGTTCTTTGCCCAAGGAAGCAGTTGAGGCTAGCTCATTGAATGTATTCAAATCACAGATCGATAGATTTTAACCAATAAGGGAATTAAGGGTTATGGGGAGCGGGCAGGTCAGTGGAGCTGAGTCCACGGCCAGAACAGCCATGATCTTGTTGAATGGTGGAGCAGGCTCGAGGGGCTAGATGGCTTACTCCTGTTCTTAATTCTTTTGTTCTTATGTTCTTATATTATGAAAGTGCCGATGCCAGGTTGAAATAATGAATCAAATTTGTCCAGGACCTGTGAGCATGATACTCGCTCCACAGAAGAAATTGCATTGACATTGCCCCATTTCCAGTTCATGACAGCAAGCCAACTCCTTCCCAGTAGTGCGGGACCGTCCCCCGGGACAATCCAGAGTGGCAACCTGTTCTCCGAATCTTTGTGGGTCACGACTACCGTGGTGCTGCCTAGCACCTGAATGATCTCCTTTTTATATGTCCGTAGCTGTGTGTCAATCGGCAATAATTTTGGCATCCTGGCCTTGGACACCCACAACCTTTCGAACTGTTTGATACTCATCAGGGACTGGCTGGCCCCCGTGTCTAGCTCCATTAATACTGGGATGCCATTGAGCAGCACTTTCATCATTATCTGTGGCGTCCTGGTATATGAACTGTATATGTGCTCCACATGAACTCACTGAACATCAGCTTCCAGCGATTTTGCCCAGTATTCATTTGGCCTCGTAGGGCTTACATCGGGCACGTCCTCCTCACACATCAACCTGGCTGCAGGCTTCCTGCACATACGCGCCAAGTTTCTGCAGGTATATTGCTGATACCTGCAAGCTCTGGCTGGGTGTTTGCCTCCACAACTCCAGCATGAGCTGAAGGCCCCATTGTTGGAAACAAAACGTCCATTATCAGTCGATCGTCTCTGACTGTCTCTGTAACTGTCCTTAAGCGCACCATTGACAGGTGTTGATGGCCCCATTACTGGCCGCATTGTCTATTGCGAAGGCATGAATCGCCGTTCAGTTCGCCATTGTCTCTGTTGAATTGCCCCTTTGGGTTCGACTACATGCTGGGGCATGTCCGATTGCCCTTGTCTGCCTAGAGAACTGTGTGCCACATTAACAATGTTGACTCCCTGGTCGTTTGCCGCATATGAGCCAAGATTTTTGCCATACATCATTCTGGTCTCTTCCTCCCCTGAGATAATTGTCTGGGCTATCAGAGCCACCACTTTTAAGGTCAAGTCTTTGGTCTGAATCAGTTTCCTGAAAACCTCAGCGTGCCCGATGCCCTCAATAAAAAAGTCTCACAGCATCTCCGCTCTGCATGCATCTGTGAGCTTACATAGGCTCGCCAGTCGCCGGAGATCTGCCACGAAACCTGGAACGCTTTACCTTCTCGTCGCCGGTGCGTATAAAACCAGTGTCTCGCCATGTGCATGCTGCTCGCCGGTTTAAGGTGTTCCCCGATCAACTTACTGAGCTCTTCAAACGTCTTGTCCGCTGGCTTCTCTGGCGCTAGAAGGTCCTTCATCAGGGAGTACGTTCTGGATCCACAAACCATCAGGAGATGAGCCCTGCGTTTGTCGGCCGAATCCTGTCCCAACCATTCCTTCGTGACAAAACTTTGCTGTAGTCTCTCAATAAAGTCGTCCCAATCATCACCAACACAGTACCTCTCTTCTGTGCTGCTAATGGCCATGCTCGCATGGTTTAAATCCCAGTTTCTCATCGCCAATGATATATCCTTACTATACAGTATAAATGCACACGTGGCTCATACTTGAGAGAAAGTCACACTGTGACCAGTTACCTTTATTACCAAGACCTCAAGTGATGAAGGTGGGTGGAGCTTCCCCTTTTATACCGGAAAAGTCCAGGTTACGATTGTCTCACACAAGTTCGCCCCCTGTGGGCAGTGTTCTCAAGGTGTACAACTTAGGTCAACTTATACATGGTTTACAATGACAGTTGAATACATGACATCCCCCATCAGTGAAAACATCCTCTCTGCTCTGTCAAGCCCCCTCGTAATCTTATATGTTTTGATGAGATCACCTCTCATTCTTCTGAACTCCAATGAGCAGAGGCCCAACCTACTCAATCTTTCCTCATAAGACAACCCCCTCATCCCCAGAATCAACCTAGTGAACCTTCTCTGAACTGCCTCCAAAACAAGTATATCCTTTCGTAAATTTGTAAAACCAAAACTGCACGCAGTATTGCAAGTGTGGCCTCATCAAAACCTTGTATAGCTGTAGTAAGACTTCCCTGCTTTTATACTCCATCCCTTTTGCAATAAAGGCCAAGATTCCATTGGCCTTTCTGATCATTTACTGTACCTGCATACTATCTTTTTGTGTTTCATGCACAAGTACCCCCAGGTCCCACTGTACTGCAGCACTTTGCAATCTTTCTCCATTTAAATAATAACTTGCTGTTTGATTTTTTTTCTGCCAAAGTACGTGACCTCACACTTTCCAACATTATACTCCATCTACCAAATTTTTGCCCACTCAATTAGCCTGTCTATGTCCTTTTGCAGATTTTTTGTGTCCTCCTCACACATTGCTTATCCTCCCATCTTTGTATCGTCAGCAAACTTGGCTACGTTACACTCAGTCCCTTCTTCCAAGTCGTTAATATAGATTGTAAATGGTTGGGGTCCCAGCACTGATCACTATGGCACCCCACTAGTTACTGGGTGCCAACCGGAGAATGAACCATTTATCCTGACTCTCTGTTCTCTGTAGTTAACCAATCCTCTATCCATGCTAATATATTAACGCCAACCTCGTGAACTTTTATCTTTTGTCTTCTACCATGAAGACCGAAACAAAATATTTGTTCAACATCTCTGCCATTTCCCCGTTCCCCACTATTCATTCCCAGTCTCATCGTCTAGGGGACCAATATTTACTTTAGCCACTCTTTTCCTTTTTATGTACCTGTAGGAACTCTTACTATCTATTTTCATATTTCGTGCTGGTTTACTTTCATAATCTAACTTCCCTCTCTTTATTATTTTTCTAGTTGTTCTTTGCTGGCTTTTAAAAATTTCCCAATCCTCTGGCCTCCCACTAGATTTGGCCACATTGTATGCCCTTGTTTTCAATTTGATACCATTCCTTATTTCCTTAGTTAGCCACGGATGGTTATCCCTTTTCTTACAGTCTTTCCTTCTCGTTGGGATATATTTTTGTTGCGAGTTATGAAATATCTCCTTAAATGTCTGCCACTGCTCATCAACTGTCCCATACTTTAATCTATTTTCCCAGTCGACTTTAGCCAACTCTGCCTTCATACCTTTGCAGTCTCCTTTATTTAAGCTTAATTGACACACATGATTTCAAGAAAGTCCGGCCTAGAAATTCAAGATCACTAAAAACCTGCCAGAAGCATCGGAGGTCAGAGTTAACAAAATAATGGAGGTAAGTAGTCAAATATTGCCCTGAAGTAATCGTCTCAAAGAACAAAACACTGCTTTTTGTTTAGACCACAGAGGGTTGTTGAACCAATGGCAATGTTGGGTTTATTATGCTCACCTATTGTAAAACTGCCCTTATCATTATTAACAAAGTAGATGATTCCAGTGGGTAGATGCATTACCTGGTACGGCAATTAAATCTTACAGACCAGGAAGGCCTCTGGGTTGATCCGTCGTCTGTGCTGAATATGTTGATCGAAATTGAGGTGGTGGTAGGGATGGGTTAAGGAGGAGAAAATCAGTCAAGGTTCCCACTCCTGTTTGGTTGAGACACTGCACCAGGAGACTGCAGGTTCCCAGGAGAACACACCTTAGCATGAGTCAGCACTTTCAAGGGAGGAGTGGAGAAAAGAGAAGAATTTTTAAAAAATGCTGATGACTTGCAATTATGAGGTGGGATCATGCAAACGTATTCATCTGAAACTCTCACTCTGCTAACTCAGAAAATAAAGACGTATTTCTATAGCGCCTATCATGATCTCAGATTGTTCCAAAGTTCCTTACAGCCAATGAAGCACTTTTCAAGTGTAGTCGCTGTTGTAATGTAGGAAACGGGGCAGCCAATTTGCTCACAGCAAGGTCCTACAAACAGAAATGCGATAATGACGAGATAATCTGTTTTTTTAGTGGTGTTGGTTGAGGGATAAATATTGACCAGGTCACTTGGGAGAACTCCCCTGCCCTTCTTTGAAATAGTGTCATGGGATCATTTACGGCCAGCTGAGGGGGCAGATCTTTAACGTTTTAACATCTCATTCGAAAGGTGGCATCTCCAACAATACGGCTCACCCTCAGTACTGCACTGAAGTGTCAGCCTAGATTTTGTGTTCAAGTCTCTGGTCTTTTGAATCAGAGGTGAGAGCGCTTAGCAGAGAGGCTAACCCATTTCAAATAAATGGTTTAACGCATCTGTTAAGGTAGCAGAAGAGGAATTTCGAGCAAATGCATTGTGTCCTTAAAGTATCCCACAGCATAATTCCAAGGTCAAAAATATAAATATATGTTTGGCTGAAATTCAGCTATTGTTTCAATGTCATTGCTTTAAAAAAATCTGTATTTGCGCAGCAAAGTTCTTCCGCCCATAGTATAATCTGCCATGCAAATAATTTTATCTGCAAATAACAGGTGGCAGTCTCTTTGTTTGGGTCATACTAACCTTCATATTTACACTGGAGAGGAGTGGGTAAATTAAAAAAAGGTGAGTCAAGTTGCAATGTGGAGTTTTTTGATGCAAGGTGGTATACTGTGTAATATAGAGTTAAAATTGGGTGGACATGCTACAGGATGTCCACATCCTGTTCGTAGGCCCGTTGTCACCAAGCTAGTTCTAAGTATCACGTGTTACATTGGGAGAGGTTTGCTCACTCAGGAGGGTTGTCTAAAATGATTTATGACAGGGTTAGGTAGTGTGATGTGTTAACACATTGTACTTTCACCTCTGAGACCTGGGTTCAAACTGCGCAAATAGGCTGCCGCGTTTCCCACATTACAACAGTGACTACACTCCAAAAAGTACTTCATTGGCTGTAAAGTACTTTGAGACATCCGGAGATCGTGAAAGGCACTTTATAAATCCAAGGGGCTGAAATTGCCCCTTTCTATAAGGCCCGTGGCCACCTGAAAGTGGCAGCCATGGGTCGATGTGGACTAGCTGCCGAGTCCCCGTGGTGGGGCCGCCAATTCAAAAATTGAAGCGGTGTATTGGGACCGCTCCACCTGTTTTCCCACCATGGCATGCATGTACTGACCCCTTACTGACCAGTGGCAAACCCTTCCCGAAATTGCCCCGCGGGAAATTGCCCCTTTTCGGAATTGCCCCGCGGGAGCAGCGCTGCCACCAGTCGGTGCCACTGACAGCTTTTGCTGTCGGTGCCCTTTCTGTGGTTTAAAGGGAAGTGGCTCTGCCGGCGACACCCTGTTATTTTTTATTTGTCGGGCAACTGCCAGATTGGGCCGACAATTTTGGATGTGGGTTTGGCCGGGCAGGCAATCTTGCACCCCTCACGGGTTCCAGGCCACTGGCCCAGTCGAAATCCTCTCTGGTGGCTCAGTGTATGCTACCAAAGTGCTGCAGAGTTCGCAGCGGCCCTCCCCTTTAACTGATGGGGAGGGACGTTGTGATGCACCAGCACAATGACATCATCAGTGTGGCGCTGATGACTTGCAGCCTCGACCACTCCAACCCGCCCCCACTTTCACCCCGATAATGGCGGCCCTACGACCCATTCCCACTTCCGCCCCGATAGTGGCGGCCACTCCGACCCGTCCCCACTTCCGCCCCGATAGTGGCGGCCACTCCGACCCGCTCCCACTTCCACCCCGACAGTGACGGCCACTCCGACCCGTCCCCACTTCTGCCCCGATAGTGATAGCCCTACGACCCATTCCCACTTCCACCCCGATAGTGACGGCCACTCCGACCCGTCCCCACTTCTGCCCCGATAGTGATAGCCCTACGACCCATTCCCACTTCCACCCCGATAGTGACGGCCACTCCGACCCGTCCCCACTTCTGCCCTGATAGTGACGGCCACTCCGACCCATTCCCACTTCTGCCCCGATAATGACTGCCCTACGACCCATTCCCACTTCCGCCCTGACAGTGGCGGCCCTACGACTCTTTCCCACTTCCACCCCGATAGTGACGGCCCTACGACCCATTCCCACTTCCACCCTGATAGTGACGGCCACTCCGAACCGTCACCACTTCTGCCCCGATATTGACGGCCACTCCGACCCGTTCCCACTTCTGCCCAGATAGTGACGGCCACTCCGACCCGTTCCCACTTCTGCCCAGATAGTGACGGCCCTACGACCCATTCCCACTTCCAACCTGAAAGTGATGGCCCTACGACCCATTCCCACTTCCACCCCGATAGTGACGGCCACTCCAACCCATTCCCACTTCCACCCCGATAGTGACGGCCACTCCGACCCGTCCCCACTTCTGCCCTGATAGTGACGGCCACTCCGACCCATTCCCCACTTCCGCCCCGATAGTGACGGCCACTCCGACCCATTCCCACTTCCGCCCTGATAGTGACGGCCACTCCGACCCATTCCCACTTCCACCCCGATGATGAGGCCACCCGACCCATTCCCACTTCCACCCTGATAGTGACCGCCAATCCGACCCATTCCCACTTCCACCCCGATGATGAGGCCACTCCGACCCATTCCCACTTCCACCCCGATGATGAGGCCACTCCGACCCATTCCCACTTCCACCCCGATGTTGAGGCCACTCCGACCCGTTCCCACTTCCGCCCCGATGTTGAGGCCACTCCGACCCATTCCCACTTCCACCCCGATGTTGAGGCCACTCCGACCCATTCCCACTTCCACCCCGATGTTGAGGCCACTCCGACCCGTTCCCACTTCCGCCCCGATGTTGAGGCCACTCCGACCCATTCCCACTTCCACCCCGATGTTGAGGCCACTCCGACCCATTCCCACTTCCGCCCCGATGATGAGGCCACTCCGACCCGTTCCCACTTCCGCCCTGATAGTGAAAGCCACTCCGACCCGTTCCCACTTCCGCCCTGATAGTGACGGCCACTCTGACCCTTTCCCACTTCCGCCCCGATGATGAGGCCACTCCGACCCGTTCCCACTTCCGCCCCGATAGTGACGGCCACTCCGACCCATTCCCACTTCCGCCCCGATGATGAGGCCACTCCGACCCATTCCCACTTCCGCCCCGATAGTGAAGGCCCTACGACCCATTCCCACTTCCGCCCCGATAGTGGCGGCCACTCCGACCCGTCCCCACTTCCACCCCGATGTTGAGGCCACTCCGACCCGTTCCCACTTCCGCCCCGATGTTGAGGCCACTCCGACCCATTCCCACTTCCACCCCGATGTTGAGGCCACTCCGACCCATTCCCACTTCCGCCCCGATGATGAGGCCACTCCGACCCATTCCCACTTCCGCCCCGATAGTGACGGCCACTCCGAACCATTCCCACTTCCGCCCTGATAGTGAAGGCCACTCCGACCCGTTCCCACTTCCGCCCTGATAGTGAAGGCCACTGCGACCCGTTCCCACTTCCGCCCTGATAGTGACGGCCACTCTGACCCTTTCCCACTTCCGCCCCGATGTTGAGGCCACTCCGACCCATTCCTACTTCCGCCCCGATAGTGACGGCCACTACGACCCGTCCCCACTTCCGCCCCGATAGTGAAGGCCACTCCGACCTATTCCCACTTCCGCCTCAATGATGAGGCCACTCCGACCCATTCCCACTTCCGCCCCGATAGTGACGGCCACTACGACCCGTCCCCACTTCCGCCCCGATAGTGAAGGCCACTCCGACCTATTCCCACTTCCGCCTCAATGATGAGGCCACGCCGACCCATTCCCACTTCCACCCTGAAAGTGACGGCCAATCAGACCCATTCCCACTTCCGCCCCGATGATGAGGCCACTCCGACCCATTCCCACTTCCACCCCGATGTTGAGGCCACTCCGACCCATTCCCACTTCCGCCCCGATGATGAGGCCACTCCGACCCATTCCCACTTCCACCCCGATGTTGAGGCCACTCCGACCCGTTCCCACTTCCGCCCCGATGATGAGGCCACTCCGACCCGTCCCCACTTCTGCCCCGATATTGACGGCCACTCCGACCCATTCCCACTTCTGCCCAGATCGTGACGGCCCTACGACCCATTCCCACTTCCACCCTGATAGTGATGGCCCTACGACCCATTCCCACTTCCGCCCCGATGATGAGGCCACTCCGACCCATTCCCACTTCCGCCCCGATGATGAGGCCACTCTGACCCATTCCCACTTCCGCCCTGATAGTGAAGGCCACTCCGACCCATTCCCAATTCCGCCCCGATGATGAGGCCACTCCGACCCATTCCCACTTCCGCCCCGATGATGAGGCCACTCTGACCCATTCCCACTTCCGCCCTGATAGTGAAGGCCACTCCGACCCATTCCCACTTCCGCCCCGATGATGAGGCCACTCCGACCTGTTCCTACTTCCACCCTGATAGTGACGGCCACTCCGACCCATTCCCACTTCTGCCGAGATAGTGACGGCCACTCCGACCCATTTCACTTCCGTCCCAATGAAGAGGCCACTCCGACCTGTCCCCACTTCCGCCCCGATAGTGACGGCCACTCCGACCCATTCCCACTTCCGCCCCGATGCTGAGGCCACTCCGACCCGTTCCCACTTCCACCCTGATAGTGAAGGCCACTCCGACCTGTCCCCACTTCCGCCCCGATAGTGACGGCCACTCCGACCGATTCCCACTTCCACCCCGATGCTGAGGCCACTCCGACCCGTTCCCACTTCCGCCCCGATGATGAGGCCACTCTGACCGATTCCCACTTCCACCCCGATGCTGAGGCCACTCCGACCCGTTCCCACTTCCGCCCCGATAGTGACGGCCACTCCGACCCATTCCCACTTCCGCCCCGATGATGAGGCCACTCCGACCCATTCCCACTTCTGCCCCGATGATGAGGCCACTCCGACCCATTCCCACTTCCACCCCGATAGTGAAGGCCCTACGACCCATTCCCACTTCCACCCTGATAGTGACGGCCACTCCGACCCGTCCCCACTTCTGCCCTGATATTGATGGCCACTCCGACCCGTTCCCACTTCTGCCCAGATAGAGACGGCCACTCCGACCCGTTCCCACTTCTGCCCAGATCGTGACGGCCCTACGACCCATTCCCACTTCCACCCCGATAGTGACGGACACTCCGACCCATCCCCACTTCCACCCTGATAGTGTCGGCCACTCCGACCCGTTCCCACTTCTGCCCAGATAGTGGCGGCCACTCCGACCCATTTCACTTCCGTCCCAATGATGAGGCCACTCCGACCCGTCCCCACTTCCACCCTGATAGTGTCGGCCACTCCGACCCGTCCCCACTTCCGCCCCGATAGTGACGGCCACTCCGACCCATTCCCACTTCCGCCCTGATAGTGACAGCCACTCCGACCCATTCCCATTTCCGCCCCGATAGTGAAGGCCACTCCGACCCATTCCCACTTCCACCTTGATAGTGACGGCCACTACGACCCGTCCCCACTTCCGCCCCGATGATGAGGCCACTCCGACCCATTCCCACTTCCGCCCCGATAGTGACGGCCACTACGACCCGTTCCCACTTCCGCCCCGATGATGAGGCCACTCCGACCCATTCCCACTTCCGCCCCGATAGTGACGGCCACTCCGACCCATTCCCACTTCCGCCCTGATAGTGAAGGCCACTCCGACCCATTCCCACTTCCACCCCGATGTTGAGGCCACTCCGACCCGTTCCCACTTCCGCCCCGATGATGAGGCCACTCCGACCCGTTCCCACTTCCACCCCGATGATGAGGCCACTCCGACCCATTCCCACTTCCGCCCCGATAGTGACGGCCACTCCGACCCATTCCCACTTCCGCCCCGATGATGAGGCCACTCCGACCCATTCCCACTTCCGCCCCGATAGTGAAAGCCCTACGACCCATTCTCACTTCCGCCCCGATAGTGACGGCCACTCCGACCCATTCCCACTTCCGCCCCGATAGTGACGGCCACTCCGACCCGTTCCCACTTCCATCCCGATGGTGAGGCCACTCCAACCCATTCCCACTTCCGCCCCGATAGTGACGACCACTCCGACCCATTCCCACTTCCGCCCTGATAGTGACGGCCATTCCGACCCATTCCCACTTCCGCCCTGATAGTGAAGGCCACTCCGACCCATTCCCACTTCCGCCCTGATAGTGACGGCCACTCCGACCCATTCCCACTTCCGCCCCGATAGTGAAGGCCACTCCGACCCGTTCCACTTCCGCCCCGATGATGAGGCCACTCCGACCCATTCCCACTTCCGCCCTGATAGTTACGGCCACTCCGACCCATTCTCACCTCCACCCCGATGCTGAGGCCACTCCGACCCATTCCCACTTCCGCCCTGATAGTGACGGCCATTCCGACCCATTCCCACTTCCACCCTGATAGTGACGGCCAATCTGATCCATTCCCACTTCCGCCCCGATGATGAGGCCACTCCGACCCATTCCCACTTCCACCCCGATGTTGAGGCCACTCCGACCCGTTCCCACTTCCGCCCCGATGATGAGGCCACTCCGACCCATTCCCACTTCCGCCCCGATAGTGACGGCCACTCCGACCCATTCCCACTTCCGCCCCGATGATGAGGCCACTCCGACCCATTCCCACTTCCGCCCCGATAGTGAAGGCCACTCCGACCCGTTCCCACTTCCACCCCGATGATGAGGCCACTCCGACCCATTCCCACTTCCGCCCCGATAGTGACGGCCACTCCGACCCATTCCCACTTCCGCCCCGATGATGAGGCCACTCCGACCCATTCCCACTTCCGCCCCGATAGTGACGACCACTCTGACCCATTCCCACTTCCGCCCTGATAGTGACGGCCATTCCGACCCATTCCCACTTCCGCCCCGATAGTGAAGGCCACTCCGACCCATTCCCATTTCCGCCCCGATGATGAGGCCACTCCGACCCATTCCCACTTCCACCCTGATAGTGATGGCCACTACGACCCATTCCCACTTCCACCCCGATGATGAGGTCACTCCGACCCATTCCCACTGCCGCCCTGATAGTGACGGCCAATCCGACCCATTCCCACTTCCACCCCGATGCTGAGACCACTCCGACCCATTCCCACTTCCACCCGGATGATGAGGCCACTCCGACCCATTCCCACTTCCACCCTGATAGTGACGGCCAATCAGACCCATTCCCACTTCCGCCCCGATGATGAGGCCACTCAGACCCATTCCCACTTCCACCCCGATGTTGAGGCCACTCCGACCCGTTCCCACTTCCGCCCCGATGATGAGGCCACTCCGACCCATTCCCACTTCCGCCCCGATAGTGACGGCCACTACGACCCATTCCCACTTCCACCCCGATAGTGACGGCCACTACGACCCATTCCCACTTCCGCCCCGATGATGAGGCCACTCCGACCCATTCCCACTTCCGCCCCGATAGTGACAGCCACTCGGCCCGTCCCCACTTCCACCCCGATGATGAGGCCACTTTGACCCGTTCCCACTTCCACCCCGATAGTGACGGCCACTCCGACCCATTCCCACTTCCGCCCCGATAGTGACGGCCACTCCGACCCATTCCCACTTCCGCCCCGATGATGAGGCCACTCCGACCCGTTCCCACTTCCACCCCGATGATGAGGCCACTCCGACCCATTCCCACTTCCACCCTCATAGTGAAGGCCACTCCGACCCATTCCCACTTGCGCCCCGATGATGAGGCCACTCCAACCCATTCCCACTTCCGCCCCGATAGTGACGACCACTCCGACCCATTCCCACTTCCGCCCCGATGATGATCCACTCCGACCCATTCCCACTTCCGCCCCGATGATGAGGCCACTCTGACCGATTCCCACTTCCACCCCGATGTTGAGGCCACTCCGACCGGTTTCCACTTCCGCCCCGATGGTGACGGCCACTCCGACCCATTCCCACTTCCGCCCCGATTATGATCCACTCCGACCCATTCCCACTTCCGCCCCGATAGTGAAGGCCCTATGACCCATTCCCACTTCCACCCCGATAGTGACGGCCCTACGACCCATTCCCACTTCCACCCTGATAGTGACGGCCACTCCGACCCATTCCCACTTCCGCCCCGATTATGATCCACTCCGACCCATTCCCACTTCCGCCCCGATAGTGAAGGCCCTATGACCCATTCCCACTTCCACCCCGATAGTGACGGCCCAACGACCCATTCCCACTTCCACCCCGATAGTGACGACCACTCCGACCCATTCCCACTTCCGCCCCGATGATGAGGCCACTCCGACCCATTCCCACTTCCGCCCCGATAGTGAAGGCCCTACGACCCATTCCCACTTCCACCCCGATAGTGACGGCCACTCCGACCCATTCCCACTTCCGCCCCGATGCTGAGGCCACTCCGATCCGTTCCCACTTCCACCCCGATGATGAGGCCACTCCGACCCATTCCCACTTCCGCCCCGATAGTGAAGGCCCTACGACCCATTCCCACTTCCGCCCCGATAGTGACGGCCACTCCGACCCATTCCCACTTCCGCCCCGATGATGAGGCCACTCCGACCCATTCCCACTTCCACCCTGATAGTGACGGCCACTCCGACCCATTCCCATATCCGCCCCGATGATGAGGCCACTCCGACCCGTCCCCACTTCCGCCCCGATAGTGACGGCCACTCCGACCCATTCCCATATCCGCCCCGATGATGAGGCCACTCTGACCCGTTCCCACTTCCACCCTGATAGTGATGGCCACTCCGACCCATTCCCACTTCCGCCCTGATAGTGACGGCCATTCTGACCCATTCCTACTTCCGCCCCGATAGTGAAGGCCACTCCGACCCATTCCCACTTCCGCCCTGATAGTGACGGCCACTCCGACCCATTCCCACTTCCGCCCCGATACTGAAGGCCACTCCGACCCATTCCCACTTCCGCCCCGATGATGAGGCCACTCCGACCCATTCCCACTTCCACCCTGATAGTGACGGCCACTCCGACCCATTCCCACTTCCGCCCCGATGATGAGGCCACTCCGACCCATTCCCACTTCCGCCCCGATAGTGAAGGCCACTCCGACCCATTCCCACTTCCGCCCTGATAGTGACGGCCACTCCGACCCATTCCCACTTCCGCCCCGATAGTGACGGCCACTCCGACCCATTCCCACTTCCACCCCGATGTTGAGGCCACTCCGACCCGTTCCCACTTCCGCCCCGATGATGAGGCCACTCCGACCCGTTCCCACTTCCACCCCGATGATGAGGCCACTCCGACCCATTCCCACTTCCGCCCCGATAGTGACGGCCACTCCGACCCATTCCCACTTCCGCCCCGATGATGAGGCCACTCCGACCCATTCCCACTTCCGCCCCGATAGTGAAAGCCCTACGACCCATTCTCACTTCCGCCCCGATAGTGACGGCCACTCCGACCCATTCCCACTTCCGCCCCGATAGTGACGGCCACTCCGACCCGTTCCCACTTCCACCCCGATGGTGAGGCCACTCCAACCCATTCCCACTTCCGCCCCGATAGTGACGACCACTCCGACCCATTCCCACTTCCGCCCTGATAGTGACGGCCATTCCGACCCATTCCCACTTCCGCCCCGATAGTGAAGGCCACTCCGACCCATTCCCACTTCCGCCCTGATAGTGACGGCCACTCCGACCCATTCCCACTTCCGCCCCGATAGTGAAGGCCACTCCGACCCGTTCCACTTCCGCCCCGATGATGAGGCCACTCCGACCCATTCCCACTTCCGCCCTGATAGTTACGGCCACTCCGACCCATTCTCACCTCCACCCCGATGCTGAGGCCACTCCGACCCATTCCCACTTCCGCCCAGATGATGAGGCCACTCCGACCCATTCCCACTTCCACCCTGATAGTGACGGCCAATCTGATCCATTCCCACTTCCGCCCCGATGATGAGGCCACTCCGACCCATTCCCACTTCCACCCCGATGTTGAGGCCACTCCGACCCGTTCCCACTTCCGCCCCGATGATGAGGCCACTCCGACCCGTCCCCACTTCTGCCCCGATATTGACGGCCACTCCGACCCATTCCCACTTCTGCCCAGATCGTGACGGCCCTACGACCCATTCCCACTTCCACCCTGATAGTGATGGCCCTACGACCCATTCCCACTTCCGCCCCGATGATGAGGCCACTCCGACCCATTCCCACTTCCGCCCCGATGATGAGGCCACTCTGACCCATTCCCACTTCCGCCCTGATAGTGAAGGCCACTCCGACCCATTCCCAATTCCGCCCCGATGATGAGGCCACTCCGACCCATTCCCACTTCCGCCCCGATGATGAGGCCACTCTGACCCATTCCCACTTCCGCCCTGATAGTGAAGGCCACTCCGACCCATTCCCACTTCCGCCCCGATGATGAGGCCACTCCGACCTGTTCCTACTTCCACCCTGATAGTGACGGCCACTCCGACCCATTCCCACTTCTGCCGAGATAGTGACGGCCACTCCGACCCATTTCACTTCCGTCCCAATGAAGAGGCCACTCCGACCTGTCCCCACTTCCGCCCCGATAGTGACGGCCACTCCGACCCATTCCCACTTCCGCCCCGATGCTGAGGCCACTCCGACCCGTTCCCACTTCCACCCTGATAGTGAAGGCCACTCCGACCTGTCCCCACTTCCGCCCCGATAGTGACGGCCACTCCGACCGATTCCCACTTCCACCCCGATGCTGAGGCCACTCCGACCCGTTCCCACTTCCGCCCCGATGATGAGGCCACTCTGACCGATTCCCACTTCCACCCCGATGCTGAGGCCACTCCGACCCGTTCCCACTTCCGCCCCGATAGTGACGGCCACTCCGACCCATTCCCACTTCCGCCCCGATGATGAGGCCACTCCGACCCATTCCCACTTCTGCCCCGATGATGAGGCCACTCCGACCCATTCCCACTTCCACCCTGATAGTGACGGCCACTCCGACCCGTCCCCACTTCTGCCCTGATATTGATGGCCACTCCGACCCGTTCCCACTTCTGCCCAGATAGAGACGGCCACTCCGACCCGTTCCCACTTCTGCCCAGATCGTGACGGCCCTACGACCCATTCCCACTTCCACCCCGATAGTGACGGACACTCCGACCCATCCCCACTTCCACCCTGATAGTGTCGGCCACTCCGACCCGTTCCCACTTCTGCCCAGATAGTGGCGGCCACTCCGACCCATTTCACTTCCGTCCCAATGATGAGGCCACTCCGACCCGTCCCCACTTCCACCCTGATAGTGTCGGCCACTCCGACCCGTCCCCACTTCCGCCCCGATAGTGACGGCCACTCCGACCCATTCCCACTTCCGCCCTGATAGTGACAGCCACTCCGACCCATTCCCATTTCCGCCCCGATAGTGAAGGCCACTCCGACCCATTCCCACTTCCACCTTGATAGTGACGGCCACTACGACCCGTCCCCACTTCCGCCCCGATGATGAGGCCACTCCGACCCATTCCCACTTCCGCCCCGATAGTGACGGCCACTACGACCCGTTCCCACTTCCGCCCCGATGATGAGGCCACTCCGACCCATTCCCACTTCCGCCCCGATAGTGACGGCCACTCCGACCCATTCCCACTTCCGCCCTGATAGTGAAGGCCACTCCGACCCATTCCCACTTCCACCCCGATGTTGAGGCCACTCCGACCCGTTCCCACTTCCGCCCCGATGATGAGGCCACTCCGACCCGTTCCCACTTCCACCCCGATGATGAGGCCACTCCGACCCATTCCCACTTCCGCCCCGATAGTGACGGCCACTCCGACCCATTCCCACTTCCGCCCCGATGATGAGGCCACTCCGACCCATTCCCACTTCCGCCCCGATAGTGAAAGCCCTACGACCCATTCTCACTTCCGCCCCGATAGTGACGGCCACTCCGACCCATTCCCACTTCCGCCCCGATAGTGACGGCCACTCCGACCCGTTCCCACTTCCATCCCGATGGTGAGGCCACTCCAACCCATTCCCACTTCCGCCCCGATAGTGACGACCACTCCGACCCATTCCCACTTCCGCCCTGATAGTGACGGCCATTCCGACCCATTCCCACTTCCGCCCTGATAGTGAAGGCCACTCCGACCCATTCCCACTTCCGCCCTGATAGTGACGGCCACTCCGACCCATTCCCACTTCCGCCCCGATAGTGAAGGCCACTCCGACCCGTTCCACTTCCGCCCCGATGATGAGGCCACTCCGACCCATTCCCACTTCCGCCCTGATAGTTACGGCCACTCCGACCCATTCTCACCTCCACCCCGATGCTGAGGCCACTCCGACCCATTCCCACTTCCGCCCTGATAGTGACGGCCATTCCGACCCATTCCCACTTCCACCCTGATAGTGACGGCCAATCTGATCCATTCCCACTTCCGCCCCGATGATGAGGCCACTCCGACCCATTCCCACTTCCACCCCGATGTTGAGGCCACTCCGACCCGTTCCCACTTCCGCCCCGATGATGAGGCCACTCCGACCCATTCCCACTTCCGCCCCGATAGTGACGGCCACTCCGACCCATTCCCACTTCCGCCCCGATGATGAGGCCACTCCGACCCATTCCCACTTCCGCCCCGATAGTGAAGGCCACTCCGACCCGTTCCCACTTCCACCCCGATGATGAGGCCACTCCGACCCATTCCCACTTCCGCCCCGATAGTGACGGCCACTCCGACCCATTCCCACTTCCGCCCCGATGATGAGGCCACTCCGACCCATTCCCACTTCCGCCCCGATAGTGACGACCACTCTGACCCATTCCCACTTCCGCCCTGATAGTGACGGCCATTCCGACCCATTCCCACTTCCGCCCCGATAGTGAAGGCCACTCCGACCCATTCCCATTTCCGCCCCGATGATGAGGCCACTCCGACCCATTCCCACTTCCACCCTGATAGTGATGGCCACTACGACCCATTCCCACTTCCACCCCGATGATGAGGTCACTCCGACCCATTCCCACTGCCGCCCCGATAGTGACGGCCAATCCGACCCATTCCCACTTCCACCCCGATGCTGAGACCACTCCGACCCATTCCCACTTCCACCCGGATGATGAGGCCACTCCGACCCATTCCCACTTCCACCCTGATAGTGACGGCCAATCAGACCCATTCCCACTTCCGCCCCGATGATGAGGCCACTCAGACCCATTCCCACTTCCACCCCGATGTTGAGGCCACTCCGACCCGTTCCCACTTCCGCCCCGATGATGAGGCCACTCCGACCCATTCCCACTTCCGCCCCGATAGTGACGGCCACTACGACCCATTCCCACTTCCACCCCGATAGTGACGGCCACTACGACCCATTCCCACTTCCGCCCCGATGATGAGGCCACTCCGACCCATTCCCACTTCCGCCCCGATAGTGACAGCCACTCGGCCCGTCCCCACTTCCACCCCGATGATGAGGCCACTTTGACCCGTTCCCACTTCCACCCCGATAGTGACGGCCACTCCGACCCATTCCCACTTCCGCCCCGATAGTGACGGCCACTCCGACCCATTCCCACTTCCGCCCCGATGATGAGGCCACTCCGACCCGTTCCCACTTCCACCCCGATGATGAGGCCACTCCGACCCATTCCCACTTCCACCCTCATAGTGAAGGCCACTCCGACCCATTCCCACTTGCGCCCCGATGATGAGGCCACTCCAACCCATTCCCACTTCCGCCCCGATAGTGACGACCACTCCGACCCATTCCCACTTCCGCCCCGATGATGATCCACTCCGACCCATTCCCACTTCCGCCCCGATGATGAGGCCACTCTGACCGATTCCCACTTCCACCCCGATGTTGAGGCCACTCCGACCGGTTTCCACTTCCGCCCCGATGGTGACGGCCACTCCGACCCATTCCCACTTCCGCCCCGATTATGATCCACTCCGACCCATTCCCACTTCCGCCCCGATAGTGAAGGCCCTATGACCCATTCCCACTTCCACCCCGATAGTGACGGCCCTACGACCCATTCCCACTTCCACCCTGATAGTGACGGCCACTCCGACCCATTCCCACTTCCGCCCCGATTATGATCCACTCCGACCCATTCCCACTTCCGCCCCGATAGTGAAGGCCCTATGACCCATTCCCACTTCCACCCCGATAGTGACGGCCCAACGACCCATTCCCACTTCCACCCCGATAGTGACGACCACTCCGACCCATTCCCACTTCCGCCCCGATGATGAGGCCACTCCGACCCATTCCCACTTCCGCCCCGATAGTGAAGGCCCTACGACCCATTCCCACTTCCACCCCGATAGTGACGGCCACTCCGACCCATTCCCACTTCCGCCCCGATGCTGAGGCCACTCCGATCCGTTCCCACTTCCACCCCGATGATGAGGCCACTCCGACCCATTCCCACTTCCGCCCCGATAGTGACGGCCACTCAGAACCATTCCCACTTCCGCCCCGATAGTGACGGCCACTCCGACCCATTCCCACTTCCGCCCCGATGATGAGGCCACTCCGACCCATTCCCACTTCCACCCTGATAGTGACGGCCACTCCGACCCATTCCCATATCCGCCCCGATGATGAGGCCACTCCGACCCGTCCCCACTTCCGCCCCGATAGTGACGGCCACTCCGACCCATTCCCATATCCGCCCCGATGATGAGGCCACTCTGACCCGTTCCCACTTCCACCCTGATAGTGATGGCCACTCCGACCCATTCCCACTTCCGCCCTGATAGTGACGGCCATTCTGACCCATTCCTACTTCCGCCCCGATAGTGAAGGCCACTCCGACCCATTCCCACTTCCGCCCTGATAGTGACGGCCACTCCGACCCATTCCCACTTCCGCCCCGATACTGAAGGCCACTCCGACCCATTCCCACTTCCGCCCCGATGATGAGGCCACTCCGACCCATTCCCACTTCCACCCTGATAGTGACGGCCACTCCGACCCATTCCCACTTCCGCCCCGATGATGAGGCCACTCCGACCCATTCCCACTTCCGCCCCGATAGTGAAGGCCACTCCGACCCATTCCCACTTCCGCCCTGATAGTGACGGCCACTCCGACCCATTCCCACTTCCGCCCCGATAGTGACGGCCACTCCGACCCATTCCCACTTCCACCCCGATGTTGAGGCCACTCCGACCCGTTCCCACTTCCGCCCCGATGATGAGGCCACTCCGACCCGTTCCCACTTCCACCCCGATGATGAGGCCACTCCGACCCATTCCCACTTCCGCCCCGATAGTGACGGCCACTCCGACCCATTCCCACTTCCGCCCCGATGATGAGGCCACTCCGACCCATTCCCACTTCCGCCCCGATAGTGAAAGCCCTACGACCCATTCTCACTTCCGCCCCGATAGTGACGGCCACTCCGACCCATTCCCACTTCCGCCCCGATAGTGACGGCCACTCCGACCCGTTCCCACTTCCACCCCGATGGTGAGGCCACTCCAACCCATTCCCACTTCCGCCCCGATAGTGACGACCACTCCGACCCATTCCCACTTCCGCCCTGATAGTGACGGCCATTCCGACCCATTCCCACTTCCGCCCCGATAGTGAAGGCCACTCCGACCCATTCCCACTTCCGCCCTGATAGTGACGGCCACTCCGACCCATTCCCACTTCCGCCCCGATAGTGAAGGCCACTCCGACCCGTTCCACTTCCGCCCCGATGATGAGGCCACTCCGACCCATTCCCACTTCCGCCCTGATAGTTACGGCCACTCCGACCCATTCTCACCTCCACCCCGATGCTGAGGCCACTCCGACCCATTCCCACTTCCGCCCAGATGATGAGGCCACTCCGACCCATTCCCACTTCCACCCTGATAGTGACGGCCAATCTGATCCATTCCCACTTCCGCCCCGATGATGAGGCCACTCCGACCCATTCCCACTTCCACCCCGATGTTGAGGCCACTCCGACCCGTTCCCACTTCCGCCCCGATGATGAGGCCACTCCGACCCATTCCCACTTTCGCCCCGATAGTGACGACCACTCCGACCCATTCCCACTTCCGCCCCGATGATGAGGCCACTCCGACCCATTCCCACTTCCGCCCCGATAGTGAAGGCCCTACGACCCATTCCCACTTCCACCCCGATAGTGACGGCCACTCCGACCCATTCCCACTTCCGCCCCGATGCTGAGGCCACTCCGATCCGTTCCCACTTCCACCCCGATGATGAGGCCACTCCGACCCATTCCCACTTCCGCCCCGATAGTGACGGCCACTCCGAACCATTCCCACTTCCGCCCCGATAGTGACGGCCACTCCGACCCATTCCCACTTCCGCC
Organism: Pristiophorus japonicus; assembly: GCF_044704955.1. Lineage (NCBI taxonomy): Eukaryota > Metazoa > Chordata > Chondrichthyes > Pristiophoridae > Pristiophorus > Pristiophorus japonicus. The sequence goes on from NC_091985.1 coordinate 139,556,763, forward strand.
CCGATGATGAGGCCACTCCGACCCATTCCCACTTCCACCCTGATAGTGACGGCCACTCCGACCCATTCCCATATCCGCCCCGATGATGAGGCCACTCCGACCCGTCCCCACTTCCGCCCCGATAGTGACGGCCACTCCGACCCATTCCCATATCCGCCCCGATGATGAGGCCACTCTGACCCGTTCCCACTTCCACCCTGATAGTGATGGCCACTCCGACCCATTCCCACTTCCGCCCTGATAGTGACGGCCATTCTGACCCATTCCTACTTCCGCCCCGATAGTGAAGGCCACTCCGACCCATTCCCACTTCCGCCCTGATAGTGACGGCCATTCTGACCCATTCCTACTTCCGCCCCGATAGTGAAGGCCACTCCGACCCATTCCCACTTCCGCCCTGATAGTGACGGCCACTCCGACCCATTCCCACTTCCGCCCCGATACTGAAGGCCACTCCGACCCATTCCCACTTCCGCCCCGATGATGAGGCCACTCCGACCCATTCCCACTTCCACCCTGATAGTGACGGCCACTCCGACCCATTCCCACTTCCGCCCCGATGATGAGGCCACTCCGACCCATTCCCACTTCCGCCCCGATAGTGAAGGCCACTCCGACCCATTCCCACTTCCGCCCTGATAGTGACGGCCACTCCGACCCATTCCCACTTCCGCCCCGATAGTGACGGCCACTCCGACCCATTCCCACTTCCACCCCGATGTTGAGGCCACTCCGACCCGTTCCCACTTCCGCCCCGATGATGAGGCCACTCCGACCCGTTCCCACTTCCACCCCGATGATGAGGCCACTCCGACCCATTCCCACTTCCGCCCCGATAGTGACGGCCACTCCGACCCATTCCCACTTCCGCCCCGATGATGAGGCCACTCCGACCCATTCCCACTTCCGCCCCGATAGTGAAAGCCCTACGACCCATTCTCACTTCCGCCCCGATAGTGACGGCCACTCCGACCCATTCCCACTTCCGCCCCGATAGTGACGGCCACTCCGACCCGTTCCCACTTCCACCCCGATGGTGAGGCCACTCCAACCCATTCCCACTTCCGCCCCGATAGTGACGACCACTCCGACCCATTCCCACTTCCGCCCTGATAGTGACGGCCATTCCGACCCATTCCCACTTCCGCCCCGATAGTGAAGGCCACTCCGACCCATTCCCACTTCCGCCCTGATAGTGACGGCCACTCCGACCCATTCCCACTTCCGCCCCGATAGTGAAGGCCACTCCGACCCGTTCCACTTCCGCCCCGATGATGAGGCCACTCCGACCCATTCCCACTTCCGCCCTGATAGTTACGGCCACTCCGACCCATTCTCACCTCCACCCCGATGCTGAGGCCACTCCGACCCATTCCCACTTCCGCCCAGATGATGAGGCCACTCCGACCCATTCCCACTTCCACCCTGATAGTGACGGCCAATCTGATCCATTCCCACTTCCGCCCCGATGATGAGGCCACTCCGACCCATTCCCACTTCCACCCCGATGTTGAGGCCACTCCGACCCGTTCCCACTTCCGCCCCGATGATGAGGCCACTCCGACCCATTCCCACTTTCGCCCCGATAGTGACGGCCACTCCGACCCATTCCCACTTCCGCCCCGATGATGAGGCCACTCCGTCCCATTCCCACTTCCGCCCCGATAGTGAAGGCCACTCCGACCCGTTCCCACTTCCACCCCGATGATGAGGCCACTCCGACCCATTCCCACTTCCGCCCCGATAGTGACGGCCACTCCGACCCATTCCCACTTCCGCCCCGATGATGAGGCCACTCCGACCCATTCCCACTTCCGCCCCGATAGTGACGACCACTCTGACCCATTCCCACTTCCGCCCTGATAGTGACGGCCATTCCGACCCATTCCCACTTCCGCCCCGATAGTGACGGCCACTCCGACCCATTCCCATTTCCGCCCAGATGATGAGGCCACTCCGACCCATTCCCACTTCCACCCTGATAGTGACGGCCAATCTGATCCATTCCCACTTCCGCCCCGATGATGAGGCCACTCCGACCCATTCCCACTTCCACCCCGATGTTGAGGCCACTCCGACCCATTCCCACTTCCGCCCCGATGATGAGGCCACTCCGACCCATTCCCACTTCCACCCTGATAGTGACGGCCACTACGACCCGTCCCCACTTCCGCCCCGATAGTGACGGCCAATCCGACCCATTCCCACTTCCACCCCGATGCTGAGACCACTCCGACCCATTCCCACTTCCACCCGGATGATGAGGCCACTCCGACCCATTCCCACTTCCACCCTGATAGTGACGGCCAATCAGACCCATTCCCACTTCCGCCCCGATGATGAGGCCACTCAGACCCATTCCCACTTCCACCCCGATGTTGAGGCCACTCCGACCCGTTCCCACTTCCGCCCCGATGATGAGGCCACTCCGACCCATTCCCACTTCCGCCCCGATAGTGACGGCCACTACGACCCATTCCCACTTCCACCCCGATAGTGACGGCCACTACGACCCATTCCCACTTCCGCCCCGATGATGAGGCCACTCCGACCCATTCCCACTTCCGCCCCGATAGTGACAGCCACTCGGCCCGTCCCCACTTCCACCCCGATGATGAGGCCACTTTGACCCGTTCCCACTTCCACCCCGATAGTGACGGCCACTCCGACCCATTCCCACTTCCGCCCCGATAGTGACGGCCACTCCGACCCATTCCCACTTCCGCCCCGATGATGAGGCCACTCCGACCCGTTCCCACTTCCACCCCGATGATGAGGCCACTCCGACCCATTCCCACTTCCACCCTCATAGTGAAGGCCACTCCGACCCATTCCCACTTGCGCCCCGATGATGAGGCCACTCCAACCCATTCCCACTTCCGCCCCGATAGTGACGACCACTCCGACCCATTCCCACTTCCGCCCCGATGATGATCCACTCCGACCCATTCCCACTTCCGCCCCGATAGTGAAGGCCCTACGACCCATTTCCACTTCCACCCCGATAGTGACGGCCCTCCGACCCATTCCCACTTCCGCCCCGATGATGAGGCCACTCTGACCGATTCCCACTTCCACCCCGATGTTGAGGCCACTCCGACCGGTTCCCACTTCCGCCCCGATAGTGACGGCCACTCCGACCCATTCCCACTTCCGCCCCGATTATGATCCACTCCGACCCATTCCCACTTCCGCCCCAATAGTGAAGGCCCTATGACCCATTCCCACTTCCACCCTGATAGTGACGGCCCTACGACCCATTCCCACTTCCACCCTGATAGTGAAGGCCACTCCGACCCGTCCCCACTTCCGCCCCGATATTGACGGCCACTCCGACCCGTTCCCACTTCTGCCCAGATAGTGACGGCCACTCCGACCCGTTCCCACTTCTGCCCAGATAGTGATGGCCCAACGACCCATTCCCACTTCCACCCCGATAGTGACGGCCACTCCGACCCATCCCCACTTCCACCCTGATAGTGACGGCCACTCCGACCCATTCCCACTTCCGCCCCGATAGTGACGACCACTCCGACCCATTCCCACTTCCGCCCCGATGATGAGGCCACTCCGACCCATTCCCACTTCCGCCCCGATAGTGAAGGCCTTACGTCCCATTCCCACTTCCACCCCGATAGTGACGGCCACTCCGACCCATTCCCACTTCCGCCCCGATAGTGACGGCCACTCCGACCCATTCCCACTTCCGCCCCGATAGTGACGGCCACTCCGACCCATTCCCACTTCCGCCCCGATGATGAGGCCACTCCGACCCATTCCCACTTCCACCCTGATAGTGACGGCCACTCCGACCCATTCCCATATCCGCCCCGGTGATGAGGCCACTCCGACCCGTCCCCACTTCCGCCCCGATATTGACGGCCACTCCGACCCATTCCCATATCCGCCCCGATGATGAGGCCACTCTGACCCGTTCCCACTTCCACCCTGATAGTGACGGCCACTCCGACCCATTCCCACTTCCGCCCTGATAGTGACGGCCATTCCGACCCATTCCTACTTCCGCCCCGATAGTGAAGGCCACTCCGACCCATTCCCACTTCCGCCCTGATAGTGACGGCCACTCCGACCCATTCCCACTTCCGCCCCGATACTGAAGGCCACTCCGACCCATTCCCACTTCCGCCCCGATGATGAGGCCACTCCGACCCATTCCCACTTCCACCCTGATAGTGACGGCCACTCCGACCCATTCCCACTTCCACCCTGATAGTGACGGCCACTCCGACCCATTCCCACTTCCGCCCCGATGATGAGGCCACTCCGACCCATTCCCACTTCCGCCCCGATAGTGAAGGCCACTCCGACCCATTCCCACTTCCGCCCTGATAGTGACGGCCACTCCGACCCATTCCCACTTCCGCCCCGATAGTGACGGCCACTCCGACCCATTCCCACTTCCGCCCCGATGCTGGGGCCACTCCGACCCATTCCCACTTCCACCCCGATGCTGGGGCCACTCCGACCCATTCCCACTTCCGCCCCGATAGTGACGGCCACTACGACCCATTCCCACTTCCGCCCCGATGATGAGCCACTCCGACCCATTCCCACTTCCGCCCCGATAGTGACGGCCACTACGACCCATTCCCACTTCCGCCCCGATGATGAGGCCACTCCGATCCATTCCCACTTCCGCCCCGATAGTGAAGGCCACTCTGACCCGTTCCCACTTCCGCCCTGATAGTGAAGGCCACTCCGACCCATTCCCACTTCCGCCCTGATAGTGAAGGCCACTCCGACCCATTCCCACTTCCGCCCTGATAGTGAAGGCCACTACGACCCATTCCCACTTCCGCCCCGATGATGAGGCCACTCCGACCCATTCCCACTTCCGCCCCGATAGTGACGGCCACTCCGACCCATTCCCACTTCCGCCCAGATAGTGACGGCCACTCCGACCCATTCCCACTTCCGCCCAGATAGTGACGGTCACTCTGACCCGTTCCCACTTCCGCCCAGATAGTGACGGCCACTCCGACCCATTCCCACTTCCGCCCTGATAGTGACGGCCACTCTGACCCGTTCCCACTTCCGCCCAGATAGTGACGGCCACTCCGACCCATTCCCACTTCCGCCCTGATAGTGAAGGCCACTCTGACCCGTTCCCACTTCCGCCCTGATAGTGAAGGCCACTCCGACCCATTCCCACTTCCGCCCTGATAGTGAAGGCCACTCCGACCCATTCCCACTTCCGCCCCGATGCTGTGGCCACTCCGACCCATTCCCACTTCCGCCCTGATAGTGAAGGCCACTCTGACCCGTTCCCACTTCCGCCCTGATAGTGAAGGCCACTCCGACCCATTCCCACTTCCGCCCTGATAGTGACGGCCACTCCGACCCATTCCCACTTCCACCCCGATGCTGTGGCCACTCCGACCCGTTCCCACTTGCGCCCCGATGATGAGGCCGCTCCGACCCGTTCCCACTTCCACCCCGATGATGAGGCCACTCCGACCCATTCCCACTTCCGCCCCGATAGTGACGGCCACTCCGACCCATTCCCACTTCCGCCCCGATAGTGAAGGCCACTCCGACCCATTCCCCACTTCCGCCCCGATAGTGACGTCCACTCCGACCCATTCCCACTTCCGCCCTGATAGTGATGGTCACTCCGACCCGTTCCCACTTCCGCCCTGATAGTGATGGTCACTCCGACCCGTTCCCACTTCCGCCCTGATAGTGACGGCCACTCCGACCCGTTCCCACTTCCGCCCTGATAGTGACGGTCACTCCGACCCGTTCCCACTTCCGCCCTGATAGTGATGGTCACTCCGACCCGTTCCCACTTCCGCCCTGATAGTGACGGCCACTCCGACCCGTTCCCACTTCCGCCCTGATAGTGACGGCCACTCCGACCCATTCCCACTTCCGCCCCGATAGTGACGGCCACTCCGACCCATTCCCACTTCCGCCCCGATGATGAGGCCACTCTGACCCATTCCCACTTCCGTCCTGATGATGAGGCCACTCTGACCCATTCCCACTTCCGCCCTGATAGTGAAGGCCACTCCGACCCATTTCCACTTCCGCCCTGATGATGAGGCCACTTCTGCCCGTTTCAAAAAAAAGCACCAAGTGCTGAATTTCTTCCGATTGGCCGCCCCGTGCATTGGGGCAGATGGAACACATCAGAAACGGTAGCTTCGACTCATTTCGAGCGGTGGCCAATTTCAGCCCCCAGGTCTTTGTTTTAGTCCAGAAATATGAGATGAAAGTTTCTCTTCAATGCTGGCTGTAAATAAAATAAGCTGCACCATTGTTAGCACTGTTTCCAATAGCACAAAACTCTCCCTAATTCTACACCCATTGGCACTAAAATGTCATTCTCACACAAAAACTCTTGACTGTGCTGTTGGGCTCCATTAGTCAGATTTAGTGCTTGGCGAGCTGGCTCATGGACTCCCAGAATGCAAACTAAACAAGTGCTCGTGTCAAAATATCCCAAGTGAGGCCACGAAGGTGGCTGGCGTGGAAAATGTACGATTCATGCTTTGCTCAGTAAGGGGTGCTCTCCTGAACCAGGGGTTGTAGCTGGGGCAGCATAGAAGAAAGTTAACCTTCCATTCAATTTGACTTGAGCACAGTCGATGCTGACGACTGCTGCAGACAATGAAAAATGTTCCATTCCCAGCAGTGACCGCCCTTAACTTCAGCCAAACCTGCAAAAAGACAAATGAAATCTTTAAATTTCAGATTGAGAGCTCCAGGTCGCCGAAGCTGCTTTCATGTTTAAAGACTGAGAGCCAACTAGTTGTGATATGAATTATATCACAAAAAGATAAAAATATCACACCATGAAACAATGAAGGACAAAATTGAAAAGTGTTTGATTGGGTTGTTTAAATTCACTCTCCTTGCATCACTGTTGATTATATTGGAATTACTTACTGAATTAGTGAATTAAATTGCTAAAATAGACTCATTATTAAATTAGTGAGTGAATCTCACTGTTTAAAAGTCAAATGGCTACAAAGAATTAAAACTAATGAGGTGAAATCACGTAGTTCGATATTACCATATGAAGAACATAAAAACATAAGAAAAAGGAGCAGGAGTAGGCCAGACGGCCATTCGAGCCTGCACCACCATTCAAGACGATCACAGCTGATCTTCGACCTCAACTCCACTTTCCTGCCCTATCTCCATATCCCTTGATTCCCCATGAGTCCAAAAATCTATTTATCTCAGCCTTGAACGTACTCAACAATTCAGCATCCACAGCCCTTTGGGGCAGAGAATTCCAAAGATTCACAACCCTTTGAGTGAAGAAATTCCTCCTCGTCTCAGTCTTAAATGGCCGACCCCTTATCCTGAGACTATGCCTCCTAGTTCTAGACACTCCAGCCAGAGGAAACAATCTTTCAGCATCTATCCTGTCAATGCCCCTCAGAATCTTATATATTTCATTGAGATCACCTCTCATTCTTCTAAACTCCAGAGAGTACAGACCCATTCGACACAATCTCTCATCATAGGACAACCCTCTCATTCCAGGGATTAATCTGGTAAACATTTGTTGCACCGCATCCAAGGGAAGTATGTCGTTCCTCAGTTAAGAAGACCAAAATGTAAAATTGCAGTAAGACTTTCTGGGGCCGAAGTTGGCTCTTCCCTTAAGGCCTGTTACCGCTGGAAATCAGTGGCCATGCTGTGGAGTGCAATGGCCGCCGATTTTTCGTGGAATGGCCGCCATTTTGAAAATTCCGCTCCTGCAATACCCCAGCGATGACCTGCTCCCCCGCCCCCCCCCCCAACCGCTCTGCTGCTGATCCATCCTACATGCATCATCAGAATGCACACCGGCGATGTTCCCTCCGCTCCCCCCCCCCCCCACCACAACATGGCAAAATTCCGCCGAAAAAATCTTGCTACCGCCGCGAGGTGCCAAAAGTTGCTTTTTTCTGCCGGTGCAGTGAGGTTGTAGCCCTTCTAAGATGGCGGTGTGACTCCCATTAAAGGAAGGACCGACTGCCACTGTTGCCATTTTTTTCTTTTTGTCAACCGACTGTCATGTCGGGCCGACAATTATTCCCCCCAGGTTCGGCCCGGCTGCCAGCAGGCAGCCGAGCACCACCTTGTGGGTGCCAGGCCATGGCCCGGCCGAAACCCTCTCTGGTGGCCCAGTGGACTGAACTTAAAGAATCACGCAGGCTCTCCTCTTTCAGTGAAGGGGCGAGACGTGGTGACGCACCAGCGCGATGACTTCTTCAGCGCTACACTGATGACTGACAGCGGCGGCCAATCCGCCCATCCCCCACTTCTGCCTCTCTAGAGGGCAAACTGCCACTCACTGCTCCACATCCGCCCCCATTATGACCGACTGCCGAATAAAAAAAGCCAAAGAACCGAATATCGAAGATGCCACCACATCCACCGCGCCGGTAAAAACATGACAAACAGTGTAGGTGCACCCCACTTCCAGCGGAGGGCAATTTCGGCCCCCCTTTCTTTTGTACCCCAACCCCCTTGCAATAAAGGCCAACATGCCATTTGCCTTCCTAATTGCTTGCTGTATCTGCAATCTAACTTTCTGTGTTTCCTGTACGAGGACACCTAAATCTCTCTAAACACCAACATTTAAAAGTTTATAGAAACATAGAAACATAGAAAATAGGTGCAGGAGTAGGCCATTCGGCCCTTCTAGCCTGCACCGCCATTCAATGAGTTCATGGCTGAACATTCAACTTCAGTACCCCATTCCTGCTTTCTCGCCATACCCCTTGATCCCCCTAGTAGTAAGGACCTCATCTAACTCCTTTTTGAATATATTTAGTGAATTGGCCTCAACAACTTTCTGTGGTAGAGAATTCCACAGGTTCACCACTCTCTGGGTGAAGAAGTTCCTCCGCATCTCGGTCCTAAATGGCTTACCCCTTATCCTTAGACTGTGACCTCTGATTCTGGACTTCCCCAACATTGGGAACATTCTTCCTGCATCTAACCTGTCTAACCCCGTCAGAATTTTAAATGTTTCTATGAGGTCCCCTCTCATTCTTCTGAACTCCAGTGAATACAAGCCCAGTTGATCCAGTCTTTCTTGATAGGTCAGTCCCGCCATCCCAGGGATCAGTCTGGTGAACCTTCGCTGCACTCCCTCAATAGCAAGAATGTCCTTCCTCAGGTTAGGAGACCAAAACTGTACACAATATTCCAGGTGTGGCCTCACCAATGCCCTGTACAACTGTAGCAACACCTCCCTGCCCCTGTACTCAAATCCCCTTGCTATGAAGGCCAACATGCCATTTGCTTTCTTAACCGCCTGCTGCACCTGCATGCCAACCTTCAATGACTGATGTACCATGACACCCAGGTCTCTTTGCACCTCCCCTTTTCCTAATCTGTCACCATTCAGATAATAGGCTGTCTCTCTGTTTTTACCACCAAAGTGGATAACCTCACATTTATCCACATTATACTTCATCTGCCATGCATTTGCCCACTCACCTAACCTATCCAAGTCGCTCTGCAGCCTCACAGCATCCTCCTCGCACCTCACACTGCCACCCAACTTAGTGTCATCCGCAAATTTGGAGATACTACATTTAATCCCCTCATCTAAATCATTAATGTACAGTGTAAACAGCTGGGGCCCCAGCACAGAACCTTGCGGTACCCCACTAGTCACTGCCTGCCATTCTGAAAAGTACCCATTTACTCCTACTCTTTGCTTCCTGTCTGACAACCAGTTCTCAATCCATGTCAGTACACTACCCCCAATCCCATGTGCTCTAACTTTGCACATCAATCTCTTGTGTGGGACCTTGTCGAACGCCTTCTGAAAGTCCAAATATACCACATCAACTGGTTCTCCCTTGTCCACTCTACTGGAAACATCCTCAAAAAATTCCAGAAGATTTGTCAAGCATGATTTCCCTTTCACAAATCCATGCTGACTTGGACCTATCATGTCACCTCTTTCCAAATGCACTGCTATGACATCCTTAATAATTGATTCCATCATTTTACCCACTACCGATGTCAGGCTGACCGGTCTATAATTCCCTGTTTTCTCTCTCCCTCCTTTTTTAAAAAGTGGGGTTACATTGGCTACCCTCCACTCCATAGGAACTGATCCAGAGTCAATGGAATGTTGGAAAATGACTGTCAACGCATCCACTATTTCCAAGGCCACCTCCTTAAGTACTCTGGGATGCAGTCCATCAGGCCCTGGGGATTTATCGGCCTTCAATCCCATCAATTTCCCCAACACAATTTCCCAGCTAATAAGAATTTCCCTCAGTTCCTCCTCCTTACTAGACCCCCCGACCCCTTTTATAACTGGAAGGTTGTTCGTGTCCTCCTTCGTGAATACCGAACCAAAGTACTTGTTCAATTGGTCCGCCATTTCTTTGTTCCCCTTTATGACTTCCCCTGATTCTGACTGCAGGGGACCTACGTTTGTCTTTACTAACCTTTTTCTCTTTACATATCTATAGAAACTTTTGCAATCCGTCTTAATGTTCCCTGCAAGCTTCTTCTCATACTCCATTTTCCCTGCCCTAATCAAACCCTTTGTCCTCCTCTGCTGAGTTCTAAATTTCTCCCAGTCCCCAGGTTCGCTGCTATTTCTGGCCAATTTGTATGCCACTTCCTTGGCTTTAATACTATCCCTGATTTCCCTTGATAGCCACGGTTGAGCCACCTTCCCTTTTTTATTTTTATGCCAGACAGGAATGTACAATTGTTGTAGTTCATCCATGCGGTCTCTAAATGTCTGCCATTGCCCATCCACAGTCAACCCCTTAAGTATCATTCGCCAATCCATCCCAGCCAATTCACGCCTCATACCTTCAAAGTTAGCCTTCTTTAAGTTCTGGACCATGGTCTCTGAATTAACTGTTTCATTCTCCATCCCAATGCAGAATTCCACCATATTATGGTCACTCTTCCCCAAGGGGCCTCGCACAATGAGATTGCTAATTAATCCTCTCTCATTACATAACACCCAGTCTAAGATGGCCTCCCCCCTAGTTGGTTCCTTGATATATTGGTCTAAAAAACCATCCCTTATGCACTCCAGGAAATCCTCCTCCACCGTATTGCTTCCAGTTTGGTTAGCCCAATCTATGTGCATATTAAAGTCACCCATTATAACTGCTGCACCTTTATTGCACGCACCCCTAATTTCATGTTTGATGCCCTCCCCAACATCACTACTACTGTTTGGAGGTCTGTACACAACTCCCACTAAAGTTTTTTGCCCTTTGGTGTTCTGCAGCTCTACCCATATAGATTCCACATCATCCAAGCTAATGTCCTTCCGAACTATTGCCTTAATCTCCTCCTTAACCAGCAATGCTACCCCACCTCCTTTTCCTTTTATTCTATCCTTCCTGAATGTTGAATACCCCTGGATGTTGAGTTCTCAGCCCTGATCATCCTGGAGCCACGTCTCCGTAATCCCAATCACATCATATTTGTTAACATCTATTTGCACAGTTAATTCATCCACCTTATTGCGGATACTCCTTGCATTAAGACACAAAGCCTTTAGGCTTGTTTTTTTAACACCCTCTGTCCTTTTAGAATTTTGCTGTACAATGGCCCTTTTTGTTCTTTGCCTTGGGTTTCTCTGCCCTCCACTTTTCCTCATCTCCTTTCTGTCTTTTGTTTTTGCCTCCTTTTTGTTTCCCTCTATCTCCCTGCATTGGTTCCCATCCCCCTGCCATATTAGTTTAACTCCTCCCCAACAGCACTAGCAAACACTCCCCCGAGGACATTGGTTCCGATTCTGCCCAGGTGCAGACCGTCCGGATTGTACTGGTCCCACCTCCCCCAGAACCGGTTCCAATGCCCCAGGAATTTGAATCCCTCCCTGCTGCACCATTGCTCAAGCCACGTATTCATCTGAGCTATCCTGCGATTCCTACTCTGACTAGCATGTGGCACTGGTAGTAATCCCGAGATTACTACTTTTGAGGTCCTACTTTTTAATTTAGCTCCTAGCTCCTTAAATTCATTTCGTAGGACCTCATCCCTTTTTTTACCTATGTCATTGGTACCAACGTGCATCACAACAACTGGCTGTTCTCCCTCCCTTTTTAGAATGTCCTGCACCCGCTCCGAGACATCCTTGACCCTTGCACCAGGGAGGCAACATACCATCCTGGAGTCTCGGTTGCGGCCGCAGAAACGCCTATCTATTCCCCTTACAATTGAATCCCCTATCACTATCGCTCGCCCACTCTTTTTCCTGCCCTCCTGTGCAACAGAGCCAGCCACGGTGCCATGAACTTGGCTGCTGCTGCCCTCTCCTGATGAGTCATCCCCCTCAACAGCACTCAAAGCAGTGTATCTGTTTTGCAGTGGGATGACCACAGGGGACCCCTGCACTACCTTCCTTGCACTACTCTTCCTGCTGGTCTTCCATTCCCTCGCTGGCTGTGGACCCTTCTCCTGCGGTAAGACCAACTCGCTACACGTGATGCTCACGTCATTCTCAGCCACCCTCAGCTCCAACTCCGCAACGCGGACCGTCAGGAGCCGGAGGTGGACACACTTCCCGCACATGTAGTCGTCAGGGACACTGGTGTTGTCCCCGTGTTCCCACATGGTACAGGAGGAGCATATCACGTGACCGAGCTGTCCTGCCATGACTTAACCCTTAGATACACTTAAAATGCCGACAACAATGTTAAAAGTTACTGACTAATAAAGAAAAAGAAAAACTACTCACCAATCAGCAGCCAATCACTTACCATGTTGGCTGTGACGTCACCTTTTGATTTCTTTCTACTTCTTTTTTGACTTCTCTCAGCTGGAGCTGCACAAGTCACGCCTCTCTCGATCTCCCGCCTCTCTTGACGCTCCCTGGACTGCTGAGCCTTTTATAGGCCGCTGCCTCTCTCGACGCTCCCCGGACTGCTGAGCCTTTTATAGGCCGCTGCCTCTCTCGACTCCCGCCTCTCTCGACGCTCCCTGGACTGCTGAGCCTTTTATAGGCCGCTGCCTCTCTCGACTCCCGTCTCTCTCGACGCTCCCTGGACTGCTGAGCCTTTTATAGGCCGCTGCCTCTCTCGACTCCCACCTCTCTCGACGCTCCCTGGACTGCTGAGCCTTTTATAGGCCGCTGCCTATCTCGACTCCCGCCTCGCTCGACGCTCCCCGGACTGCTGAACCTTTTATAGGCCGCTGCCTCTCTCGACTCCCGCCTCTCTCGACGCTCCCCGGACTGCTGAGCCTTTTATAGGCCGCTGTCTCTCTCGACGCTCCCCGGACTGCTGAGCCTTTTATAGGCCGCTGCCTCTCTCGACTCCCGCCTCTCTCGATTTTAAAAATATTCTGTTCTTCGATTCTTCCTACCAAAGTGATTAACCTCACATTTCCCCACACTACACTCCATCTGCCACCTTACTGCCCACTCACTTAACCTGTCTATATCCCTTTGCAAGCTCTTTGTGTTCTCCTCACAGCTTACTGTCCCACCTAGCTGTGTATCGTCAGGCAACTTGAATACATCACACTCAGTCCCTTCATCTAGGTTATTAATATAGATTGTAAATAGCTGAAGCCCAAGGGGATCCTAGCAGCACCCCACTAGTTACAGCCCGCCAACTGGAAAATGACCTGTTTATACCTACTGTATATTTTCTGTCTCTTGACCAATCTACCATCCATGCTAACATATTACCTCCACATTAACCCCATGAGCCCTAATATTGCTTAGCAATCTTTTACGTGGACCTTATCAAATGCCTTTTTTGAAATCCAAATATACTACATCCACTGGTTCGCCCTTATCTACCCTGTTAGTTACATCCTCAATAAACTGAAATAAATTTGTTCAACTAGATTTTCCTTTTATAAAACCATGTTGACTCTGCCGAATCATATTGTGATTTGCTAAGTGCTCTGTTACCACTTCTTTAATAATGGATTCCAGCATTTTCCCGCGACGGATGTCAGGCTAACTGGCTTGTAGATCCCTGTTTTTTCTCTCCCTCCTTTCTTGAATAACGGGTTTACATTTGCTACCTTCCAATCCGCTGGGACCGTTCTAGCATCTAGGGAATTTTGGAAGATCACAACCAATGCATCCGCTAGCTCTGTAGCCACCTCTTTTAGAACCCTAGGATGTCGGCCATCAGGTCCAAGGGACTTGTCAGTTTTTAGTCCCATTAGTTTCTCAAAAACTTTTTTTACTGATATTAATTACTTCAAGTTCCTCATTCTAATTAGCTTCTTGGTTCCTCACTATTTTTGGTATGCTTTTTGTGTATTCTAGTGTGAAGACAGATACAAAATATTTGTTCAATGTCTCTGCCATTTCCTTGTTTCCCATTATAACGTTCCTGTCTCAGCTTCTCAGGGACCAACACTTACTTTTGCTACTCTCTTCCTTTTTACATACTTGTAGGATGCAATGGCGGTCTCACGCTGTTGGCCCGTGCTGCGCTGCTCCTTGATCACAACCTCACTGCTGGTTCACGTTGCGCCGATCAAGGATTCTGCTAAGAAAGCCCAATTCAGCAAACATCTCACGACCAACCTGATGACTTCCAGTGACCCAGAGACGCAGTGTGTCCACAGTGCCTGGTCTGCACACAAGGCTTCCATAATCAGCACCTGCGAAGAGACGCTCGGGCACTCAACCAGAAAACACCAAGACTGGTTCAACGAGAACATAAGAACATAAGAATTAGGAACAGGAGTAGGCCATCTAGCCCCTCGAGCCTGCTCCGCCATTCAATAAGATCATGGCTGATCTGGTCGTGGACTCAGCTCCACTGACCCGCCCTCTCCCCGTAACCCTTAATTGCCTTATTGCTTAAAAATCTATCTATCTTTGACTTGAAAACATTCAATGAGCCAGCCTCAACTGCTTCCTTGGGCAGAGAATTCCACAGATTCACAACCCTCTGGGAGAAGAAATTCTTTCTCAACTCGGTTTTAAATTGGCTCCTCTGTATTTTGAGGCTGTGCCCCCAAGTTCTAGTCTCCCCCACCAATGGAAACAACCTCTCTGCCTCTATCTTATCTATCCCTTTCATGATTTTAAATGTTTCTATAAGATCACCCCTCATCCTTCTGAACTCCAAGGAGTAAAGACCAAGTCTACTCAATCTATCATCATAAGGTAACCCCCTCATTTCTCGAATCAGCCTAGTGAATCGTCTCTGTACCCCTTCCAAAGCTAGTATATCCTTCCTTAAGTAAGGTGACCAAAACTGCACGCAGTACTCCAGATGCGGCCTTACCAATACCTTATACAGTTGCAGCTTTTGTACTCCATCCCTTTCGCAATGAAGGCCAACATTCCATTTGCCTTTCTGATTACCTGCTGCACCTGCAAACGAACCTTTTGGGATTCATGCACAAGGAACGCGGTGTCCACCGGTACGCTCGCGGCCTTCCGCGAGAGGTGGGCACCGGAGGGACTGGAGTGCATCATCACGCCCGGCAACCAAATTTTAATTTGATTTTACGTTTTAAAGTTTAATTTGTTTTAATTGCCGGTGCTTTTAGTGTCCCCCTCTCCTTTTATAGGGGGCACTGGAAAAAGGAAAAATTTGATTTTAGTGCCCCAAAAAAAACCCACAAAAAAATAAATAAAAAAGGGGCCTTGTAAATGTCTTGTGTGTGTCATCCAGGTCGGGTGGCACGGATACATGTTTTATGTTTTTGCAGGTGAACTCCAAAAAGAGTTTCATGCACAAGGAACGCGGTGTCCACCGGTACGCTCGCGGCCTTCCGCGAGAGGTGGGCACCGGAGGGACTGGAGTGCATCATCACGCCCGGCAACCAAATTTTAATTTGATTTTACGTTTTAAAGTTTAATTTGTTTTAATTGCCGGTGCTTTTAGTGTCCCCCTCTCCTTTTATAGGGGGCACTGGAAAAAGGAAAAATTTGATTTTAGTGCCCCAAAAAAAAACCACAAAAAAAAATAAATAAAAAAGGGGCCTTGTAAATGTCTTGTGTGTGTCATCCAGGTCGGGTGGCACGGATACATGTTTTATGTTTTTGCAGTTTAACTCAAAAGAGTTTCATGCACAAGGAACCAATCGTGGAGCAGTAGAGGCGTGTCCTGCTCAGTTGGAGCTGTGAGCAGTGAGGGAAGCAGCTAGCAACTTGAGCTCCTGCCTGGAGAGCCCTGAGACCAGCCCAGGAACAGAAGGAAGGAAGGGGCTTCACCATCAACTTCTATCCAGAGGGAGAGGAGGAGGAAGCAGAAAACTTTGTACATCTTTACCATTCTGCAAGGAGTTGGAGAGAGGGGGAAAAGACAAACAACATCCAGTGTGGAAGGAGGGAGACTCTACATTCTACAGGTGGGTGTGGGTGCATTTCCCCAAACAGACTTTGTTGTATCGGTGGGGGGAGGAAAGAAGACCACTGAGGGCCGGAACATCGCGGGGGGTGTGTGTGTGTGTGGTAGTGTGTGTGGGGGCCTTGCTTACAACTAGGCCCCCCCCCACAATTGGAACCCCCCCCCCACCCCCCCACATTTGCCTAGCCTGGGATAGCTGGAGCTACCAGGCTGAAGATTGTTGTTTTTCTTAAACACCCAATTAAAGATCGTTAGGAGTGCCTGGTGGCTCCAGCTACCCCAGGTGAAGACATCTTCTCCCCCCACCTGAAGACCACCCCAAAGACTTTTGTGTTTTGCCATCTGGGGAGTGCACCCACCCACAGCTGCGAGGGGAGAC
The DNA here is from genome assembly GCF_044704955.1 of Pristiophorus japonicus. NCBI lineage: Eukaryota > Metazoa > Chordata > Chondrichthyes > Pristiophoridae > Pristiophorus > Pristiophorus japonicus. The sequence goes on from NC_091985.1 coordinate 139,573,434, forward strand.
CTGCCCTCGCAGTCCCCCCCCCCTTCCCACCCCCCTCTCTCTTTCTCTGCTACTCTGTTTCTCCCCTCTCTCTCTGAGGCCTCTTCCTTCCAAATTTACAAAAAAAAAAACAAAAAAACAAAACCAATTAAGACAACTGAGCAGAGGGAGCAAGGCCTCTCCCCAATTGTCAACGAGGGGAGAGGTACCTCGTTAAGAGCTCCTCTGCTTCAGTCTTTTAGATAAGAGGCCTAATTAAGACCATTAAGGCCTGTGACTTTGGGGTGGGTGTAGCCCTTAAAGGGACCCCGTGATGGCGACCCCATCCACGCCGGTGGCAGGGCCAGCAAGGACGTATGCGCAGGCGGTGTCCACATCCACGGCACCTCCTGCGCCACCCGCTGCCCTGCCACCATTCAGACTTATAACCAGGAAACACGGGGTCAAGAGCTACACTCACCCCACAATGAGCATTGAGGAGTGCGTGCGGGCGATGGCTGGGGTAGTCGGCCCCTCGGCCATTGTCGCAGCCTCCAAGATGTCTGGGAAGGCCGTGTTCTTCCTGGGGTCGGAGCGGGCGGTGTCCCTGGCCCTTGAAAAGGGGCTCACGGTGGGCGGGACGTTCCTGCCGGTGGACCCTCTCGAGGCCACCGCGCAGAGGGTCATCGTTTCAAACGTCCCGCCCTTTGTTTCCGCTGAGCTCCTCCTCCCTCACCTACAACAACTGGGGGAGGTAAGGTCAGGGATCAACCCCATACCGCTCGGCCTCAGGGAGAACAGCCTGCGCCACGTGTTCTCCTTCCGCCGCCAGCTCTTTGTCCGGCTGGCGCGGGAGGAGACGACGGAAGGTCATTTTAATGTGGTGCACGAGGGGACTGCCTACCGCGTCTTCTGGACGTCGGACGGCGTGCGGTGCCATGCCTGCAGGGAGGTGGGGCACGTTCGCAAGAACTGCCCCGCCTCCAAGGCCGCCAAACCACCGAAGGCGGCCAAGGCTGGCGCCGCCGCCACCCCTCCCCCTAGTTGCGTCCGCGTGCCGGGAGCCATGGGTGCGCGGGCATCGTCGGAGGCCTTTGTTTTCAGGGCCTCCGGCGGGGGGGAGGGAGAGCGTCCGACCGGAAAGAAGGCGCGGAAGAAGGAGAAACATCTAGAGGCGGGTCCCCTCAGTGCGCCGGATAATTTGACCACCGCGCTCAGCCCAACCCCGTCACCGGCGAGCGCGGGGTGCCCCGAGCCCGTGCCCGAGCCCTTGAATACCACCACAGAGGGGCCCAGGCGCGGGCAAGAAAAGGAAAAGGGGGGGGCGGAGCGGGAGGCCTCGGCAGACATGGAGGTCTCCCTGACTCCGCGCGCCCCCAGGAACAAAAAGAGGCACCGCCCCAATGAGGCGGAGGGGGAACAACATCCCTCCGCGGAGGAGGCGGTGCCCGCCGCGTGTCCCGCGTCCCCCACCAGCGCCCCCAAATTGCGCTGCAGGCGCGAGGAGTCTTTCCCCGGGGAGGGTGAGACAGTTGAGGCTGCCCAGCCTCTGCCTCCCGGGGATGGAGTGGAAGATCTGCCTGTCGCGGGGGGCGTGGGGACCGCGGAGGAATGCGTAGCCGCCGGGCCGGGCGTCCCGGGGACTGAGGCGGGCGAGGCCGAAAAGGCCGAACCTGAGCCCGCCCAGCTATTACCCAACTTCCCCCGGGATTTGCTCGACCCGGCAGAGAATGAAACAAATAATTATGACACTGTAGATGCTGGGCCGGGGGGTGGCAGCGGGGAGGGGGAGGAACACCCACCCTCGCCCCTTACTTTGGAGCTGGAGCACTTGGAGGGCCTGGGGATTTCCTATGGCCGGGTCTCTCCTTGTTCTCCGGTTCCTGGGGCGGAGGGGGAACCCCTTCCGCTGTCATTTCCCGACCCAGCACCATTTTTAAAAGAGCCCAGTGGGGACTCCTCTGCCGACGATCCTGGGGGTGGGATCGGGGCAGTGCCAGGGCCGGTTGGAGCGGCCGGTTCATTTGCCGTACCTTGTGCGGTCGATGGGCCGGCTGCTGGCGGCCACCTCCCGGAGGAGGACGGGGACTCGGTGGGGGACGCGGGTGAAGACCTAGAGACCACCGCCAGGGAGGCGGTGGATCTGCTCGCGGCCGCCGCTGAGGCCCTCCTCGTTCCTGCAAAGGAACTCCGGGACTTTTTGGCCCAGAGCCGGGGTCGCCGCGACCAAGCCCGACTGGCCCTGGAAAAATGGTCCGAGCCGGAGCTGATCAAGGGGTCCGTCCGCGCCGCCGTTAAAACCTTGGTCGCGGGCGGGCCCTTGACAAAGGAGCAGCACCTTGAGCTGCGCGAGCTCGAGGGACTCCTCGCTGGGCTGCGGAGGGAGCGGAGTTCAACAAAAGACTCCGCTCCCTCCCCCACAATAGGTTAAGGTAGAGGTTGCACTATGCTTTTGCCATGAAGATAACCATAGCCAGCCTCAACATCAACGGCGGCAGAGGGGCACGCCGTAGATTTGACAATTTTTCGCTCCTGCGGGAGGGGAAATATGCGGTGTGCTTCCTGCAAGAAACCCACACCGTTCCGGGAGACGAAGCCACGTGGCTCCTGGAATGGCAAGGAGAGGTCCGCATGAGCCACCTCACCGCCATTTCTAGTGGGGTGGCCATCTTGCTGGGCCCGCATTTTCAGCCGGAGATCTTGGGGGTCGAGGAGCCCGTGCCAGGCCGCTTGCTGCACGTAACGGTTCGCCTGGGGGACGTGCCGCTCCATCTCGTGAACGTGTACGCCCCTCAGCCCGGCCCGCAGCAAACGCGCTTCTTTGAAGAGGTGTCCGCTCTTCTTGGCTCCGTCGACGTCGGCGACTGCATTGTCCTCGGGGGGGATTTTAACTGCACCCTCGAGGCGAGGGACCGCTCCGGTGCCCCGCAGTGCATGACGGCGATGGAGAAGTTGAGGGACCTGGTCGGGTCCTTCGACTTGGTGGACGTCTGGCGAAATCTCCACCCCGACTCCAGCGCCTTTACTTGGGTGAGGCCTGGAGTTGGATGGTCTAGAGTCGACCGCCTTTACGTGTCTCGGGCGTACGTTTCCTGCGTCCCGGCGGCCTCCATGCGGCCGGTGCCGTGTTCGGACCACCACCTGGTGTGGGCGGAGCTCGCTTCGCTCCGCGCGAGGACGGGGTCCGCGTACTGGCACTTTAACAACCGGCTGCTGGAGGACGTGCGGTTCCAGGACTCGTTCCGTCGATTCTGGTCCGACTGGAGAAGGAAGCAGGGGGGCTTCCCCTCCTTGAGGCTATGGTGGGACGTGGGCAAGGCTCACGTCCGCGTCTTCTGTCAAGAGTACGCGAGGGGGTCGACCAAGAGGCGGGCGGCCAGAGTCGGGCGCCTAGAAAAAGAGGTGCTCGACCTGGAAGCCCGTCTCGGTCAAGTCGTCCAGGACCCGGCCCTGCGGACGGTGTACGAAGCGAAGAAGGCCGCGCTGAAGGACCTGCAGCTCGTCGGGTCCCGAGGCGCGTTCGTGAGGTCGCGGATCCGGTTCCTGCGGGATCTGGACCGCGGCTCCCCCTTCTTCTACTCGCTGGAAAAAAGGCAGAGTGTCCGTAAGCAGCTCTTGACGCTGCTGGCCGACGACGGCTCTCTCGTCTCGGATCCGGAGGGCGTCAACAACAGGGTCCGTGAATATTACGGGGCTCTGTTCTCTCCGGATCCGTCCAGTGAGGAAGCGCGTAGAGTTTTGTGGGAGGACCTGCCGAAGGTCGGCCCGGAGGGCGCCGAAAATCTGGAAGCTCCGCTAAGCCTGGCGGAGCTGACCGGTGCCCTCGCCCGGCTCTCGAGGGGAAAATCCCCGGGGCTGGACGGGCTGACCGTGGAGTTCCACAGGGCGTTCTGGGACGTCCTGGGGAGCGACTACGCGCGGGTCCTGGGGGAAAGTCTGGCGACCGGGGAGATGCCCCTCTCTTGGCGCAGGGCAGTCATCGTCCTGCTGCCTAAGAAGGGCGATCTCCGCCTCTTTAAGAACTGGCGCCCGGTCTCCCTCCTCAGCACGGACTACAAAATCTTCGCCAGGGCGATGTCTGCTCGCCTTGGTGCCGTGCTGGACCACATGATCCACCCCGACCAGTCATACACGGTCCCGGGCCGGACAATCCACGACAACATCCATCTGGTCCGGGACCTCATCCATTGTTCCCAGGAGGCTGGTCTGTCGGTCGCCTTCCTATCCCTCGACCAAGAGAAGGCGTTCGACAGGGTGGATCACGACTATCTGCTCGGAACTCTGCGCGCTTTCGGGTTCGGGACGCATTTCGTCGCCCGGATCCGACTTTTGTACGCCGCCGCGGAGTGTCTGATTAAGGTTAACGGGTCCTTGACGGCGCCCCTTCGCTTTAGGAGAGGGGTGCGCCAGGGATGCCCCATGTCCGGCCAGTTATACGCCGTTTGCGTGGAGCCTTTCCTGCGCCTCTTGCGGACGAGGTTGACGGGACTGGCTCTGCAAGGGCCGGGCGTGGAGGTCGTCCTCTCGGCTTACGCCGATGACGTGCTCCTCGCGGTAGAGGATCCCGCTGACCTGCGGAGGATGCGTGAGTGCCAGGAGATTTACTCGGCCGCGTCCTCCGCCAGGATCAACTGGGAGAAATGTTCCGGACTCCTGGTGGGTCAGTGGCGGGTGGACTCCCTGCCGGAGGAGCTCGGGCCTTTTGCCTGGAGCACGACCCATCTCCTCTATCTGGGAGTCTACCTTAGCCCCGACGAGGAAGCCTGGCCGGCGAACTGGCAGGAGCTGGAGGCCAAGGTCGCCGCTCGCCTAGGGCGCTGGACAGGACTGCTCCGAGTGCTGTCCTACAGGGGTCGAGCGCTAGTCATAAACCAGCTGGTGGCCGCAATGCTGTGGTACCGGCTGGTCACTTTGACCCCTCCCCCTGCGTTTGTCGCCAAGATACAGAAGAAGCTGGTGGACTTCTTCTGGAACAACAGGAAGCACTGGGTCTCTGTCGCGGTCTTGAGTCTCCCGCTTGAGGAGGGCGGTCAGTCGTTGGTGTGCGTCAGCGCCCAGCTCGCGACTTTCCGTCTTCAGACCCTGCAGAGATACCTTTACGTCGAGCCCCCTCCTAGGTGGTGTGCTCTGGCGAGGTATTTCTTCCGCCAGCAGCTCGACCTCAATTATGACACGCAGCTCCTGTTTGTGAACTTGGGGGGTGCCAGGACCGCCCTCCGGGAGCTGCCTGTCTTTTACAGGGAACTCATCAGGGTCTGGAACAAAGTCTCCACCAAGCGCAGCTCTCCGCCGGCTGGAGTGGCGGCCGTCCTGCAGGAGCCGCTGCTCGGGAATCCGTACCTCCACGGCCGAGGCTTCATGTGGCGGTCGGAAGAGAGGGCTGTGGCTGGTGAGGTGACCAGGGTCAGGGACCTGCTCGATGGCGGAGGAGCGGGCTGGATGGCGCCAGTCACGCTGGCGCGGCGCCTAAATTCTGCCAACGTCCGCCGCGCGGCCGATGCCATCGAGTCGCTAAAAACAGCTCTGGGCCCTGACTCCGTTAGGTGCATCGAGGAGGCTCAAGCACGTGGGGAGATCCCGTCCGAACTGACCCCCGTCCGGACGGAATTCCTCATCGGCGCCAAACCCCGGAACCTCCCTCGGGGGCCGGCGCCTCACAACTTGAGCCGCCTCGGGGAAATCCCCTCCGTGCCTTTCAGTTTCGCGCGGAGGGGTTTCCTGTACGGGCTGCTCCTGCACACCCTCAACTTTGCCATCCTCGCCGGCCGTCCGGACACGCCATGGCGTACCATCTTGCCGTCCGGAGGAGGCGGGGGTCCCCGATGGAGGGCACTCTACGCAGGGGTCCTCCCACTATTCATCGGGGACTTGGCCTGGAGGGTGGTGCACGGAGCAGTACCGTGCAACAAATTTTTAAGCCGGTTCACGGACTCCCAGGCCGCCTGCAATTTCTGCGGTCTGGAGGAGTCCGTGTTCCATGTTTTTATGGAATGCACAAGGTTGCAGCCCCTGTTCCATTATTTGAAGGGGCTGCTCCTGAAATTCTGGCTGCACTTCAGTCCCACTCTCCTGATCTTTGGGCACCCTGTGCGGAGGGGAGCGGGTAGGTCCGAAGGCCTCCTCGTAGGACTGCTCCTGGGCACGGCCAAGGGTGCCATCAGCCGGTCCAGGCAGCGGGCGGTCGAGGGGGTCGTTCAACCTGACTGCCTGCCTCTCTTCCGCTCTTACATCCGGTCCAGGGTGTCCTTGGAGATGGAGCACGCGGTGTCCACCGGTACGCTCGCGGCCTTCCGCGAGAGGTGGGCACCGGAGGGACTGGAGTGCATCATCACGCCCGGCAACCAAATTTTAATTTGATTTTACGTTTTAAAGTTAATTTGTTTTAATTGCCGGTGCTTTTAGTGTCCCCTTCCCTTTTATAGGGGGCACTGGGGAAAAATTGTGATTTTAGTGCCCAAAAAAAAACCAAAAAAAGTAAAACACAAAAAAAAAAGGGGAAAAAAAGGGCCTTGTAAATGTCTGGAGTGTCACCCAGGTCGGGTGGCACTCTTTAATGTTTATGTTTTCGCAGGTAAACTCAAAAGAGTTTCATGCACAAGGAACGCGGTGTCCACCGGTACGCTCGCGGCCTTCCGCGAGAGGTGGGCACCGGAGGGACTGGAGTGCATCATCACGCCCGGCAACCAAATTTTAATTTGATTTTACGTTTTAAAGTTTAATTTGTTTTAATTGCCGGTGCTTTTAGTGTCCCCCTCTCCTTTTATAGGGGGCACTGGAAAAAGGAAAAATTTGATTTTAGTGCCCCAAAAAAAACCCACAAAAAAATAAATAAAAAAGGGGCCTTGTAAATGTCTTGTGTGTGTCATCCAGGTCGGGTGGCACGGATACATGTTTTATGTTTTTGCAGGTGAACTCCAAAAAGAGTTTCATGCACAAGGAACGCGGTGTCCACCGGTACGCTCGCGGCCTTCCGCGAGAGGTGGGCACCGGAGGGACTGGAGTGCATCATCACGCCCGGCAACCAAATTTTAATTTGATTTTACGTTTTAAAGTTTAATTTGTTTTAATTGCCGGTGCTTTTAGTGTCCCCCTCTCCTTTTATAGGGGGCACTGGAAAAAGGAAAAATTTGATTTTAGTGCCCCAAAAAAAAACCACAAAAAAAAATAAATAAAAAAGGGGCCTTGTAAATGTCTTGTGTGTGTCATCCAGGTCGGGTGGCACGGATACATGTTTTATGTTTTTGCAGTTTAACTCAAAAGAGTTTCATGCACAAGGAACCAATCGTGGAGCAGTAGAGGCGTGTCCTGCTCAGTTGGAGCTGTGAGCAGTGAGGGAAGCAGCTAGCAACTTGAGCTCCTGCCTGGAGAGCCCTGAGACCAGCCCAGGAACAGAAGGAAGGAAGGGGCTTCACCATCAACTTCTATCCAGAGGGAGAGGAGGAGGAAGCAGAAAACTTTGTACATCTTTACCATTCTGCAAGGAGTTGGAGAGAGGGGGAAAAGACAAACAACATCCAGTGTGGAAGGAGGGAGACTCAACATTTCAACAGGTGGGTGTGGGTGCATTTCCCAAAAAGACTTTGTTGTATCGGTGGGGGGAGGAAAGAAGACCACTGAGGGCCGGAACATCGCGGGGGGTGTGTGTGTGTGTGGTAGTGTGTGTGGGGGCCTTGCTTACAACTAGGCCCCCCCCCCACAATTGGAACCCCCCCCACCCCCCACATTTGCCTAGCCTGGGATAGCTGGAGCTACCAGGCTGAAGATTGTTATTAATCACCCAATTAAAGATCGTTGGGAGTGCCTGGTGGCTCCAGCTACCCCAGGTGAAGACATCTTCTCCCCCCACCTGAAGACCACCTCAAAGACTTTTGTGTTTTGCCATCTGGGGAGTGCACCCACCCACAGCTGCGAGGAGAGACCTGCCCTCGCAGCCCCCCCCCCTTCCCACCCCCCTCTCTCTTTTCTCTGCTACTCTGTTTCTCCCCTCTCTCTCTGAGAACCCTTTCCTTCCAAATTTAAAAAAAAAAAAACAATTAAGACAACTGAGCAGAGGGAGCAAGGCCTCTCCCCAATTGTCAACGAGGGGAGAGGTGCCTCGTTAAGGGCTCCTCTGCTCAGTTAAATACACGAGGCCATTAAAGACCATTAAGGCCTGTGACTTTGGGGTGGGTGTAGCCCTTAAAGGGACCCCGTGATGGCGACCCCATCCACGCCGGTGGCAGGGCCAGCAAGGACGTATGCGCAGGTGGCAACCGCTTCCACAGCACCTCCTGCGCCACCCGCTGCCCTGCCACCATTTACACTTATAACAAAAAAACACGGGGTCAAGAGCTACACTCACCCCACAATGAGCATCGAGGAGTGCGTGCGGGCGATGGCTGGGGTAGTCGGCCCCTCGGCCATTGTCGCAGCCTCCAAGATGTCTGGGAAGGCTGTTTTCTTCCTGGGGTCGGAGCGGGCGGTGTCCCTGGCCCTCGAAAAGGGGCTCACGGTGGGCGGGACGTTCCTGCCGGTGGATCCTCTCGAAGCCACCGCGCAGAGGGTCATCGTGTCGAACGTCCCGCCCTTTGTTCCCGCTGGGCTCCTCCTCCCTCACCTACAACAACTGGGGGAGGTAAGGTCAGGGATCAACCCCATACCGCTCGGCCTCAGGGAGAACAGCCTGCGCCACGTGTTCTCCTTCCGCCGCCAGCTCTTTGTCCGGCTGGCGCGGGAGGACATGACAGAAGGGCACTTTAATGTGGTGCACGAGGGGACTGCCTACCGCGTCTTCTGGACGTCGGACGGCGTGCGGTGCCATGCCTGCAAGAACTGCCCCGCCTCCAAGGCCGCCAAACCACCGAAGGCGGCCAAGGCTGGCGCTGCCGCCACCCCTCCCCCTAGTTGCGTCCGCGTGCCGGGAGCCATGGGTGCGCGGGCATCGTCGGAGGCCTTTGTTTTCAGGGCCTCCGGCGGGGGGGAGGGAGAGCGTCCGACCGGAAAGAAGGCGCGGAAGAAGACAAAACATCAAGAGGCGGGTCCCCTCGGTGCGCCGGAAAGTCTGACCACCGCGCTCAGCCCAACCCAGTCACCGGCGAGCGCGGGGTGCCCCAAGCCCGTGCCCGAGCCCTTGAACAACACCACAGAGGGGCCCGGGCGCGGGCAAGAAAAGGAAAAGGGGGGGGCGGAGCGGGAGGCCTCGGCAGACATGGAGGTCTCCCTGCCTCCGCGCGCCCCCAGGAACAAAAGGAGGCACGGCTCCGATGAGGCGGAGGGGGAACAACATCCCTCCGCGGAGGAGTCGGTGCCCGCCGCGTGTCCCGCGTCCCCAACCAGCGCCCCCAAGCTGCGCTGTAGGCGAGAGGAATCTGTCCCCGGGGAGGGTGAGGCAGTCGAGGCTGCCCAGCCTCTGCCTCCCGGGGATGGCGTGGAAGATCTGCCTGTCGTGGGGGGCGTGGGGATCGCGGAGGAATGCATTGCCGCCGGGTCGGGCGTCCCGGGGACTGAGGCGGGCGGGGCCGAAAAGGCCGAACCTGAGCCCGCCCAGCCAATACACAACTTCCCCCGGGAGTCGCTCGACCCGGCAGAAAATGAAACAAATGTTTTTTATGACACCGTAGATGCTGGGCCGGGGGGTGGCAGCGGGGAGGGGGAGGAACACCCACCCTCGCCCCTTACTTTGGAGCTGGTGCACTTGGGGAGCCTGGGGATTTCCTATGGCCGGGTCTCTCCTTGTTGCCTGGTTCCTGGGACGGAGGGGGAACCCCTTCCGCTGTCATTTCCCGACCCAGCACCATTTTTAAAGGAGCCCAGTGGGGACTCCTCTGCCGACGATCCTGGGGGTGGGATCGGGGCAGAGCCAGGGCCGGTTGGAGCGGCCGGTTCATTTGCCGTACCTTGTGCGGTCGATGTGCCGGCTGCTGGCGGTCACCTCCCGGAGAAGGACGGGGACTCGGTGGGGGACGCGGGTGAAGACCTAGAGACCACCGCCAGCGAGGCGGTGGATCTGCTCGCGGCCGCCGCCGAGACCATCCTCATTCCTGCAAAGGAACTCCGGGACTTTTTGGCCCAGAGCCGGGGTCGCTGCAACCAAGCCCGACTGGCCCTGGAAAAATGGTCCGAGCCAGAGCTGATCAAGGGGTCCGTCCGCGCCGCTGTCAAAACCTTGGCCGCGGGCGGGCCCTTGACAAAGGCGCAACACCTTGAGCTGCGCGAGCTCGAGGGACTCCTCGCTGGGCTGTGGAGGGAGCGGAGTTCAACAAAAGACTCCGCTCCCTCCCCCACAATAGGTTAAGGTAGAGGTTGCACTATGCTTTTGCCATGAAGATAACCATAGCCAGCCTCAACATCAACGGCGGCAGAGGGGCACGCCGTAGATTTGACAATTTTTCGCTCCTGCGGGAGGGGAAATATGCGGTGTGCTTCCTGCAAGAAACCCACACCGTTCCGGGAGATGAAGCCACGTGGCTCCTGGAATGGCAAGGAGAGGTCCGCATGAGCCACCTCACCGCCATTTCTAGTGGGGTGGCCATCTTGCTGGGCCCGCATTTTCAGCCGGAGATCTTGGGGGTCGAGGAGCCCGTGCCAGGCCGCTTGCTGCACGTAACGCTTCGCCTGGGGGACGTGCCGCTCCATCTCGTGAACGTGTACGCCCCTCAGCCCGGCCCGCAGCAAACGCGCTTCTTTGAAGAGGTGTCCGCTCTTCTTGGCTCCGTCGACGTCGGCGACTGCATTGTCCTCGGGGGGGATTTTAACTGCACCCTCGAGGCGAGGGACCGCTCCGGTGCCCCGCAGTGCATGACGGCGATGGAGAAGTTGAGGGACCTGGTCGGGTCCTTCGACTTGGTGGACGTCTGGCGAAATCTCCACCCCGACTCCAGCGCCTTTACTTGGGTGAGGCCTGGAGTAGGATGGTCCAGAGTCGACCGCCTTTACGTGTCTCGGGCGTACGTTTCCTGCGTCCCGGCGGCCTCCATGCGGCCGGTGCCGTGTTCGGACCACCACCTGGTGTGGGCGGAGCTCGCTTCGCTCCGCGCGAGGGCGGGGTCCGCGTACTGGCACTTTAACAACCGGCTGCTGGAGGACGTGCGTTTCCAGGACTCGTTCCGTCGATTCTGGTCCGACTGGAGAAGGAAGCAGGGGGGCTTCCCCTCCTTGAGGCTATGGTGGGACGTGGGCAAGGCTCACGTCCGCGTCTTCTGTCAAGAGTACGCGAGGGGGTCGACCAAGAGGCGGGCGGCCAGAGTCGGGCGCCTAGAAAAAGAGGTGCTCGACCTGGAAGCCCGTCTCGGTCAAGTCGTCCAGGACCCGGCCCTGCGGACGGTGTACGAAGCGAAGAAGGCCGCGCTGAAGGACCTGCAGCTCGTCGGGTCCCGAGGCGCGTTCGTGAGGTCGCGGATCCGGTTCCTGCGGGATCTGGACCGCGGCTCCCCCTTCTTCTACTCGCTGGAAAAAAGGCAGAGTGTCCGTAAGCAGCTCTTGACGCTGCTGGCCGACGACGGCTCTCTCGTCTCGGATCCGGAGGGCGTCAACAACAGGGTCCGTGAATATTACGGGGCTCTGTTCTCTCCGGATCTGTCCAGCGAGGAAGCGCGTAGAGTTTTGTGGGAGGACCTGCCGAAGGTCAGCCCGGAGGGCGCCAAAAATCTGGAAGCTCCGCTAAGCCTGGCGGAGCTGACCGGTGCCCTCGCCCGGCTCTCGAGGGGAAAGTCCCCGGGGCTGGACGGGCTGACCGTGGAGTTCCACAGGGCGTTCTGGGACGTCCTGGGGAGCGACTACGCGCGGGTCCTGGGGGAAAGTCTGGCGACCGGGGAGATGCCCCTCTCTTGGCGCAGGGCAGTCATCGTCCTGCTGCCTAAGAAGGGCGATCTCCGCCTCCTTAAGAACTGGCGCCCGGTCTCCTTCCTCAGCACGGACGACAAAATCTTCGCCAGGGCGATGTCTGCTCGCCTTGGTGCCGTGCTGGACCACATGATCCACCCCGACCAGTCATACACGGTCCCGGGCCGGACAATCCACGACAACATCCATCTGGTCCGGGACCTCATCCATTGCTCCCAGGAGGCTGGTCTGTCGGTCGCCTTCCTATCCCTCGACCAAGAGAAGGCGTTCGACAGGGTGGATCACGACTATCTGCTCGGAACTCTGCGCGCTTTCGGGTTCGGGACGCATTTCGTCGCCCGGATCCGACTTTTGTACGCCGCCGCGGAGTGTCTGATTAAGGTTAACGGGTCCTTGACGGCGCCCCTTCGCTTTAGGAGAGGGGTGCGCCAGGGATGCCCCATGTCTGGCCAGTTATACGCCGTTTGCGTGGAGGCTTTCCTGCGCCTCTTGCGGACGAGGTTGACGGGACTGGCTCTGCAAGGGCCGGGCGTGGAGGTCGTCCTCTCGGCTTACGCCGATGACGTGCTCCTCGCGGTAGAGGATCCCGCTGACCTGCGGAGGATGCGTGAGTGCCAGGAGATTTACTCGGCCGCGTCCTCCGCCAGGATCAACTGGGAGAAATGTTCCGGACTCCTGGTGGGTCAGTGGCGGGTGGACTCCCTGCCGGAGGAGCTCAGGCCTTTTGCCTGGAGCACGACCCATCTCCTCTATCTGGGAGTCTACCTTAGCCCCGACGAGGAAGCCTGGCCGGCGAACTGGCAGGAGCTGGAGGCCAAGGTCGCCGCTCGCCTAGGGCGCTGGACAGGACTGCTCCGAGTGCTGTCCTACAGGGGTCGAGCGCTAGTCATAAACCAGCTGGTGGCCGCAATGCTGTGGTACCGGCTGGTCACTTTGACCCCTCCCCCTGCGTTTGTCGCCAAGATACAGAAGAAGCTGGTGGACTTCTTCTGGAACAACAGGAAGCACTGGGTCTCTGTCGCGGTCTTGAGTCTCCCGCTTGAGGAGGGCGGTCAGTCGTTGGTGTGCGTCAGCGCCCAGCTCGCGACTTTCCGTCTTCAGACCCTGCAGAGATACCTTTACGTCGAGCCCCCTCCTAGGTGGTGTGCTCTGGCGAGGTATTTCTTCCGCCAGCAGCGCGACCTCAATTATGACACGCAGCTCCTGTTTGTGAACTTGGGGGGGTGCCAGGACCGCCCTCCGGGAGCTGCCTGTCTTTTACAGGGAACTCATCAGGGTCTGGAACAAAGTCTCCACCAAGCGCAGCTCTCCGCCGGCTGGAGTGGCGGCCGTCCTGCAGGAGCCGCTGCTCGGGAATCCGTACCTCCACGGCCGAGGCTTCATGTGGCGGTCGGAAGAGAGGGCTGCGGCTGGTGAGGTGACCAGGGTCAGGGACCTGCTCGATGGCGGAGGAGCGGGCTGGATGGCGCCAGTCACGCTGGCGCGGCGCCTAAATTCTGCCAACGTCCGCCGCGCGGCCGATGCCATCGAGTCGCTAAAAACAGCTCTGGGCCCTGACTCCGTTAGGTGTATCGAGGAGGCTCAAGCACGTGGGGAGATCCCGTCCGAACTGACCCCCGTCCGGACGGAATTCCTCATCGGCGCCAAACCCCGGAACCTCCCTCGGGGACCGGCGCCTCACAACTTGAGCCGCCTCGGGGAAATCCCCTCCGTGCCTTTCAGTTCCGCGCGGAGGGGTTTCCTGTATGGGCTGCTCCTGCACACCCTCAACTTTGCCATCCTCGCCGGCCGTCCGGACACGCCATGGCGTACCATCTTGCCGTCCGGAGGAGGCGGGGGTCCCCGATGGAGGGCACTCTACGCAGGGGTCCTCCCACTATTCATCGGGGACTTGGCCTGGAGGGTGGTGCACGGAGCAGTGCCGTGCAACAAATTTTTAAGCCGGTTCACGGACTCCCAGGCCGCCTGCAATTTCTGCGGTCTGGAGGAGTCCGTGTTCCATGTTTTTATTGAGTGCACGAGGTTGCAGCCCCTGTTCCATTATTTGAAGGGGCTGCTCCTGAAGTTCTGGCTGCACTTCAGTCCCACTCTCCTGATCTTTGGGCACCCTGTGCGGAGGGGAGCGGGTAGGTCCGAAGGCCTCCTCGTAGGACTGCTCCTGGGCACGGCCAAGGGTGCCATCAGCCGGTCCAGGCAGCGGGCGGTCGAGGGGGTCGTTCAACCTGACTGCCTGCCTCTCTTCCGCTCTTACATCCGATCCAGGGTGTCCTTGGAGATGGAGCACGCGGTGTCCACCGGTACGCTCGCGGCCTTCCGCGAGAGGTGGGCACCGGAGGGACTGGAGTGCATCATCACGCCCGGCAACCAAATTTTAATTTGATTTTACGTTTTAAAGTTTAATTTGTTTTAATTGCCGGTGTTTTTAGTGTCCCCCTCTCCTTTTATAGGGGGCACTGGAAAAATTTGATTTTAGCGCCCCAAAAAAACCAAAACAAAAATAAATTTAAAAAAAAAAGGGGCCTTGAAAATGTCTGCTGTGTCACCCAGGTCGGGTGGCATGGTTTTCATGTTTATGTTTTTGCAGGTAAACTCAAAAGAGTTTCATGCACAAGGACCCCCAGGTCCCTCTGCACCACAGCATGTTGTAATTTCTCCCCATTCAAATAATATTCCCTTTTACTGTTTTTTTTCCCAAGGTGGATGACCTCACACTTTCCGACATTGTATTCCATCTGCCAAACCTTAGCCCATTCGCTTAACCTATCCAAATCTCCTTGCAGCCTCTCTGAGTCCTCTACACAACCCGCTTTCCCACTAATCTTAGTGTCATCTGCAAATTTTGTTGCACTGCACTCTGTCCCCTCTTCTCGGTCATCTATGTATATTGTAAACAAGCCTGCTCTCAGAGCTGTGTAAGCTGGGACATTGAATAAATTTAAGACAGAAATAGACAGTTTCTTAAACGATAAGGGGATAAGGGGTTTTGGGGAGCAGGCGGGGAAGTGGAGCTGAGTCCATGATCAGATCAGCCATGATCTTATTGAATGGCGGAGCAGGCTCGAGGGGCCGTATGACCTACTCCTGTTCCTATTTCTTATGTTCTTTTAAGCCTCTTTTTTTAATCTAATATTATCCTTAACTTCTTCAGCTCGCCAAGGATGGATCACTTTTCCCCTGGAGTTTTTATTTCTCAATGGAATGTATATTCATTGAGAATTTTGGAATATTTCTTTAAATGTTTGCCAGAAGCTTCACTGTCTACTATTTTAACAAAGGAACTAAACTGTTTCAAATAAAATGAATATGTTAACACCCTTGTTAAAGTAGCTAAAGGTGCTAATATTGCATGAGGTGTTTTTTCCATGTAACTTTTCTAGTCCTTTTATTCTTACAACTCCTTTAATGACATAGGTTAGAAGCAACAAATGGAATAGTAAAACCAGTTACATAGAAAGATTCTTAGTTGAATGCCCAGACTGTGCTAAGGCAGCATTGTGATTTGATAATTAATCTCAGTGTCACATGTACAAGGGATGGGGAAAAAATCAATGAAGGCTTTTGTTCTTGATTGCCATCCAGTGTACATTTGGACATTGGGTGCAAGCAGCATCAGGCATGGATGTGATGCATACAATGGTTGAATAGCCTGTTGACGCTCACCATTTTGGCTCAGACATAATAGAATGGACACTTGTCAAGGTAGCAGAGGCCTCCTGATGTTTGTGGAACCGTCTTGCTGCAATCTTCCTACAACTTCCAGTCATCTGATTCTGGGCAACACTCTTTTCATTCCACATTGGTGGGAGGGTAGCATAGTGGTTATCTTACTGGGTAGTAATCCAGAGGTCTGGATTAATGACCCAGAGACGTGAGTTCGAATCCCACCATGGCAGCTGTGGAATTTAAAATCAGTTAATGAAATAAATTTGGAATATAAAAAAAGCTATTGTCAGTAATGGTGACCGCGAAACTATCGGATTGTCATAAAAAGCCAACTGGCTCACTAATAGTCTTTAGGGAAGGAAGTCTGCTGCCCTTACCTGGTCTGGCCTATATGTGACTCCAGACCCACATGTGGTTGACTCTAAACTGCTCTCTGAAATGCCATAGCAAGCCACTCAGTTGTACCAAACCATTACAAGTACAGCGGTTCTAGAGGCAGCTCACCATCACCTTTTCAAGGGCAATTAGTGATGAGCAGTAAATGCTGGCCTTGCCCCTTGCCAATGATACCCACATCCCAGGAATTAATTTTTTTAAAAACATTCAGGGCAGAGTCTTCCAAAGTGACAATGGAGGAGGGAGGAAGATTATATTTTTGGAATATCAGAAATAAAAGAGGAGAGTACAGAGGCACAATGATCAGAGTAATATCAATAACATAGAGATGGGTAAGTTAGGCGGCCATGGAGAAATAGGGAGGGATTGGAGGCTGGTTAGAGGTGAGAGAAACATGTTTTATCAGATGATGGTTTTCTCTTATGTCCTGCCCAGAAATGAAAGAAAGGTGGAAGGAAAGCCTATGGAAGCAGTACTCAAGTTTTGGGTGGACTTGGACTTTATAGAGATTAAATATTTGTTGATGGAAAAATAAGCGCAGGCATACAAGTGGAAGCTAAGCTTCTTGTTAGGTTCAGATAACTATTGACATTCTGAAACCATGGCTGTCTTTCTCAGACAATGATAGCTCACTATATTGGAAAGGGCGGAGAACGGAGTAAACAAAAAAATGAATTAGATCCTAAGAACAGTCACTGCAAAATTTGCCTGACACAATTGTTTAAGGGGAACATCTTTTTGCAGCTGGACTGTATTGAATGTAATAAAACGCCAAGGACACAAAGGTTACATACAGGACAATACAAAGCCGAGTCACTTTGAGGCAGGGTCTTTCAAATTAGTGCAATGAAAACTTTATTATGACCTAAGTTAACCCCTTAACAATTTAATAATTATAACAGTGGTAATGATAGACCTCCTGTGGCATTGCTCATGGAGAGTCTGAGCCCATGGCAATCTACCCAAAACAATGTCTTGCCCAGCAGTGTAACAAAACATTGGCTGAAGCAATATATCATGGCACCAAAAATCCGCAGTCGTTCTGACCAATTTGCGCCATAGCTCCAGTGAGGGTGTGGTGGTACAGCCACATATTAGACTGGTGCCCAGATATGCTGGGTCCCGGCCTTGCATGGGCATTTCCTGATGGCCTTGTTGGGGAAGGTGGGACTTGGGGCAGGGAAACCCAACAGTGGGAGATCCTACGCCCCTGGCCTCTCAGTAGTTGTGCGCATCACGAGCAGCTGGTTTGCCGAGTGAGACCAGGAATTTTGGCTCGCTGAACCTGGACCCAATTTTTTTCAAGACATTTCGGCTCCCTTACAAAATAGGCCAAGGGGCCACATCTCTTTCCTTCCCCTCTGTAATGTATGCACCTGTGAGGATGCTCACTGGTTTGTAGGGCTGTTGCCTTGTGAATGGCTTAGCCAATCATGTGATGTTCATAAGACTCAATAAAACCCCAGTCAGTTGGGTCTAGTTCATCCACGATGAGGTATGCAGTGGTGAGCCTAGTGGATGAACTGGTAATGTGTTGTGTAATTATTAAACCTTTGTTAATAAACCAACTAGTTCTCAATAGCAATATGTTGCTATGAATTCTTAAGCAAAGAACCATGAAGCTAATGCATTATACTCCCCCCCACCTCCCAGACCTGCCAACTAGAATCACAGTCTGCATCCTCCTTTAATAGGCGGGCTCCCCAGGTTTCTCCCAAGTGGCATGGGTGCCTGCAAGTGGAATGCAAAGAAAGCAACCTCTCTAATCTGGAAAGTCTTCCAGGGGCAGAGGCCGACACTCTCAGTGGGCATAGCCTAACATGTTTTTTATTCATACACAGGATGTAGGCGCCACTGGCAAGGTCAGCATTTATTGTCAATCCCTAATGGCCCTTGAGAAGGTGGTGGTGAGCCGTCTTCTTGAACTTCTGCAGTCCATTTGCCAGATTTTTGGCACCTTTTATGACTGATACATAGTAAAAATGTTACACATACCTGACTAGTACTGAAAGATACATGCCTCACAGATAATATCTGTAAATACCTTTGTCCCATTTAACAAAACTTACTTAACCTGCAAGTAGTTTTGGTTTCCCTCCCCAAAACCCCTTATTCCTGGTTACATCATTGAACAATATATGTATTTTGCCCTACTTCTCACAGTAGATTTGCAGTATTTGCCTATGGTGCAAGTATTTTTTTTTTAGTGTTCCCTTGTCCTTACCCAAAATCTTCCTTCTTTTTCTCAGTTACTTACATCATCATAAACAACATGTTTTCTCTTCCATTGCTTCCCATGGTAGAGTGGTAGTTCTTGCTGAAGTTGTTGCTAGTGTTATATTGCAACAGAGGTGTTTTTGCATTGTCAGGTCTCCAGCAGCCAGATAGAAACCCTTTGCCCCAATATACTCAATCTCCAGACAATACACCAGTGAGACATGTTTGCTATTTCTCATACCAGCCATCCTGTGGTCTCTCTGAGTGAGATTGGCAATTATTGCTGATTCATTGTGCAGTAAGCCCTTGCCCACTGGGAACTGGATCGCGACTGCCCGACAGTATTAACAATCAGCAGAGAACACTTTTCATCCCATCAGTTTGAGCTAGATTATGAGCCCAGGCCCCAGAGGTTAAAGGCCAGTGTCTAACCAACTGCACCACACAGTTTCATCCACCCTACATGTTTAATGTATGAGTGCTATATGCAAGAGGGTTATATTCATCTATCTATGTATTTATCTTTCTATTTACCCATCAATGTATGTATGCATGTATGTGTGTATCTATCTATCTACCTACCTATCTGGGTAAATGTTCACCAAATTTAGAAGCACTTCTTTAAATACAGACTAATGCATTGCATAGGGGAATTCTAATGTACTGTGCCATGGAGTGATAGGGCATGAATTCTGGCTTCTGAGTCACTACCTGTTGAGTTATGAAATGGATTTAGGCCTGTGAGTCACCGCATGGTGAGTAAGATTATGGATTTTGGCCTCAGCATCTCCCAGAGGGATCGGGGGTAAATTGAATGGAGATTGGGGTAATTTAAATTTTTGGCAATAGTGTAAAACAGGATCGTCAGCCCGTTATTCATCTTTGCTCAATCCGGTATTGCGCATTTTAAACTCTCGCCCAAAAATAAAATGATCCCCTGAGATAGTCCCTGGTGCCTCCTGGTGGCCAGTTACAGGATGCATTGGCTGCAACCAAGCAATGGGATATGTCCCCACTGTCTCAGCTGCAGAAATGTCAAGACCAAGGAGATAAAGAAAATTGAATCATAATGGCAGAATAAATGGTGAAGCTTCCTCAAAAACAGCCCCATAGAATGAAAGTAAAACAAAGGTGAACTGGCAAGAGCATGGGAATGGGTCAGTGTCTGACCATTTGGTTTAGGCGTCTGTTGCAGAGCACAGCAAGACTGACAGATAGGATAATAAATATTCTGAAAAAAGGAAGTAACATTTAAAGATAATTCAATAATATGTTGCCAGGGAAAGTGAATTGTTATTGTTTGGGTCTGCTCAGAAAACAGCCTCGCACTGTCTCCAGGACAGTACTGCAGGCAACAATTCATAGAGAAAGGGTAAAGATTCAAGAGGTTTACCATTGGACTGGGTGTTGCACAGCACCAAATTGCTTGCTGTGACGTTAAACCAAGGTCCTGTCTGCCCTCTGAGGTGGACATAAAAGATTCCATGGCATTATTACAAAGAAAAGCAGGGGAGTTCTCCCTGGTGACCTGCCCAATATTTATCCCTCAACCAACATCACTAATAAACACATTTTCTGGTCATTATTGCATTGCTGTTAGTGAGGCCCTGCTATGGGCAAATTGGCTGTCGTGTTTCCTATATTTCAATAGTGACTCCACTTCAAAAAGTACTTAGTTGGCTGTAAGGTGCTTTTGGACATCCTAAGATAGTGAAAGGTGCTGTCTGGCATAAAAATAAAAAAGGGAAGGTGGCTCAACCGTGGCTATCAAGGGAAATCAGGGATAGTATTAAAGCCAAGAAAGTGGCATACAAATTGGCCAGAAATAGCAGCGAACCTGGGACTGGGAGAAATTTAGAACTCAGCAGAGGAGGACAAAGGGTTTGATTAGGGCAGGGAAAATGGAGTATGAGAAGAAGCTTGCAGGGAACATTAAGACGGATTGCAAAAGTTTCTATAGATATGTAAAGAGAAAAAGGTTAATAAAGACAAACGTAGGTCCCCTGCAGTCAGAATCAGGGGAAGTCATAACGGGGAACAAAGAAATGGCGGACCAATTGAACAAGTACTTTGGTTCGGTATTCACGAAGGAGGACACGAACAACCTTCCGGTTATAAAAGGGGTCGGGGGGTCTAGTAAGGAGGAGGAACTGAGGGAAATCCTTATTAGCCGGGAAATTGTGTTGGGGAAATTGATGGGATTGAAGGCCAATAAATCCCCAGGGTCTGATGGACTGCATCCCAGAGTACTTAAGGAGGTGACCTTGGAAATAGTGGATGCGTTGACAGTCATTTTCCAACATTCCATTGACTCTGGATCAATTCCTATAGAGTGGAGGGTAGCCAATGTAACCCCACTTTTTAAAAAAGGAGGGAGAGAGAAAACAGGGAATTATAGACCGGTCAGCCTGACATCGGTAGTGGGTAAAATGATGGAATCAATTATTAAGGATGTCATAGCAGTGCATTTGGAAAGAGGTGACATGATAGGTCCAAGTCAGCATGGAATTGTGAAAGGGAAATCATGCTTGACAAATCTTCTGGAATTTTTTGAGGATGTTTCCAGTAGAGTGGACAAGGGAGAACCAGTTGATGTGGTATATTTGGACTTTCAGAAGGCATTCGACAAGGTCCCACACAAGAGATTGATGTGCAAAGTTAGAGCACATGGGATTGGGGGTAGTGTACTGACATGGATTGAGAACTGGTTGTCAGACAGGAAGCAAAGAGTAGGAGTAAATGGGTACTTTTCAGAATGGCAGGCAGTGACTAGTGAGGTACCGCAAGGTTCTGTGCTGGGGCCCCAGCTGTTTACACTGTACATTAATGATTTAGATGAGGGGATTAAATGTAGTATCTCCAAATTTGCGGATGACACTAAGTTGGGTGGCAGTGTGAGCTGCGAGGAGGATGCTGTGAGGCTGCAGAGCGACTTGGATAGGTTAGGTGAGTGGGCAAATGCATGGCAGATGAAGTATAATGTGGATAAATGTGAGGTTATCCACTTTGGTGGTAAAAACAGAGAGACAGACTATTATCTGAATGGTGACAGATTAGGAAAAGGGGAGGTGTAAAGAGACCTGGGTGTCATGGTACATCAGTCATTGAAGGTTGGCATGCAGGTGCAGCAGGCGGTTAAGAAAGCAAATGGCATGTTGGCCTTCATAGCAAGGGGATTTGAGTACAGGGGCAGGGAGGTGTTGCTACAGTTGTACAGGGCATTGGTGAGGCCACACCTGGAGTATTGTGTACAGTTTTGGTTTCCTAACCTGAGGAAGGACATTCTTGCTATTGAGGGAGTGCAGCGAAGGTTCACCAGACTGATTCCCGGGATGGCGGGACTGACCTATCAAGAAAGACTGGATCAACTGGGCTTGTATTCACTGGAGTTCAGAAGAATGAGAGGGGACCTCATAGAAACATTTAAAATTCTGACGGGGTTAGACAGGTTAGATGCAGGAAGAATGTTCCCAATGTTGGGGAAGTCCAGAACCAGAGGTCACAGTCTAAGGATAAGGGGTAAGCCATTTAGGACCGAGATGCGGAGGAACTTCTTCACCCAGAGAGTGGTGAACCTGTGGAATTCTCTACCACAGAAAGTTGTTGAGGCCAATTCACTAAATATATTCAAAAAGGAGTTAGATGAGGTCCTTACTACTAGGGGGATCAAGGGGTATGGCGAGAAAGCAGGAATGGGGTACTGAAGTTGAATGTTCAGCCATGAACTCATTGAATGGCGGTGCAGGCTAGAAGGGCCGAATGGCCTACTCCTGCACCTATTTTCTATGTTTCTATGTTTCTATATAGCTGCAAGTCTTTCTTTCTTTTTATATATTGCCATAGCTGAAAATACTAAAGACATGTGACCGACTCTGTTTGGCTCTCCTTTGTCCTATCTTGCTTGTTCTCTTAGCCACCTGTATTATAAATGGTAAGTGCAGCAAATTCTACAGAAGTACTAACAAAGGAATACTTTGATGTTGTACAAAGGGTGCAGGATAAGTTTAAAAGGACTGCAATGTACTTCCGAATGACTGTAAAGCTTGATGTATAATGCCCCGGTTAGACTGTTTGGTACTGGTGTGACATAATCTTTTGTACTGTGCCAATGCCAGGTGTACAGTATAATGGTATAGATTTTACGGAATTGTCACTCGGTACAGGAAGTGAGACCACCCACAAGTGGTGACCACCCATTCCCGTTGCAGTAATCAGCTGTAGTATCATTGTGACTGGTGTGTAAATGACTATTTAAGCTCTGTCACCTATTACTTTTCTAATAATAGAAGGCAGCAACTTCAGAAGATTTGTTGGCAGTTGGAGGCTGTTGAGCAAAGTTTGATATCTGGATCTGAGTACAATGAGCCAAGGTCATTGCGTTGGCTCAGTGGCAAACATCCCACCTCTGAGTTAGAAGGTCATGGGCGAAAACCCTACTCCAGAGATTTGAGCACATCAATTAGGCGTGCACTGAGGGAGTGTTGCACTGTCAGAGGCGCTGTCTTTCAGAGGAGGCATTAAACCAAGACCCCATCTGTCTTCTCAGGTGGCCGAATACGATCCCTTGGCACTATTTGAAGATGAGCAAGGCAGTTCTCCCAGTATCCTGGTCATAATTTATCCCTCAACAACAGATTATTTGGACATTTACCTCATTGTTGTTTGTGGGAATTGCTGTGTGCAAATTGGCTGTTGTGTTTCCCTTCATTACAACAGTGACTACAATTGGCTGTGAAACACTTTGGGATGTCTTCAGGGTGCTATATCAATGCAACTTCTTTCTTCTTTACACACACACAAAGACACACACAGCTCTAATTTCCCCAACCATAATGGCAGAGACACAAAGGAAAACATTACATGTTGAGAATTAGAAATAAAAACAGGAAATGGTGGAAATACACCGGTCTTGTCAGCATCTGTGTGGAATGAAGGGCCTACAGATCTGTTCTTTATAAATGCTGACCTATTTCCAGAACTTTCTGCCACTACAACTGCCCACCTGCTCTGCTCCCAAGATATGGCAGGCATTTTACCACATGAGTTCATGCCTTCAAGTTCACTAATTACAGGGAGTGACTTTGAGACTAATGTTGAACAGTACAATCATGGAAAAAAGGGACCATTCTTCACAATTCGCTGAATGTAAAAGAGATCTGCTTTTCGTGTTCACTTCTTTATTATGCTTCGATTTTTCTCAGTAATACAATGCAGCAGAATTGAACTTTTCAAGGAATATTTATAAGCATATTCTAATGAGGCAAGCTACAAATTCAAAGCTGAAGGGACGATAGACTTTCATCTGTGAGACAGAAAAAGGACTCTTTTGGACACGGTTACAATGATACTGTTTGCACAGACAGACAAACCACAGGATATTAAATAAAAGACAGGTGATAACGCCTTGTACATTTATTGCTTTCAGCTACTCAGGTATGAAGTTGGTTGGTTGTTTCGATCTCCCGAACTTCTTTTATCTGCCTTTTTTACAACAGGCACTCTTGTAAATGTGCTTGTTTTTTTTATGTATATATATAGATATATATATTTATCTGACAGGCTTCACTGTACCTGCGAGACAGTCGGCAGGTGCAAGTCCCTCAAAGAGCTGGCATGTATGCACCCCATCCCTCTCGCCCAGGCTGGTGTTAACTGCCAATCTGTCAGCTGTCTTAAGTCTGTTCCAAAGGAGAATCTGCTTCATACCGAACAAGCAAACTCACGTGGGAGTTGGAGCAAAAAGCGCTGCATGTGGTGACGGAGAAGATGGGATGGGGTGTGCAGATGTGAAGGTTCTGCTTCAGTTACCCTGAATGAGCCGCACTAACCGCAGCGCAGAAACATTGTTTTATATAAGCCTGGAGTAGCACAGCTGAAGTATTTGCGTGCTTGTAACCGTAAAAAAAAACACAACCAAAGACATTATTGCAGCGTAATCTTTCTTAGTGTTTGATTATTGTGTGCTTAATTGCATTTTCAATCGCTTCGGTTTGTTTTTGCACAGATTACAGTCTCGTGTGGCTCTTTGAGAGTTTGTTTTATTTTAAGTGTGTCTGCAGCGGTGTATCAGTTGAAAGTGCAATCTGCTTTTACCTGAAGACTCTCCCGAGTGACACTGACTCTTGACCCCTCCCTGGGACATGTGCCCCGACCCGAAACCTGGAAGTAAACTCGCTGGGACAAAGAGAGTAGTTAAAATGTGGATCCAGCTACTCCGTGGAGTAGTTGAGGCATATAACATAGATGCGTTTAAGGGGAAGCTAGGTAAGTACATGAGGGAGAAAGGAATAGAAGGTCGTGCTGAGAGGGTTAGAGGAGTGGGAGGAGATGCGTATGGAGCATTAACACCAGTACAGACCAGTTGGGCCGAATGGCCTGTTAATTAAATAATTATATTTGGCCTCATCTTTTTCTTGGTCCACCTTTGGAGAGATTGAAGAGCACATGTGCACAAAACAAAAATACCTCGTTCAGATCGCAAGATTGCACCCCTGCGTTACACTATAATATCGATGTTGGGCATTACAGACACAACCCTAATCATAATACATTCAGACTGTTTACAGGAGTGACCAGCACTGCTGTGCCCAAGAGAAAAGCTAAGACAGACCTGAAATTTGTAACAGTTATGTTTTCTCCTTTCTTTCGCAACCAAATATCCTAGCTTGGTTTTCCTCTCTTCATTGCTCCTTGATTTACCAACTTGGCACAAATACATTCAAGCATACAAGAAGCACTGAGGGTAGTAAGGTCACTGAAGGTACTCTGGGCGGGGCACAACACTAACATCTACCCGACAATGTCCTGTCCACAAAATGCAGGACAAATCCAATCCAGCCAATTACTGCTCTATCAGTCTACTCTCAATCATCAGCAAAGTGATGCAAGATGTCATCAACATTGCCATCAAGTGGCACTTACTCACCAAAAACCTGCTCACCAATGCTCAGTTTGGGTTCTGCCAAGATCAGTCAGCTCCAGACCTCATTACAGCCTTGGTCCAAAATGGACAAAAGAGCTGAATTCCAGAGGTGAGGTGAGAGTGACTGCCCTTGACATCAAGGCAACATTTGGCTGAGTGTGGCATCAAGGAGCCCTAGTAAAATTGAAGTCAATGGGAATAGGGGGAAAACTCTCCACAGGCTGGAGTCATACCTAGCACAAAGGAAGATGGTTGTGGTTGTTGGAGGTCAATTAACTCAGCCCCAGGACATCGCTGCAGGAGTTCCTCAGGGCAGTGTCCTAGGTCCAACCATCTTTAGCATCAATGATCTTCCCTTCATCAGAAGGTCAGAAGTGGGGAAGTTCACTGATGATTGCACAGTGTTCAGTTCCATTCGCAGCTCCTCAGATAATGAAGCAGTCTATGCCCACTTGCAGCAAGACTTGAACGGCATTCAGGCTTGGGCAGATAAATGTCAAGTAATATTTGTGCCAAGCAATGACCATCTCCAACAAGAGAGAGTCTAACCACCACCCTTTGACATTCAACGGCATTACCATCACCGAATCCCCCACCATCAACATCCTAGGGGTCACCATTTACCAGAAACTTAACTGGACCAGCCACATAAATACTGTAGCCACAAGAGCAGGTCAGAGGCTGGGTATTCTGCAGCGAGTGTCTCACCTCATGAAACCCCAAAGCCTTTTTCTCCATCTACAAGGCACAAGTCAGGAGTGTGATGGAATACTCTCCACTTGCCTGGATAAGTGCAGTTCCAACAACATTCAAGAAGTTCGACACCATCGAGGACAAAGCAGCCCGCTTGATTGACACCCCATCTGCCACCTTAAACATTCACTCCCTCCAATACCGGCGTACCATGGCTGAAGTCTATATAATGCACTGCAGCAGCTCGCCAAGGCTTCTTCGACCACACTTCCCAAAACTGGGATCTCTACCACCTAGAAGAACAAGGGCAGCAAGTGCATGGGAACACCATCACCTGTAAGTTCCCCTCCAAGGTACACACCATCCTGACTTGGAAATATATCGCCGTTCCTTCGTCGTCGCTGGGTCCAAATCCTGGAACTCCCTCCCTAACAGCACTGTAGGAGTACCTTTACCACAGCATCTGCAGCAGTTCAAGAAGGTGGCTCACCACCACCTTCTCAAGGGCAATTAGGGATGGGCAATAAATACTGGCCTTGCCAGCGATGCCCACATCCTAGGAACAAATAAAAGAAAAGCAGCAAAATAAGCCAATATGGAAGCAAACATGAAACTAATATTTTTTATATAAAACCTAACAGGTTGGGTTTTAAAAAAGAACACATTCTAAAGTACAAAAAATGATCTAATATCAGCTGCGGCTCATTGGGTAGCACACTTGCCTCTAAGTCAGAGATTTGTGGATTCAAGTCCCACTCCAGAGAGTTGAGCACGAAATATCGAGGCTGACACTCCAGTGCAGAGTTGAGGGAGCGCTGCACTATTGGAGGTGCCCTCTTTGAGATGAGACAGTGAATCCGAGGTCTTGTCTGCTCTCTCAAATGGACATAAAAGATCCTGTGGCACTATAGAAGAGCAGGGGAGTTATCCCTGGTGTTCTGGCCAATATTTATCCCTCAATCAACATAACAAAAAAACAGATTGGCTCTGAAATTTCACCATTGCTGGGTCCATGCAGAATATGTACGGACCTGGTGAGGTCTCGTAAAGCCGGTTTTCGGAACACAATGTACATGTGCCGAAAACCGGCTTTTCCAATCTGTCAACATATCTCTAGATCAAACGCATCACCACAGGAAGGATATTCGTGCAGGTGAGATTGGACTATTTGCCCATCTCTTGCCCAGCGAATGTCCTTCAAACTCTTGTGCCAGCATAAGAGTTTTAAAACATATAAAAATAAAATTTAAAAACATTTTTATGTTAAAAATCCTGTCCACTAAGGTAAGTTTATTTTAAAGCCTATTAAAGCACAAAAAAAAATCCAAAAAATATATATTTTTTCGAAAACATGTAATTATTTTTTATTTATTATGTTGTGTTTGGGTGTTTTACGGGATATTCTCATTGATAGTAATAGGAACTCGGAGATACGGAGTTCCCATTACTATCAATGAGAATACTGTAACGTGATTGGTTGTCCAGTTCCATGTGACTCCAGCTTCTTCGTCTGTATCTCCAAGACATGGACGCGCTCCAATGTGTGGGAAGAGAAGGCCTTCGACCGAAATGTAAGGCGCCTCCGAGATCACCAGGTACTTTCGCAAAAAATGTTTGGGTCGGAGGAGTTCGTCTGAAAGAAGCCTCCAACCAGAATTTTAGCCCCATTATCTGGTCATTAGCACGTTGCTGTTTGTGGGAGCTTGCTTGTGCGCTAATTGGCTGCTGCGTTTCCTACATTACAACACTGATTACACTTCAAAAAGTACTTCATTGGCTGTAAAGTGCTTTGAGACATCCGATGGTCATGAAAGGCGCTATATAAATGCAAGTCTTTCTTTCTTTACAAAATTAGCTTTGATTTTCTGAGTGTGAGCTGTCAGTTGGGAACCTCAAATGCTGGCCATGCAAATCGAGAAAAGGTGGGCAGTGCTCCCATGATTCTCTACTAAGCATGGTTGCCGGGTGAAGTGCCCCACCTGCAGTGTGCACTGAGAAAACTGCCTTCAGTGAGATGAAATACACAAAATGAACGCAACTAACATGCCAAAGGGACATTATGGATTGCCAACATCTGGTTATTATTTAATTGGCAGCTGTTTCATCCGCGCTGTAAAGTGGGCACGTATGTTCCTGAAGAGCGAGATCCTGTATCCATGGGAACTGCTGGAAGAGTAGCTCTGTTGCTGCACATGTGTCTCAAATCTCTGAATATAGCAAAATACCCTGTAAAACACAATGGCACAAATTACTCCATACATGTGCTACAATGTGTGCTGCAATGTGTGCGCATCCCCAGACATCTTCACAACAACTTGCATTTATATAGCGTTACTTCACAGGATCGGAATCAGACAAAAATTAACTCTGAGCCAAAGAAAGAGACACTGGGACAGGTGACCAAAAAGATTGGTCAAAGAGGTAGGTTTTAAAGTAAGGTGCAGAGGCGGAGAGGTTTAGGGAGAGAATTCCAGAGCTCAGGGCTTGGATAGCTGAAGGCACAGTCAGCAATCGTGATGTGAAGACAGGGGAGGGGGGGTAGCATGGGGGATGGACAAGAGGTCAGAGTTGGAGAAGCGCAGAGTTCTTGAAAGGTTGTCGGGCTGAAGGAGGTTACAGAAATAGGGAGGGGTGAAAGCCATGGAGGGATTTGAACACACAGATGAAAATCTTAAAATTGAGGCACTGGTGAACCAGGAGCCAATGTAGGTTGACGCATTATTTTATGCTAAATCTCAGAACTGGGAAAAAACCTGAGTTGAAACTTAAAATAAACACTTTAACACCTTTAGTAAAATAGCAGTCAAAGGAATGTAATTCAAACGTGCTACCATTTTTGCTACAAATATGGCACAGTATGATTCCAATGCATTTGAGGCAATGTTTAACTGATCAAAACTATTTTCAATGCTATAAATTGAAGGCGACTTCTTATCTGGATTTTAAGAAGAGAAATTTAATCACAAAAGGAGTAAAATCTACTTGTGGTGTAGTATAAGAAACTGGTCAGTAGATCACAGAAGAGCTACATTAGGAAACAAAGGACGTGATACAACAAAAAAGGAGATAAACAATGAAGGGTTGGAGATGAAAGGGATAAATATACCGATCGTACAAGCTGACAAATTGTTTTGATTTTCAATAATGCTGGAAATGCATTGCAGGTCGATCAGCATTCAAAAGGAAAAGGCAGGTTAAGATTGTGGGTGAAACTTGTAAGCTATCTTTCTATAAATGGTTCCACCTGAACTATTAACCTGTCCTTATCAGATGCTGGTTGCATTTGTATTTTTTTTTGCTTTTACTTAAGATCATCTCTGCTTGTTTTTCCAGCTTGCCACATCTAGACAGGGGCTCAACAGTGACTGGATGCAGTTTAGAATATTCTAGCCCCATCAAACTAACCAACAGTATTGGCCATTCGGCATTATTATGTTGACTCTGTAATACTAAGATTTGGATATAATTAAAACAGACTGGGCTGGATTCTCATCCTTGTTTTCAAATTCCCCCCATGGCCTCACATCTCTTTATCTCTGCTCCTCCAGTCCCACAACCCTCTGAGATATCTGCACTTCTCTAATTCTCATGTAGTTGAGTATCATCGATTTTAATTTCTCCACCATTGGCAGCCATGCCTTCAGCTGACAAGGCCCTAAAGTGCAAAATTCCCTCCCGAAACCTCTCCGCCTCTCTACCACTCTCTTCTCCTCCTTTGAGACACTCCATAAAACCTATATCTTTGTCCAAGCCTTTGCTCATCTGCCTAATATCTCCTTATGTGGCTCAGTGTCAAACTTGACATAAGATTACATAGGATTGCATAGGATAAAGAGCACAGAAACAGGCAATTTGGCCCATCCAGTCCATGCCGGTGTTTATGCACCACTTGAACCTCCTCCGATCTTTCCTCATCCAACTCTATCAGCATAACCCTCTATTCCCTTCTCCCTCACATGCTTGTCTAGCCTCCCCTTAAATGCATCTACACTATTCACTTCAAGCATTTCCTGTGGCAGTGAGTTCCACATTCTCACCACTCTCTGGGTTTAGTAGCTTCTTCTGATTCCCTATTTGATTTCATGGTGACTATCTTATATTGATGGCCTCTAGTTTTGCTCTTCTCCACAAGTGGAAACACTCTCTCTGTATCCATGCTATCAAAACCTTTCAGAATTTGAAAGACCTCTATTAGGTCACCCCTCAGCCTTCTTTTTTCAAGAGAAAGTAGACCCAACCTGTTCATCCTTTCCTGATTTGAATACCCTCGTATTTCTGGTATCATCTTTGCAAATCTTTTTTGTACCCTCAAGTGCCTCTATATCCTTTCTATAATATGGCAACCAGAATTGTACGCAGTACTCCAAGGGACTGATTTTCAGCACCTCACTGCCCACTGCCGCCGACTGACACCCACTGCCGCCAACATTCCTCCTGAAGATCCGACCAGTGCCACTTTCGGGGTGGCCTGGAGCGGGCGGGAGGGAAGAGCTGCCGGGAACCGCCCGCTGAGGTCAGCGGATGGCCGAGTGGTGCGACTGACCTCCTGCCCACCGAGCTCCCAGATTCCTGTGGGCGGGAGTCGGCAGCAGAACGGGGGTAGACTGCTGGCTGGAGGCTGGTCTATCCCTGACGGTGAGTATGAAGAACCTGAAAAAAAAGGCAAGTGAACATTTTAATACTTTTTTTCAACAGCGACTTATCTGTATGGGGTTCCCTGAAGGTCTTCGGATAGTTTTTTTTATTTTTTACTGTTGTTTTATTTTCAGGTCTTCGACCCTCCGTGGGTCCGACTCCATCCTTGGCGGCACTTGGACGGCAAGCGCCTCTGCCGCCGAGAATGCGATCTCCTGCCCGCTGTCACCCAGATTGGCGGCGTACGTCTTCCATTTGCCGCCCGCTGACCTTTGAGAGACCTTCTTCCTGAATACGCCGCCCAAAGTACGGTCTGGTACCTCGCCGACCATCGGCGGCACTTGGGCGGGTGGAGCCCTTGTTAAAATCGGCCCCCAAGTGTGTTGTAACCAAGGTTCGATACAAGTTTAGCATGACCTCTACTTTTCAATTCGAAACCTCTCGAAATAAACCCTAGTGCTTAGTATGCTTTTTTTATGGCCTTATTAAACTGTGTTGCTACTTTTAGTGATTTGTGTATTTGTACACAGAGATCCCTTTGCTCCTCTACTCCATTTAGATTCTTTTTTTCCAAGTGATATGTGGCCTCCTTAGTTTTATTACCAAAATGTAATACCTCATACTTATTGAAATTCATTTGCCAATTATATGTCCATTCTGCAAGTTTATTCATGTCAGAGGCGGCGGCAGTCAGAGGCGGGGGTTCATGGTGTTGGTGAGGCCTATAAAAGACGTGCTTGTGCAGCTACAGGGAGAAAGCAAAAAAGAAGTAGAAAGAAACAGAAAGGTGACGTCACAGCCAAGCGGGTAAGTGGTTGGCTGAATTGGTGAGTAGCTTTTCTTTTTTCTCTTCTATAACAGTCAGTAACTTTTAACATTGTTGTTGCCAATTTAAGGGCATCTAAGGGTTAAGTCATGGCAGGGGAGCTCGGTCACGTGATATGCTCCTCCTGTACCATGTGGGAACTCAGGGACACTTCCGGTGTCCCTGACGACTACATCTGTGGGAAGTGTATCCGCCTCCAGCTCCTGACGGACCGCGTTGCGGAATTGGAGCTGAGGGTGGATTCACTCTGGAGCATCCACGATGCTGAGAATGACGTGAGTAGCACTTGTAGTGAGTTGGTCTTACCACAGGAGAAGGGTCCACAGCCAGCTAGGGAATGGAAGACCAGCAGGAAGAGTAGTGCAAGGAAGGTAGTGCAGGGGTCCCCTGTGGTCATCCCCCTGCAAAACAGATACACTGCTTTGAGTACTGTTGAGGGGGATGACTCATCAGGGGAGGGCAGCAGCAGCCAAGTTCATGGCACCGTGGCTGGCTCTGTTGCACAGGAGGGCAGGAAAAAGAGTGGGAGAGCGATAGTGATAGGGGATTCAATTGTGAGGGGAATAGATAGGCGTTTCTGCGGCCGCAACCGAGACTCCAGGATGGTATGTTGCCTCCCTGGTGCAAGGGTCAAGGATGTCTCGGAGCGGGTGCAGGACATTCTAAAAAGGGAGGGAGAATAGCCAGTTGTCGTGGTGCACATTGGTACCAATGACATAGGTAAAAAAAGGGATGAGGTCCTACGAAATGAATTTAAGGAGCTAGGAGCTAAATGAAAAAGTAGGACCTCAAAAGTAGTAATCTCGGGATTTCTACCAGTGCCACATGCTAGTCAGAGTAGGAATCGCAGGATAGCGCAGATGAATACGTGGCTTGAGCAGTGGTGCAGCAGGGATGGATTCAAATTCCTGGGGCATTGGAACTGGTTCTGGGGGAGGTGGGACCAGTACAAACCGGACGGTTTGCACCTGGGTAGGACCGGAACCAATGTCCTCGGGGGAGTGTTTGCTAGTGCTGTTGGGGAGGAGTTAAACTAATATGGCAGGGGGATGGGAACCAATGCAGGGAGACAGAGGGAAACAAAAAGGAGACAAAAGCAAAAGACAGAAAGGAGAATAGTAAAAGTGGAGGGCAGAGAAACGCAAGGCAAAAAACAAAAAGGGCCACTGTACAGCAAAATTCTAAAAGGACAAAGGGTGTTAAAAAAACAAGCCTGAAGGCTTTGTGTCTTAATGCAAGGAGTATCCGTAATAAGGTGGATGAATTAACTGTGCAAATAGATATTAACAAATATGATGTGATTGGGATTACAGAGACGTGGCTCCAGGATGATCAGGGCTGGGAACTCAACATCCAGGGGTATTCAACATTCAGGAAGGATAGAATAAAAGGAAAAGGAGGTGGGGTAGCATTGCTGGTTAAAGAGAAGATTAATGCAATAGTTAGGAAGGACATTAGCTTGGATGATGTGGAATCTATATGGGTAGAGCTGCAGAACACCAAAGGGCAAAAAACGTTAGTGGGAGTTGTGTACAGACCTCCAAACAGTAGTAGTGATGTTGGGGGGGACATCAATCAGGAAATTAGGGGTGCATGCAATAAAGGTGCAGTAGTTATAATGGGTGACTTTAATATGCACATAGATTGGGCTAACCAAACTGGAAGCAATACGGTGGAGGAGGATTTCCTGGAGTGCATAAGGGATGGTTTTCTAGACCAATATGTCGAGGAACCAACTAGGGGGGAGGCCATCTTAGACTGGGTATTGTGTAATGAGAGAAGATTAATTAGCAATCTCATTGTGCGAGGCCCCTTGGGGAAGAGTGACCATAATATGGTGGAATTCTGCATTAGGATGGAGAATGAAACAGTTAATTCAGAGACCATGGTCCAGAACTTAAAGAAGGGTAACTTTGAAGGTATGAGGCGTGAATTAGCTAGGATAGATTGGCGAATGATATTTAAGGGGTTGGCTGTGGATGGACAATGGCAGACATTTAGAGACCGTATGGATGAACTACAACAATTGTACATTCCTGTCTGGCGTAAAAATAAAAAAGGGAAGGTGGCTCAACCGTGGCTATCAAGGGAAATCAGGGATAGTATTAAAGCCAAGGAAGTGGCATACAAATTGGCCAGAAATAGCAGCGAACCCAGGGACTGGGAGAAATTTAGAACTCAGCAGAGGAGGACAAAGGGTTTGATTAGGGCAGGGAAAATGGAGTACGAGAAGAAGCTTGCAGGGAACATTAAGACAGATTGCAAAAGTTTCGATAGATATGTAAAGAGAAAAAGGTTAGTAAAGACAAAGGTTGGTCCCCTGCAGTCAGAATCAGGGGAAGTCATAATGGGGAACAAAGAAATAACAGACCAATTGAACAAGTACTTTGGTTCGGTATTCACAAAGGAGGACACAAACAACCTTCCGGATATAAAAGGCGTCAGAGGGTCTAGTAAGGAGGAGGGAAATCCTTATTCGTCGGGAAATTGTGTTGGGGAAATTGATGGGATTGAAGGCCGATAAATCCCCAGGGCCTGATGGACTGCATCCCAGAGTACTTAAAGAGGTGGCCTTGGAAATAGCGGATGCATTAACAGTCATTTTCCAACATTCCATTGACTCTGGATCAGTTCCTATCGAGTGGAGGGTAGCCAACGTAACCCCACTTTTTAAAAAAGGAGGGAGAGAGAAAACAGGGAATTATAGACCGGTCAGCCTGACCTCAGTAGTGGGTAAAATGATGGAATCAATTATTAAGGATGTCATAGCAGCGCATTTGGAAAGAGGTGACATGATAGGTCCAAGTCAGCATGGAATTGTGAAAGGGAAATCATGCTTGACAAATCTTCTGGAATTTTTTGAGGATGTTTCCAGTAGAGTGGACAAGGGAGAACCAGTTGATGTGGTATATTTGGACTTTCAGAAGGCTTTCGACAAGGTCCCACACAAGAGATTAATGTGCAAAGTTAAAGCACATGGGATTGGAGGTAGTGTGCTGACATGGTTTGAGAACTGGTTGTCAGACAGGAAGCAAAGAGTAGGAGTAAATGGGTACTTTTCAGAATGGCAGGCAGTGACTAGTGGGGTACCGCAAGGTTCTGTGCTGGTGCCCCAGCTGTTTACACTGTACATTAATGATTTAGACGAGGGGATTAAATGTAGTATCTCCAAATTTGCGGATGACACTAAGTTGGGTGGCAGTGTGAGCTGCGAGGAGGATGCTATGAGGCTGCAGAGCAACTTGGATAGGTTAGGTGAGTGGGCAAATGCATGGCAGATGAAGTATAATGTGGATAAATGTGAGGTTATCCACTTTGGTGGTAAAAACAGAGAGACAGACTATTATTGGAATGGTGACAGATTAGGAAAAGGGGAGGTGCAACGTGACCTGGGTGTCATGGTACATCAGTCATTGAAGGTTGGCATGCAGGTACAGCAGGCGGTTCAGAAAGCAAATGGCATGTTGTCCTTCATAGCGAGGGGATTTGAGTACAGGGGCAGGGAGGTGTTACTACAGTTGTACAGGGCCTTGGTGAGGCTACACCTGGAGTATTGTGTACAGTTTTGGTCTCCTAACTTGAGGAAGGACATTCTTGCTATTGAGGGAGTGCAGCGAAGGTTCACCAGACTGATTCCCGGGATGGCGGGACTGACCTATCAAGAAAGACTGGATCAACTGGGCTTGTATTCACTGGAGTTCAGAAGAATGAGAGGGGACCTCATAGAAATGTTTAAAATTCTGATGGGTTCAGACAGGTTAGATGCAGGAAGAATGTTCCCAATGTTGGGGAAGTCAAGAACCAGGGGTCACAGTCTAAGGATAAGGGGTAAGCCATTTAGGACCGAGATGAGGAGAAACTTCTTCACCCAGAGAATGGTGAACCTGTGGCATTCTCTACCACAGAAAGTTGTTGAGGCCAATTCACTAAATATATTCAAAAAGGAGTTAGATGAAGCCCTTACTGCTAGGGGGATCAAGGGGTATGGCGAGAAAGCAGGAATGGGGTACTGAAGTTGCATGTTCAGCCATGAACTCATTGAATGGCGGTGCAGGCTAGAAGGGCCGAATGGCCTACTCCTGCAGCTATTTTCTATGTTTCTATGCATCTATGTTTCTTGTAATTTGTTGCAGTCCTCCTCAGTATTGATTAATTTGATGTCATCCACAAATTTAGAAATTGTGATTTTGATTCCAAAGTCTAAATTGTTAATGTAAATTGTGAACAACAATGGTCGCAGCACTGATTCTTGTGGGATCCCACTTTCCACCATTTACCATTCAGAATAGTTAACCTTTACCCCTGTTTTATAATGCGCCTGTGAATCGCCTTGCGATGTTTCATTACGTTTAAGACACTATATAAATACAAGTTGCTGTTGTTTGGATTCTCTTCATCATCATCATAGGCAGTCCCTCAAAATCGAGGAAGACTTGCTTCCACTCTAAAAGTGAATTTTCAGGCGACTGAACAGTCCAATGCGGAACCTACAGTCTCTGTGGGACAGACAGTGGTTGAAGGAAAGGGTGGAAGGGCAATCTGGTTTGCCACACGCTCCTTCCACTGTCTGCGCTTGATTTCTGAATGCTCTCGACAACGAGACTCGAGGTGCTCAGCGCCCTCCCAGATGCTCTTCCTCCACTTTGGGCGACCTTGGGCTAGGGATGCCTAGGTGCCGGTTGGGATGTTGCACGTTATCAAGGAAGCTTTGAGGGTGTCCTTGAAACGTTTCCTCTGCCCACCTGGGGCTTGCTTGCTGTGTAGGAGTTTTGAGTAGAGTGCTTGCTTTGGAAGTCTCATGTCGGGCATCCTCTTGCTCTTTAATTCACACCTCTAGAGATTATATTTATAAGTAAAACATTACTCTAAATTATCCATACACACAGTTGTAACAGAGAATGCACAAATTACAGGGTATGATAATACCCCACTCTTGGATGTCAGCTGTGGCTCAGTGGTAGCATTGGTTATGGGTCCAAGTCCTACTCCAGAGACCTTAGCACAAAATCTAGGCTGAAACACCAGTGCAATACTGAGGGAGAAGTTGTCAGAGGTGCTGTCTTTCGGATAAGGCATTAACCGACATCCTGTCTGCCCTCAGCTAGACGTAAAAGATCCCATGGCACTATTTTGAAGGGGAGCAGTGAACTTTTCCCCAGTGCCCTGCCCAATATTTATCCCTCAACCAACATCGCTAAAAAACAGATTATCTAGTCATTATCACATTGCTGTTTGTGGGCCCTTCCTATGAGCAAATTGGCTGTCACGTTTCCTATCACAGTACCTGCACTTCAAAAGTGCTTCATTAGCTGTAAAGCACTTTGGGATATACTGAAGGTGTGAAAGGCTCTATATAAATGCAAATCTTTCATTCTATATACATTCTCCAAGATGATAATTAAAAGATTATTTATTAGATTCTGTTTAAAGCTTCTGGGTAAATAACAAGACTGACTGAAGTAAATATGGTGCAATAGAATATATGACAATGCCAAAGCAGTTGGATTGGGATAGCGGCAACATTTGAAAGCAGCTGGTGGGAGCACTCCAACTATTCAGCACCTGCCAGCCACTCTGATCGATTCTCTCCTCAGCACGCAATTAGCAGCTGCAAGTCAGGTGAACTGGCAACAAAGAAAGCAAGTAGCTCGAACAAAATAAAAATCGTTTAACAAAAGGTTGGCGCATGTTTGTAATAGTTTCAAAAGAGGTCCAGCTGCTTTCTTCTGACAGACAATAAAATAAGCAATAAATGTGCTGTAAAATTTTATAGATGGGCCAAATAGATCAAAATATTCATAATGTATAGTGTGCAGTTCATAGCAGTGTACAGTAGCCTAGTGGCTGTGGTACTGGACTAACAATTTGGAGGTTGTGAGTTCAAATTCCGCCACTCTATCTCGCTCTCCTCCTTTAAGATAATCCTGAAAACTGACCTCCTTGACCAAATTTTGGTCATCTATCTGAATATCTCCTTAGGTGGCTCGGCATCAAATATCGTTTGCTAACGTTCCTGCGAAGCGCTATATAAATGCAAGTTAAGGTTGTTGAATGGTGGGCTGGCACCAGATTTTTAAAAAGCCATGAAAGCTGCTAGATTGGTATTAAAACCCAACGGGTTACATTTTTATCTCATAATACTCCTGTCAAGCACCTTGAGACGTTTCACTACACTAAAGGCGCTATATAAATACAAGTTGTTGTTGTTGGTTCACTAATGCCCTTGACTAATGTTAAGGAAAGTTGGCACCCCTACCCAGTCCGGCCTCCATGTGACTCCAGTCCCACACTACATGCCCTCAGGGCATCTAAGGATGGACAATATGATGATTGCTGCTCTACAGGGTTGAATAAATAAAGTGTTGAATCTAGTAACCCTCTTAGATCTCTTTCAACTTTAACCGTAGCTATTCCAAGAGCATCCATGAAGGACTTATGTTGCCATTTTTTTCCTTCTAATGTGCAATACTTTACATTTGGTTGCATTAAATTTCATCTGCAATTGCTCTGCCTCCTTACATATATTGCCGTACCCATTCTGTAAGCTCTGACTGAGCTGTCTCCTCCAGTTCCAATACCTCTTTTCATTTGGCATCATCTGCAAATTTGACCAGTTTGCATTGAATTTCTGTATCCAAGTCATCAATGCAAATTAGTAGCAGTATTAATGGATCCAACACCAATTCATGGGGCACCTCAATCATTATCACCCCACCCCCCACCACCGCCTCCGCCCCCACCACCCCCCTCACCTCCCCACCTCACCCTGTCACCCGCTCCCTGCCCCACCCCGCAACACCAATATAACTCCTTTAACAGGTACCTGTTTATTCTCTCCTTGAGACAATAAGATCAGGGAGGTTATGCGTGAACTGTATAATACACTGGTTAGGCCACTGCTAGAGTACTGTGTGCAGTTCTGGTCACCACATTACAGGAAGGATGTGACTACACTAGAGAGGGTACAGAGGAGATTTATGTAGATGTTGCCAGGAGTGGAGAATTTTAGCTATGAGGCAAGATTGGATAGACTGGGGTTGTTTTCTTTGGAACAGAGGAGGCTGAGGAAGACTTGATTGAGGTGTATAAAATTATGAGGGGACTAGATATCGTGGATTGGACGGATCTATATCCCTCAGTGGAGAGGTCAATAATGAGGGGGCATAGAAACATAGAAACATAGAAAATAGGTGCAGGAGCAGGCCATTCAGCCCTTCTAGCCTGCACCGCCATTCAATGAGTTCATGGCTGAACATGAAACTTCAGTACCCCATTCCTGCTTTCTCGCCATAACTCTTGATCCCCAGAGGAGTAAGGACTTCATCTAACTCCCTTTTGAATATATTTAGTGAATTGGCCTCAAATACTTTCTGTGGTAGAGAATTCCACAGGTTCACCACTCTCTGGGTGAAGAAGTTTCTCCTCATCTCGGTCCTAAATGGCTTACCCCTTATCCTCAGACTGTGACCCCTGGTTCTGGACTTCCCCAACATTGGGAACATTCTTCCTGCATCTAACCTGTCTAAACCCGTCAGAATTTTAAACGTTTCCATGAGGACCCTCTCATTCTTCTGAACTCCAGTGAATACAAGCCCAGTTGATCCAGTCTTTCTTGATAGGTCAGTCCCGCCATCCCGGGAATCAGTCTGGTGAATCTTCGCTGCACTCCCTCAATAGCAAGAATGTCCTTCCTCAAGTTAGGAGACCAAAACTGTACACAATACTCCAGGTGTGGCCTCACCAAGGCCCTGTACAACTGTAGCAACACCTCCCTGCCCCTGTATTCAAATCCCCTCGCTATGAAGGCCAACATTCTATTTGCTTTCTTCATCGCCTGCTGTACCTGCATGCTAACCTTCAATGACTGATGTACCATGACACCCAGGTCTCATTGCACCTTCCCTTTTCCTAATCTGTCACCATTCAGATAATAGTCTGTCTCTCTGTTTTTACCACCAAAGTGGATAACCTCACATTTATCCACATTATACTTCATCTGCCATGCATTTGCCCACTCACCTAACCTATCCAAGTCACTCTGCAGCCTAATAGCATCCTCCTCGCAGCTCACACTGCCACCCAACTTAGTGTCATCCGCAAATTTGGAGATACTACATTTAATCCCGTCTAAATCATTAATGTACAATGTAAACAGCTGGGGCCCCAGCACAGAACCTTACGGCACCCCACTAGTCACTGCCTGCCATTCTGAAAAGTACCCGTTTACTCCTACTCTTTGCTTCTTGTCTGACAACCAGTTCTCAATCCACGTCAGCACACTACCCCCAATCCCATGTGCTTTAACTTTGCACATTAATCTCTTGTGTGGGACCTTGTCGAAAGCCTTCTGAAAGTCCAAATATACCACATCAACTGGTTCTCCTTTGTCCACTTTACTGGAAACATCCTCAAAAAATTCCAGAAGATTTGTCAAGCATGATTTCCCTTTCACAAATCCATGCTGACTTGGACCTATCATGTCACCATTTTCCAGATGCACTGCTATGACATCCTTAATAATTGATTCCATCATTTTACCCACTACTGAGGTCAGGCTGACCGGTCTATAATTCCCTGTTTTCTCTCTCCCTCCTTTTTTAGCGTTAAAGTAATTGGAGGAGATTGAGACAGGATTTGAGGAGAAATGTTTTCACCCAGAGGATGGTGGGGGTCTGGAACTCACTGCTGGAAAGGATGGTAGAGGCAGAAATCCTCACCACATTTAAAAGGTAGCAGGATATGCACTGAAATGCTGCAGCCGACAGGGCTACTGACCAAGAGCTGGAAAGTGGGATTAGGCTGGATAGCTATTTTTCAGCATGCACAGGCACGCTGGAACAAATGTCCTCCTTTTGTGCTGTAAATTTCTATGATTCTATGGGGTCGAAATTGATCAAAGGCAAGTTCCACCCATTTACCGTCGAAAAGACCACTATGCTCCTGACGGTACTTTGGGCGGAACTTTGGTCAAATAAAGAGGAAAAAAAGCGCCTGGCGGCAAAGATGGGCATTACACGCTGATTCTGAGCGGTAGAGGGTGGTCGGGGGGATTCTAGGCGGCAAATGGAATCCTGGAGAAAGTTATGCCGAAGCTAGAGTTGGGCCTGGGTCGGGGGAGCGGGGGGAGGGGGAGCGCACAAAAAATGTTCAAAAAATAAAAAACAATAAATCACAAAACCTTCAGAGGACCCTTTAACACAAAATCACTGCAAAAGAAGTAAAACAAAAAATCTCACTTACCTTTTCTTGCAGGTCTTCATACCTCCCATCCAGGTAAGACCTGCTCCACATGGCGATCTTTTAATAAAAACATGAGAACATAAGAAATAGGAGCAGGAGTAGGCCATTTGGCCCCTTGAGCCTGCTCTGCTATTTTATACAATCATGGCTGATCCGATCATTGACTCAGGTCCACTTCCCTGCTCCCTATAACCCCTTATTCCCTTATCGGTTAAGAAACTGTCTATCTCTGTCTTAAATTTATTCAATGACCCAGCTTCCACAGCTCTCTGAGGCAGCGAATTCCACAGATTTACAACCCTCTGAGAAAAGAAATTTCTCCTCATCTCAGTTTTAAATGGGCAGCCCCTTATTCTAAGATTATGCCCCCTAGTTCTAGTCTCCTCTATCAGAGGAAACATCCTCTCTGCATCCACCTTGTCAAGCCCCCTCATAATCTTATACGTTTCAATAAGATCACCTCTCATTCTTCTGAATTCCAATGAGTAGAGGCCCACCCTACTCAACCTTTCCTCATAAATCAACCCCCTCATCTCTGGAATCAACATAGTGAACCTTCTCTGAACTGCCTCCAAAGCAAGAATATAATTTCTTAAAAATGGAAACCAAAACTGCACGCAGTATTCCAGGTGTGGCCTCACCAATACCCTGTATAATTAGAGCAAGACTTCCGTGCTTTAATACTCCATCCCCTTTGCAATAAAGGCCAAGATTCCATTAGCCTTCCTGATCACTTGCTGTACCTGCATACTAACCTTTTGAGTTTTATGCACCAGGACCCTACGTCCTGCTCTACAGCAGCACTTTGCAATTTTTCTCCTTTTAAATAATAACTTGCTCTTTGATTTTTTCTGCCAAAGTGCATAACCTCACACTTTCCAACATTATACTCCATCTGCTAAATTTTTGCCCACTTAGCCTGTCTATGTCCTTTTGCAGGTTTTTTGTGTCCTCCTCACACATTGCTTTTCCTCCCATCTTTGTATCATCAGCAAACTTGGCCACGTTACAGTCGGTCCCTTCATCCAAGTCGTTAATATAGATTGTAAATAGTTGGGGTCCAGCACTGATCCCTGTGGCATCCCACTAGTTACTGATTGCCAACCCGAGAATGAACCATTTATCCCGACTCTCTGTTTTCTGTTAGTTAGTCAAACCTCTATCCATGCTAATATATTACCCTCAACCCCGTGCACTTTTATCTTGTGTAGCAACCTTT
Organism: Pristiophorus japonicus; assembly: GCF_044704955.1. Classification (NCBI taxonomy): domain Eukaryota; kingdom Metazoa; phylum Chordata; class Chondrichthyes; family Pristiophoridae; genus Pristiophorus; species Pristiophorus japonicus. The sequence goes on from NC_091985.1 coordinate 139,615,023, forward strand.
TATGTGGCACCTTGTCAAATGCCTTCTGGGCGGAGCACCGCTTAGATGAATCTCGGGTGGGAGCGGGCGGGACGACTTTTTTCGCCATTGCATGCTGGCACATGTCAGCAGACACTCCCCAGCGATCCTTCCAAACTGCTGGAGTGAGGGCCTCATCAATCTCCCACGGAGGGGAGAACGCCAAAAAAACGGGGAAACCGCCGAGAAAACTCGGCGCAAGCTGGCGGCAGGACCATCAATTTTGGGCTCCTATAATTCTCTGATAATTTCTTACTCCTTCCAAAGTTTACATTGAACCCCAAATACTTTGAGCTTAGCTAGTAGCCTTTTGTGAAGAACATTGTCAAATAATTTTTGGAAGTCAAGATACACCACACTCAGGATTTTGTGGAGTCCACTTGGGATGCCACTTCCTCAAAAATGCCAAGGAGCTGGTTCAAGTTGGGTTTTCTCTCTTTGAATCCATGTTGACTGCTGTTTAGTAGTTTATCATTGTACAACTGATACTCAAGTTTACATCTGATCATCAATCCTGTAGTGTACGTAAATAAACAGACGAACTGAAACAGGAGTAAGGTAACAACTGTGTAATTTATCCCCACTCCCAAAATGGTGTCCCAAACCAGCATGAACCAGAATGTTTACAGCAACTGTGAGTAACTCCCACAGGGTCCTAATGCCTATCTAGTGAGATTTCATGGAACAAAAAAATAGAGTATGAATGTAATATACTTGCCCCCCTTCTGAAAAATACAGTCTATGAAGAGACAAAGTCCTTGAGATAGCCAGGCAGTGTTCTGATATGTTGAGACCAGTGTAGAGCTTGCGGTGTTTGATCGAGGTTTTCGATTGGGAAACAGAACGGTGCCTCTGTTCCATCCTGCTGGTCTGTTGGCCTGCGAGTTTGGATCAGTCTTTGAGCATTCCATTGAGTTCCATCATTGAGCATGTAGGTGTGAGGGCTGAACTTCTGCCCGATCTGTTTTGGAGGCGAAAGTGTATATACGAGCATATGACTATGGTTTTGGCGCTTCAGTTGGGGCTTTTGAGTGCGTCGTTTTGTGTCACTGTATGACTTCGCGTTGCGTTGGTGTTCCGAAATCTGGGATGCGAGTGTGGTTATCTTTGTGCTAAGTTTGGCTGGGGGTTTGAGAATGTCCAGTAGCTAGTGAAGATTACGCCCAATCATGAGCTCAGCGGGTGTCTTCCCGGTTAGCGACTGCTTTGTCGAATGGTATGTGCGGAGAATGGTTTGTACTGCTTCGTCGAATGTTTGGCCTGCTGTGAGGTTGGCTTTCAAACCTTCTTTGATGACGTGGTTAAATCACTCAACACCGCCATTGCTTTGAGGATTGTACAGAGCAGTAAGGCGATGCTCGATAGCATGGCGAGTGAGGAAATTCGCGAACTGGCTGGGCACAAACTGTGGTCCATTGTCAGTGATTATGACCTCTGGGAGGCCCCTCTTCATGAACATACGCTGCAGATTAGTGACAATCGTTGATCAGGTCACTGAACTTGTAGAGATTTCTGGCCATTTAGAATGCAGGTCATGTACTACAACAAGGTAACACTGGTTCTGTGGAGCTGCTTCAACTGGACCGAAGATATCCAATTGAAGTTGTTGCCATGGTCTTTGTGGCCATGGAATGGGCTTCATTGGCGCTGGTCGGATGTTTGTGGCCTTTTTGCTCAGACTGCATGCTTCGCAGTGTGAGACAAACACCTCGATGCGAGTGTTAATCCTAGGCCACCATACTGAATCGCGACATCTCTGCTTCATGTGGACAATGCTGGGATGTCCATCGTGTGCCAATCAGAGAATGCACTGTTGAAGTGACTTGGGAATTACTGCTCTATCACTATGAGCTAGGCAGCCATTGTTCCAAATGGAAAATTCATCGCAAAATCTGGAATTTGCTTAGGCCACTCAGTCTGGATGAAGTGGCACATGTGCTGGAGTGTAGCATCACGCTGTGATTTGGTTTTGAGTTTGTCACAGGAGACAAGGTTTCTGATGGACTGAGTGATGATCGACATGACATATTGTAATGTCTGTCAGCTTGTAATGCTTGTAGCTCCACACTGTGGATGTGGACGTATTGTGTACTGCAGCTGCATAGTTAATCATTAAACAACAGGCAGCTTCTCCGGAAAGTTCCGAGAGAGAGCAGCCTGCCATCTTACGAAGCTGTGTGTGTTGTGCTCTGTGAAGATATCACAATATCACATTTGGTGACCGAGGATGAGATTTTTCGGATGCTTAAAGCTTAAATTTTGTTGGGGAAGGACTCAGCTAGCTGACAGAAGACTTTGGAAGTTTCGGTCTTTGAAAAAAAAGCTACAAAATCCGAGGTAAAAAACAGCACACGGTGTGAACAACTAGAGATTAAAAATGGCAGGTGTAATCGGATATTTGGGTGAATATAGACATGACCAGGAACGTTTTAAAGCGTATGTGGATCAGCTAAAAATGTATTTCACTGCAAATAACATAAGCGAAGTTCCAGACAATGCAATCCAGAAACAGGGTGTGTTGGAACGTAAGAAAGCGATCTTCTTATCAGTGGCAGGTCCGGCATTATACGAAACCCTTGTAAATCTGCCTGTGCCTGATGAGCCAAAGGACACAACGCTTAAAGAAATTTTAACAAAGCTGGAGCAGCACTATAACCCCAAACCGTTAGAAATTGCTGAAAGCTATCGTTTCGGGATTCGGAATCAAAAGGCGGATGAAAGTATCGCTGATTACATCATAGCATTAAAAAAGCTATCGATTCACTGTAATTTTGGAAACTTTCAAAACCGAGCATTATGGGATCAATTTGTTTGTGGGGTGAAAAATGATGCGATCAGAAGGAAGTTATTGACGATGGATGACTTGACTTTTGAGATTGCTTGTCAGACAGCGAGGTCGATGGGCATGGCTGAACAGTATTCCCGAGAATTAAATAATAATTACGGTCGTCAGTCAACCGAGGTAAATCACCTGCAGGTTCAAAGTAAAAGACGGCCATGGCCGAAAGTCTCAGAAACTGCAAATTCTACCAGAGCATCGAAGTCGTGCTATAGGTGCCTGGGACAACGCATTGTTCAAAGTTGTCCATACGTGAAGGCAGAGTGTTTCTTCTGCAGAAAGACTGGGCATCTTGCGAAGGTATGCCGACTGAAGGGAAAACCAGTTTTTAAAGCTATGAGTCCAGAGTTCAAAGCAATGAGTCGAAATCCAAAGAAACTTCGTAGCATGGAAGAACAACAACAGGACGAGGAGATGTTAGAGTTACACGACATCAGGAGCACGAGGTTAACGGACAGCGATTCGGAAAGCATCAAAATCCACATAGATGTTGCGGGATTCAAAATACCAATGGAAATTGACACGGGTGCTTCCGTGAGTGTAGTACCAGAGTCACTGTACCGCGACAATTTGCGTGATTTCCAACTGGAGAAATCCAAGATAGAGCTGCGAGGCTACTTGGGAGAGAAAATTCCTGTAGTACGCCGTATCACCTTACCGGTGAAATATAAAGATAAATTTCAGAACTTGCCTCTAACAGTACTGAAAGGAGACAAGTGTGCCTTACTAGGAAGAAATTGGTTGAGCTCACTGAAGCTGGATTGGAGTAAGATTTTCTCTGTGGAAGCGAGATTTTCATCAACGGATGAGGTTATCAAGCAGTATCCGAAGGTGTTCTGCGAAACGGGCAGTCTGATCCAAGGCTTCAAGGCGAGTGTCAGGGTACAGAAGGACAGTAGATCAGTTTACTAAAAGCCACGTTCCGTACCATAGGCACTCAAGGAGAAAGTTGAGCAAGAACTCAAAAGACTAGAGACTGAGAACATAATTTGTAAGGTGTAATTGGGCTACAGCCATTGTTGTTGTACATAAGTCTGATGGTAAAGTAAGATTGTGTGGTGATTATAAGGTAACCGTAAACCAGGTTCTAGAGGGTAATGTCCCCAATACATTGCCGAATATAGAAAATTTGTTCACAACACTGACAGGTGGTCAGATCTTCTCAAAACTGGATCTTACGAATGCCTACTTACAGCTTGAACTAGATGAGGAGTCCAAGTCATGTTTGACTATAAATACTCAGCTAGGCCTATATCAATTTAATAGGCTACCGTTTGTAGTGTCTTCCGCCCCTGCCATATTCCAAGGGGTGATGAACCAGATTTTGCAAGGCATTGAAGGGTTAGTATGTTATTTGGATGACATACTAATTTCAGCACCAAATAGGAAAATTCATAATAACATATTGAATGTAGTCCTCAAACGGCAAGAAAAGCACAGAGTACGAGTGTCTGCTCGTAAGTGTGAGTTATTTAAAAACTCAGTGGGGTACTTAGGGTACAGAGTAGACAAAGATGGTTTATATCCAACCATGGAAAAATTGGATGCAGTTAGAAATGCACCTACTCCCAGGAATATCACTGAACTTTGTTCATTCTTGGGTCTTTTGAACTATTATGGGAAGTTCCTACCAAATTTGGCTCCAGTATTACATCCACTGAATTAACTTTTGAAAAAACAGGTCCAGTGGAAGTGGTCAAAAGAATGCGAAACAACATTCAAGGAGTGTAAAATCAAATTGGTAGAGAGCACCATGTTAGTTCACTATGACATATCTAAGGAGATTAAGCTAGCATGTGATGCCTCTCCATATGGAGTTGGGGCAGTAATCTTTCATGTATTAAATAGTGGGGAGAAGAGACCAATTGCTTTTGCTTCACGCACTCTCAGTGCCAGTGAGAGAAATGATGCGCAAATCGAAAGGGAAGCTTTGGCATTAATTTTTGGGATCAAGAAGTTTCACAAATACTTGTATGTTCGTAAATTTACTATCGTTACGGACCATAAGCCCCTAACAGCAATCCTCCATCCAAAGTCCCCAGTTGCAACATTAGCTGCAGCCCGAATGCAGAGATGGGCTTTGATTTTGTCAGCATATACATATGATATTGAATACAGACGATCAGCTGATCACAGTAATGCTGATGCAATGTCTAGATTGCCTTCCCCATTACAGGTTACACCCAATAGGGAAGAAGTGCTTCATTTTTCATACATTGATGAACTGCCAGTCACAGCTGAAGAGATTGGTAGAGTAACTAAACGTGACCCAGTGATGTCAAAGGTGTATGAGTATATTGCAAATGGATGACCAAACCAGGTAACAGACAAAGATACACATCCATTCTTAATTCGTAGGAATGAATTATCAGTAGATAAAGATTGTATCATGTGGGGTGCAAGAGTGGTTATATCAAATAAATTTAGGTCCAAATTATTAGGAGACCGCCATGACCAGCACCTGGGAATGTGCTTGACCAAGAGTTTTGCACGCAGTTATTTATGGTGGCCAGGTCTTGATAAAGATATAGAGTACATCGTGAGTCAGTGTACGACATGTCAATCGGTAAGCAAGCAACCACCACCAGTACCATTACAGCCATGGAAATGGCCTCCCAGGGTGTGGCAAAGGCTACATATTGATTTTGCAGAGTTAGATGGACAACAATTGTTCATTGTAATTGATAGCCATTCGAAGTGGGTTGAGGTGTTTCTAATGTGGAAAATAACAACAAGTAAAACATTGGACATTTTACGAAAATTATTTTCTGCATTTGGCCTCCCTGAAGAAATTGTTTTGGATAATGGACCACAATTTCGTTCAGAAGAATTTACACAATTCACGAGCAAAAATGGTGTGCAACATACCAAGGTTCCACCATACCACCCTGCTTCGAATGGTGCAGCAGAGCACACTGTACAAATTGTAAAACGTGCCCTCATAAAACAAATGTTAGATCCAAATCCAAGAAAATGACAGTTGTCATTGGATCACAAATTGGTTAATTTTTTGATTACATATCGAAATACTCCTCATACAAATACTGGTAGAACACGCAGAGTTGTTTCTCAAATGACAGCCACGAACCAGATTCTCATTGTTAAAGCCAAATTTGACACAGTCTGTAGAAGAGACACAATTAAGACAAAAAGAGAATCATGATAGAGGGAGAGTAAAAGAGAGAAGTGTGAAATTAAACCAGAAGGTGCGAGTGAAGAACCATAACCATAAATGGGTAAAGTGGTTACCAGGAAGAGTGGTGAAGATATGTGGTCCTCGCACATATTTAGTAAAGATTTTTGATAATGGACAGGTTAGGTTTGTCCATATTGATCATATTTTACCTACAGACATGGAAGGAGTTGAAGGTGGGAATGATTCAATTATTTCTGACTCATCAGATAGTTTTGATACACCAGTAGCAAATCCTAAATCCAATGTACTGGAAACAAATCCAGGAGAGAATCAGAATGAAAGTCTGAGTCCGAGTCAGGAAAACAAAGAGCCTGAAGTTAGAGTGAGTTCAAATGAAAATCAAGGAAATTCCGTGGAGGAAAATGTTCCTCAGGATGAGCCTCAAATGAGTGTGAAATCAACACCATGTTTGGAAGGTTCTGTTCGAGAGTGAAGGTATCCTCTTCGAAACAGAAAACAAGTGGTAAAGTTAAATTTGTAAATATGTATGAAAATGAAAGTTATTTATGATGTTTGTTATGATGGCTTCTTCATTAAGGAGGGAGAAGTGTAATGTCTGTAAGCTTGTAATGCTTGTAGCTCCACACTGTGGATGTGGACGTATTGTGTACTGCAGCTGCATAGTTAATTATTAAACAACAGGCAGCTTTCCGGAGAGTTCCGAGAGAGCAGCCTGCATGTTAGGAAGCTGTGTGTGCTGTGTTCTGTGAAGATATCGCACATATGTGTCGTCATCTGTGAACAAATCAGCACCACAGTCCGAAGCAGGTGTCGAGCGGCTGAACATGTCAGCTACGTGGTTGCGACTGCCAGCGATGTACTGTACATCAAAGTTATACTGATGAAGGCGATCTGACCATCGGCTGATTCATAGTGGTCTGTGCCCAGATCCAGTTGTAGTGAGTAGCGTAGTTAGTGCTTGGTGATCCATAAGGAGGGTAAATTTCCTGCCATGGAGGCAGATGTGCCAGTGTTCACATGCATAGATGCAAGCGAGTGCTTCGCATTCCCCTGTAGAGTATTTATGTTCTGCAGATTAGAGCATGTGAGAGGTGAAGGCTACTGGGTGTTCCAGGCCATCAATCCATTGCAAGAGCACAGCACCCTTGGCGCTGTCTGATGCATCCGTGATGACGTATGTAGTGGCATTCAGATCAAAGTGCATGAGGATAGAAGGGAGTGTGATTTTCTCCTAAAGCGTGGTGAATGTCTGAGCCTGGGAATCTGCCCATTCCCAAGGGACGTCCTTGCACAACAACTTGTGAAGTGGTTCAGCAATGTGCCGTAGTGTGGGATGAACTTCAGATAGAAGTTGCAAGTGTCGAGGAATGATGAAAATTCTTTGACATTGGTAGCCTCCTGCATTCGTTGGATTGCATCAATTTGTGCTGTGACTCTAGCCCAGAAAGTTTATTTCTCCAGCAACGAATGTACACTTATCGGCATTAAATGTAATGTTATGTGTAGCAAGTCTAGCCATAACTGCGTGAAGTCGCTGGTCATGTTCTTCCATTGTCCGTCCATGGACGACGATATTGTCAAGCAGATTGAGGGCTCCCTCTATGCCTGCTACCATAGTAGTAACAATCTTCTGAAATGTACGGTGCAGAAGATGATCCGTAGGGCATGCGTCGATACTGATGCAGATCATCATGCGTCATGAAAGCCGTGAACGGTTTGCTGTCCTCCGCTCGGGGTATTTGCAGGTAACTGCGGCGCATGTCGAGTTTTGTAAAAACTATTGAGCTGTGGGATTCTGAAGACAGTTCGCTGATGGTAGGAAGAGGGTACTTGTTGGGGATGATGGCCTTGTTGACCTCTAGACAGATCTCCCCATGATGTACGTAGAAAAGCGTTTGATCCATTTCGACCACGGAATTGGAGGGTCCCTGGGTGTGGAGAGGAAAAGCAGGGGGGTAGGGAGGTTAGTTTGATTCATCCTCATTGCCAAATTATGTTGTGTATGTAAATAAACAGACTAACTGAAACAGGAGTAACTTAACTCTGTACTTTATAGCCACTCCCAAAATGGTGTCCCAAACCAGCAACTGTGAATAGCTCCCGCAGTGTCCTAATGCCTGTCTAGTGAGAACTCATGTAACAAACAAATAAGAGTATGAACACAACATATCCTCTCTCCAGTAATGTGCTCAACAGTTACTCGGGTGACTGCATAGATCATAGGAACATAGGAACAGGAGTAGGCCATTCAGCCCCTCGAGCCTGTTGTACCATTCAGTTAGATAATGGCTGATCTGTATCTTAACTCGTCTTGGATTCCGTAACTATTAATACACTAGCCTAACAAAGATCTATCAGTCACAGTTGCTTCTTTGCCCATTACGTCTCAGATTCCACTGTTTCTTTTCTCAGCTTCAGTCTCAATGATGTTATAAGCAAACTTTGAAGAGGGTAGCTTTGGTCTCAGTGAAGCCATCCCTGCTGTCTACCATCTCCTTCAAATAGCCATGGTGAAAATGATTGTCTTAACTGAAGATGTCACGACTGATCCTTGGGAAGCATAATCTGCGTAATCTTGTATTGCTGCTTACTGGCCACTTACACATTGACAAGTAGAAACCCTTGCACTTTTTGAAGGTTATGAGATTGTGCAAAGAAACACAGATGGCTACATGGGTGGCATCATTGGCACTTAGACTCTGGGGAATTTCATGGTGAAAAAAAAATCACAGGGCCTTCTTATTCTGCTGATGGTTTCCGTGAGAAAATGATTACATTGTTTGACCTAAAGAACAGTGAATCACAGCCCTACGTTCATGATGCACCTCTGCACTAAAAATTGATTGATGTTGCTGATGTCACTTATGTTGCTTGCAATGAGCCAAAAGCATGAACATTCAAAAGTCTTGTGCCCTTGACTGTCACGAATGGTGCCATCGCTACAGTGGAGGTTGTCGGCAGGTCAGATTCCAGCAGATGGCACAATTCTGCTACTACCTCTGATGAACGTGTAATCTGTGAAGACAGTAATCCTCAAAAACACCCGAGGTGCTTTGGTCTGTGGACACAGCTGCCTTGGTAAGAGTGAATAAGGGTAGCCTGTGTTCTGTTGCAAGCAAACTTGTCCAGCAGTGATGAACCTTGTTGTTAAAAATTGGGACAAGAATGATAATGCCAATTAAAAGCACAAATACTAAAAAAAAATCAACTCTCACAAATCGAAAGTTAAATCCACCTTCAGTACTTCCAAATAAAAACTGTGCTCGTTTCACCACAGGGGCTCTGAAATTCTGGTAGGCCCCTCCTCTGTCTGAAGAGCGGACCCTAAGCTCTCATGATCGGAATGTCCCAGAACCTGCCTCAAACTGTGGCAAAGGTATGGTCTACCATATCAAATGCTGCACAGATGTCAAAGAGGACAAGGTGGGCTAATGCGTAGGATGTCACAGAGGATGTCATTTGTGATTTTGGCCAAGACATCAGATTGATACAATTTGCAAAGGGAGTTTTAAGAATGATGGACATGGAGCTGGGTGGCAATGATGCATTTGAAGAACTTAGAGAGGGACAGGACATTAGCGATGGGATTGTAGTTGGAGAGGACAGGTGGCTCAAGGATGGTTTTATAGCGCATGTAAAAATAAATTCCACAACTTACAAGGAAACATAGCTCTTGCCAGTTGGAAAATCCAGTCTATAATATTACAACAGATTACCGGGTAATATGAATGTCTTTACACATCTGGTGAAGTGAATTGTGTATAAATGAAGATCTTATAATGTCTCAACCACAGTCATTAAAACAATTGCATCAAGGTATCTACACTACCAAAGCAATGAGCTCCCAAATCAGAGTCACAAGTTCAAAAACCCGAGCTGCAGTTGCGATTTGCACATGGGGAATAACATTGGTGTAAGATTTCCAATTATGCCCAAGGAAAAAGGAGGTGAAGCGTTCATCTTGATTTATGTCATCTGCTACTGTGCAGCCTCCCAATACCACCCTAACTATTGTCCCTTTCCTTCTTCCTCTGTATGTGGTGATGCACCTAGTTCTAGTGCACAGGGGCAGCTAGTGGTGGCAAAGACAGCAGGCGACAGCTTGCCCAAGGGCGAGGCCTCTCCCAGCTCGGCTGAGGAGGACAGAGATGAGGATCTCAGAGGCCCAGTAATGAGAAGGCAACTGGCCTCACAGAAGCTGTTGTATGGGGTATTGGAAGCCCCGCAAAGGAGTTTCACCACCACAGCTGAAAGTATGGCGGGGTCTGCTTCCAGCCCATGTGGTGTGGTCTTGCATAGTGTCACTACTCCGCAATCTACTCTGGCAATTGTGACCACCTCCGGGGACACTGCAGCTGGATCCTCAACAGGAGTCCATGCACACATATTTTGCAGCTTGGGCTGAAACCTGTGCTCCACCTTGGAGAGATTGGCAGAGCAAGTGGGTAGAGGGCTTTCAAGGAGTAATTCATCTTCTGAACTCTTCCCTCCCGCAAATCAATGGGAGTGGCAGTGGCGAAGCACAACGGGCAGCTATGATCTTATTGAATGGTGGTGCAGGCTCGAAGGGCCGAATGGCCTACTCCTGCACCTATTTTCTATGTTTCTATGTTTCTATGTTGCCCTCTCTCAGGATATCAGCATGTTTTTTTCCACCTCGCCACTATCTCAACCCATACCCAGTATCCAGGCCAAAAAGCCAACTGGGTCCGACTACTTTCTCAGACTCGAACAGCCAGGAGTAAATATAGAAAAAAAAACTATAGGCTGGATTTCCAGCTTAATGCCACCTCTGTTGTCGCCCCAGAGGGACCGCAATGGCGGTGGCAAGCTCCTCCGGGCGAGCGACCAGCTTCCAGCAACCCGCTTGGATTTTCGGTGCCAGTTTCGGTGGGGCACGGAGCATTACCGCCCGGAAGAGGCGAGCCGGTGTGCAACACCCCTGGTTGTTGCAATACCGACTGGATTTTTGGCTCCCGCCCGATCCGTTGCACTCCATAGAGCGCTGTGCTGGGACCGCCTGTGAAGCGGGCGGTCCGACCTATAGCAGCTGCAGTGAAGTAAGTAATGTCGACCTCAGGTAAGTATGATTTATTTTTTTCTGTGTAATTTATGTTGTGGTGGCTTGAGTTATTTATTGGGAAATTTTTGGTGTTTTTTTTTCAGGGTTTTTTTCCTCCCCCCAGCCCTCTCTTAGAGCACTCCGAGGCCGGCTGTTTAGTTCGGGATTTTCCCATGCTCAGCCGGCTAAGCACCCTAAGAGAGGTGTGCAACACCTCCCATTAGTCCTCCACCCCACACGTAGGGCCCAGCTGCCCAATTTTGCTGACTGAGGTGCAAACTGTTCCCGGGCGCAAACTTTACCGCAATACCGCCCCGAAATGAGCAGAACTGAAAATCAGCCCTAAGACTTGTAACAAATGGATTCAAGAAAATCATAGAATCATAGAATCACACAGCACAGAAGGAGGCCATTTGGTCCATCGTGCCTGTGCTGGCTCTTTTAAAGAGCTATCCAATTTCCCATAGCCCTGCAAATCTTTTCCTTTTCAAGTATATATCCAATTCCCTTTTGAAAGTTACTATCGAGTCTGCCTCCACCACTTTTTCAGTGTGTACATTCCAGATTATAACTCGCTGCATAAAAAAATTTCTCCTCATCACCTCTCTGGTTCTTTTGCCAATTATTATTAAATCTGTGTCCTCAGGTTAGCGACCCTCCTATCAGTGGAAACAGTTTCTCCTTATTTACTCTATCAAAACCCTTCATAATTTTTAACACCTCTATTAAATCTGCACTTAACCTTCTTTGCTCTAAAGATCCATCCTCCTATTTCACATTGTCAGATCCGACATGTAGTTAACGACACCCAGCTCCAACTCACTACCACCTCTCTTGACCCCTCCACTGCCTCTGATTTGTCACGCTGCTTGGCGGCTATCCAGTATTGGATGAGAAGTTTCCTCCAATTAATTATTCTCTTCGGTCCCCACCTCAAACACTATTCCCTAGCTACTGATTCCATTGTCCTCCCTGGCCGCTGTCTGAGGCTGAACTAGACTGTTTGCAACCTTGCCATCCTATTTGACCCAGAGCAGAGCTTTCGACCACATGTCCCAAGGGATCTCTGCATTCCTCCAATTCTGGTCTCTTTTGCATCCCCGATTTTAATTGCTCCACCATTGCCAGCCATGCCTTTGGCTGCCTAGACCCTAAACTCTGGAGTTCCTTCCCTAAACCTCTCCACTGCTCTACCTCTCTCTCCTCCTTTAAGAAACTTCTTGAAACCTGCCTTTGTCACCTGAACTAATATCTCCTTACGTGGCTCGGTGTCAAATTTTGTTTGATAATGCTCCTGTGAAGTGCCTTGTCACATTTTACTGCGTTAAAGGCCAGCTTGAACGATCGCATATCTTCTGAGTCAGAATGGTCTAGCTCAGAAGCCTGGCCACCATCTATGCTGCTCTATCACTTGTGCCATTGATTCACAGATTAATGTTTCGCCTTGTTCCATTTTTTGTTTAAGTCTGTGCGGCAAAAAGAAGGCAGTAAATGAAGGAAGATGATCCAGACATTGTTGTTGATGCAAAAAATTCCAGAACTGACTGGGGCGAAGAATGTATAGAAAGCACTATACCCACAGAGAAGTCTGCAATTGCTGGGAGTCGTAAAAAGCTTAACACATCTTTCAAAGCAGTGACTTAGTGAGACGTGCTCCTTGCAAAGAACATGTGTTTGCTCTGAAAGCAGCCACACTCACCAAGGGTTTTAACAAAGCAGTCGGGACTTCACTGGAACCGAATGAGGCTCTGATCGAATGATTGCTGCATTTAGCGTTGTCTCTATGGGTCCACAATGAAATGTCTGCTCGGATTCAACCAACAGCCAGGGTTGACATAACTGCATGTTGCACGCTGTTAAAAAATAAATCAAAGGTTTTTTAAAAATAAAATGAACAAGTCTGTATTTGTGCATGTGTGCGTTTTTTTCCCCATTCCGATGCTTCATTCCGACTGCAAAGATTTCTGAAATGAAGCGAGACATTTGGACACTTTTAACCCATGACAAACCACAGACGTTAATTTGTCCAGATGCATTGTTTCTCTGAGGGCCACTGACACGTTGACTCATCTGTTGACAGCCCTCTCCTTTCTGACGTTGAGAACAAAGGGGTGTCAAAGATTCACAGTCATATCAATGCCACAATCCCCTCAACCTTCCGCTTCCCTGCGAAAGGAACGTGGAAATAAAATGCTCAGCCGGTTACCATTCACACTGGTAATAAAGTGACATTTGCACCTTTATCGTTTAGGCCGCTGACTTGCCCTGATTTTGGGAGAACACCCACATATGCCGCCAATATCAAAATCAGATACATGAGCTGGGAGCTCAACAACAACTTGCATTTATCTAGTGCCTTTAATGCAGTAAAACATCCCAAGGTGCTTCACAGGAGCGCTATCAAACAAAATCTGACACCGAGCCACATTATGAGATATTAGGACAGGATCAAAAGTTTGGTCAGAGGTCGGTTTTAAGGAGTGCATTAAAAGAGAACAGAGAGGTAGAGAGGCGGAGAGGTTTAGGGAGGGAATTCCAGAGCTTCGGGCCTCAGCAGCTAAAGACACGGCAGTCAATGGTGGAGCGATTAAAATTGGGGATGCGCAAGAGGCCAGAATTGGAGGAGCGCAGAGATCTCGGAGGATTGTGAGGCTGGAGCAGGTTGCAGAGATAGGGAGGAGCGAGGCCACAGAGGGATTTGGAAACAAGGATGTGAATTTTAAAATTGAGGCGTTGCTGGACTGGGAGCCACTGTGGATCAGCGAGCACAATAAAAGGGTGGGCCTGATGGCATATGGCAGCCGCTGCCCACACTCTGACTCTGGAGACAGTGAGCAGACAGGAGGTGGTGCCGCTACATCGGAAGCTATGTAGGCCGCCTCATTTTATTAAAGCACTGACTCCAGAGGCATTGTTATATTATATAAATAGGATGTGAGCCATTCCTGTGATTCTAACGAACTAAGCTTAAATGGTATCATGTGGGCCTTGCATGGACTTAAATCTGTTACAATATTCTATTGAACTATAAACTTGAATGAAATAAAAAGAATAAACCAAACAATTAATCCTGAGTGTCATTACTTTGAAAGCTCTCACAGGCTGGATCTTCTACTTTGATTAAACTAGCAGACTGTGATGGCAGACATGATAGGCATCTCACTGTCAATATTTATTTTTTGTTTACTGTTCACTCTCTCTTTTTAGTCCTTGGTCTCATTTGAAGTACTGAAGCCACAAAACACAATCCAAATATTTGAAGTTACTGAACATCAATATTTGGTTATTTTCTTTTATAATCCCCTCAGAGATACTGGCATTGAATAGTAAATTTGCACAATAATTTACACTATGCTGTGAATTACATTGGTAACAAACAGTTCAATTGATTTGCTTTCTTGTTTATATATGTTTAGGTGGGATATCATTTTAATACAAAGGAAACCTTCAGTGCCCTGGTAATGGGAGCCTGCAAGTGTCAATTTAAACTTTCAGACAAGATTGCAGCATGACTGTGTCATGAATCTTAAAAGGATTTATCTGTGCTTAGATATCCGACCCATCTACCTCTCTGTCATGTCCTTGTTATGCTTTGAAGAAGCACAGTCTTTAGGTAGGGATACCTAACAGGGTACAGGCGACCTCTGCATCTGTGACCATCAAAGTTCGAGGCACTGGTCTTGCACACAAAAAGCCACGCTAGTTCAACTACTGTCTGCAACCGAGTGTCATGATCAAACCACTCACAATGAAACATAGCAAAATAACTTACACAGGCAAAAACAAAATGGGTTTCAGGAGGGTTGTAAGGAGAAAGGAATTCTAGCTTACCCCACCCCCCCAACCCTCCAAATCCAAATAGTAAAGGTTGGGCCACAGCAGGACTGAGGGCCAGGGACTTTTTGTCCAGTCACTTGATACTGGTGACATCATCATCAGGTTTGGAGAGTGACTGCTGACCTGCACTGAAGTAGTCCCACCAACAGGTCTTCTTGAGCCTGAATTTGATGGACTCACGGCCCACTGCCGCCGACTGCCGCCAACATTCCTCTTCGGGTTCCGCCCAGTGCCACTTTCCATTTGGGTTGGAGCGGGCGGGAGGGGAGAGCTGCTGGGAACCCCCCCGCTGATGTCAGCGGACGGGCGAGTGGCGTAAGTGGACTCCTGCCCGCCGAGATACCGTATTCATGCGGGCGGGAGTCGGCGCCAGAACAGGGGTGGACCGCTGCAAGGCGGCTGGTCTGTCCCCGATGGTAAGTATGAAGGTCCTGAAAAAAAGGTTAGTAAACTTTAAAAAAAAATATTTCACGCCGACTTACCTCAATGGTGTCCCCTGAAGGTCTTCCGATGGATTTTCTTTTTCTGATGATTTTAATTTTCAGCTCTTCGACCCTCCATGGGCCCACAAGTGCCTCTGCTGCCGAGAATGAGAGCTCCCGCCGGCTGCCGCCCAGGTTAGCAGCATACGTCGCAGATTTGCTGCCCGCTGACCTTTGAGGGACCTTGGTGATGAAAACCCCGCCCAAAGAACCGTCAGGGACCTCGGCGGCAAATGGCGGTCCTTTGGGCAGCACTTGGGCAGGCGGGGCCCTTCATCAAATTTGAGCCCATTTATCCTGAGACTGTGCCCCCAGCTCTACACTCTCCCAGCAGGGGAAACAACCTCGCAGGATCTACCCTGTTAATCCCCCTCAGAATCTTATGTTTCAATGAAATCACTTGTCATTCTTCTAAACTCTGGAGCGTATAGGCCCAATCTACTCAATCTCTCCACATAGGACAATCCCATCACCTCAGGAATCCCATCACCTCAGGCAAGTATATTCTTCCTCAGATAAGGAGACCAAAACTGTGCACAGTTCCACTGAGTGGTGATGCTGGTCAGTGGATAGGACAGGGCCAGCCTGGGAGAGCAACAACAGTAAATTTCTGGTTAATGTTCACATTAAAATGAAAAGGGTCCACCTGTGGTTCCGTTGATAAATCAGTTGGCCAGTATGGTGAAGGTCCCAGTTCCCAAGCCGAAGCTCCCAGGTCTCAGGTCCAGTCTGCAAATAGTACTGAGCTAGATAATAGAAAGAAAGAATGACTTGGAGTTATATAACACCTTTCACGACCTCAGGCCGATATGTGTTCCTAACAGTGAATCTCTGTAGCAAGGGCACAGGTTTGTAAAATCTACCCTTATAACCCAGCACGGTAACACCTGCAGGAGAGGGAAAAGAGGAAGGTGAAAAAACTGGAGAAATGGGTTTGACATTTTTTAAAATCTGACTCTCCTTGTCTCTCTCTTACAGATCCTGCTTGACATGAGAGCTAATTTGAGGAAAAAGAGTATGCGCAGTTGGTAACATTGGCGTTTGTTGCCATTAAAATGCGTGAGCTGAAAACATTTTTTAAGAAATGGCTGGCCTGGTGGGAGGGAATTGCCCTGGAAATGCCGTTATTCTATAAGTTAATTATGGTTGCGAGTAAATTGCCCATGGCTAGTATAATAGTATTGTAACGTCGATTGAAAGAACTAATGGACTGTTCATCTATGTTTAGCATTGCCCTGAGGACAAATGAACATTAATAAAAAGCAAGTTAAAAAAAGGCAATTTATGCTTTTGTTAAGTTCATTAATGAAGGCGTCATATGCCTTCTGCAGTAAATGTAACTTTTATCATTGGATGAAGAACTGCTGATCCTGAATGGGCAGCTCGTTTTACATCTGGCCAATTTTCTTTTACATTGAAGTTTCCATTTTTCATCGCCCGTTAAATTTGCCCCCCACAGTCAAATCTAAAGGCCAATATTTTACTCCAGGTCGGACCTGGTTGATTGTGACTTTAATGAAGAGGAGGACTTCATAGGATTAGCACACCAGTGAAAGAAGTAAATAGTACAGAAGAGTTGTCTGCAGAGGGGCTCCCATTGTTTCCTCACTCTCTGTGAGGCAGTTAAGAAAGCAAATGGTATGTTGGCCTTCATAGCGAGAGGATTTGAGTTTAGGAGCAGGGAGGTCTTGCTGCAGTTGTACAGGGCCTTGGTGAGAGCACACCTTGACTATTGTATGCAGTTTTGATCTCCTAATCTGAGCGAGGACATTCTTGCTATTGAGGGAGTGCAGCGAAGGTTCACCAGACTGATTCCGAGGATGGCAGGACTGACATATGAAGAATGACTGGATCGACTAGTCTTATATTCACTGGAATTTAGAAGAATGGGAGGGGATCTCATAGAAACATATAAAATTCTGACGGGATTGGACAGGTTAGATGCAGGAAGAATGTTCCCGATGTTGGAGAAGTCCAGAACCAGGGATCACAGCCTAAGGATAAGGGATAAGCTATATAGGACCGAGATGAGGAGAAACTTTTTCACCGAGAGAATTGTGAACCTATGGAATTCTCTACCACAGAAAGTGGGTGAGTCCAGTTTGTTGGCTATATTCAAAAGGGAGTTGGATGTGGCCCTTACGGCTAAAGGGATCAATGGGTATGGAGAGAAAGCAGGAAAGGGGTACTGAAGTTGCATGATCAGCCATGATTTTATTGAATGATGGTGCAGGCTTGAAGGGCCGTATGGCCTACCCCTGCACCTATTTTCTATGTTTCTAAGGAGGTAGAGCACGAGAGGTAGAGGAGGAGGGCAAAAGAGAGAAGTAGATGAAGGAGGAGAATGAGGAAGAATGAGGAGTGAAGGAGGAGAGCAAAAGAAAGAAAGAAAGACACATTTATATAGTGTCTTTCATGACCACCAGACGTCTCAAAGCGCTTTACAGCCAACGAAGTACTTTTGAAGTGTTATTACTGTTGTAATGCGGGAAACGCAGCAGCCAATTTGCAAACAGCAAGGTCCCACAAACAACAATGTGATAATGATCAGATAATCTGTTTTTATTATGTTGATTGAGGGATAAATATTGGCCAGGACACTGGGGATAACTCCCCTGCTCCTCTTCAAAATAATGCCATGCAATCTTTTACATCCACCTGAGAGAGCAGACAAGGCCTCAGTTTAAGGTGTCATCTGAAAGACAATACCTCCAACAGTGCATCACTCCCTCGGAACTGCACTGAAGTGTCAGCCTAGATTTATGTGCTCAAGTTCCTGGTGTGTGACTTGAACCCCCAACCTTCTAACACAGTGGCAAGTGTGCTACCCTCTGAGCTACAGCTGACACTGGGTAAAACAGAAGGAAATAAAGGAGGAGAGAGAAAGACACTAAGCACTGAAGGAAACCAAAAGTTGAAAGAGGCAACCAAGAGAACAAGAAGGTGAGAGTGTGAAGCGGTGAGAAATTGAAGCAAGAAATGGATGGTGGAGACAGAAGTGATTTAGATTAGAAGTGCTGTCGAAGAGAGACAGGTAGGAGGGAAAGATGTGTTCTCTGAGGCTGGCAACAATCCCTCGGAAACCGACCGATAATATTTCAGACGAGCAGGCGATGAGCCAGGGCTGTGGGCACAGGGCGGAGTTACCCAGCATAGCGACTGGTAAGAACATCAGCTCCATTTATTTATTTCACAGGAAGCAATCACTTCATTTTCTCTAAGCAGATCTCTTTCAACATTCTTCCGATATCCTTTCACCGGCCAGAGAAGTAGCGGCAGGGATTGTGGATGCATTGGTTGTAATTTACCAAAATTCCCTGGATTCTGGGGAGGTCCCAGCAGATTGGAAAACTGCAAATGTAATGCCCCTATTTAAAAAAGGAGGCAGACAAAAAGCAGGAAACTATAGACCAGTTAGCCTAACATCTGTGGTTGGGAAAATGTTGGAGTCCAATATTAAAGAAGCAGTAGCAGGACATTTGGAAAAGCAACATTCAGTCAGGCAGAGTCAGCATGGATTTATGAAGGGGAAGTCATGTTTAACAAATTTGCTGGAGTTCTTTGAGGATGTAACGGACAGGGTGGATAAAGGTGAATCAGTGGATGTGGTGTATTTGGACTTCCAGAAGGCATTTGACAAGGTTACATAAAAGATTATTGCACAAGATAAAAGTTCACGGGGTTGGGGGTAAGATATTAGCATGGATAGAGGATAGGTTAACTAACAGAAAACAGAGAGTCAGGATAAATGGTTCATTCTCTGGTTGGCAACCAGTAACTAGTGGGGTGCTGCAGGGATCAGTGCTGGGACCCCAACTTTTTACAATCTATATAAACGACTTTGAGGAAGGGACTGAGTGTAACGTAGCCAAGTTTGCTGACAATACAAAGATGGGAGGAAAAGCAATGTGTGAGGAGGACACAAAAAATCTGCAAAAGGACATAGACAGGCTAAGTGATGGACAAAAATTTAGCAGATGGAGTATAATGTTGGAAAGTGTGAGGTGATGCACTTTGGTAGAAAAAAATCAAAGAGCAAGTTATTATTTAAATGGAGAAAGATTGCAAAGTGCCGCAGTACAGCAGGACCTGGGGGTACTTGTGCATGAAACACAAAAGGATAGTATGCAGGTACAGCAAGTGATCAGGAAGGCCAATGGTATCTTGGCCTTTATTGAAAAGGGGATGGAGTATAAAAGCAGGAAAGTCTTACTACAGCTATATAAGGTATTGGTGAGGCCACACCTGGAATACTGCGTGCAGTTTTGGTTTCCATATTAAGAAAGGTTATACTTGCTTTGGAGGCAGTTCAGAGAAGGTTCACTGGGTTGATTCCAGGGATGAGGGGGTTGACTTATGAGGAAAGGTTGAATAGGTTGGGCCTCTACTCATTGGAATTCAGAAGAATGAGAGGTGATCTTATCGAAACGTATAAGATTATGAGGGGGCTTGACAAGGTGGATGCGGAGAGAATGTTTCCACTGAAGGGAGAGACTGGAACTAGAGGGTACGATCTTAGAATAAGGGGCCGCCCATTTAAAACAGAGATGAGGAGTAATTTCTTCTCTCAGAAGGTTGTAAATCTGTGGAATTCACTGCCTCAGAGAGCTGTGGAAGCTGGGACATTGAATAAATTTAAGACAGAAATAGACAGTTTCTTAAACGATAAGGGGATAAGGGGCTATGGGGAGTGGGCGGGGAAGTGGAGGTGAGTTCATGACCTAGTCCAGTTCCTACTTCTTACGTTCTTATGTTTTTATGTGTACGGCTCCCATTCAAGTAGCCCCCATAACCTCTTATTGATTGAATTCTGGGAAGAGGTGCGGGCCCATCTCGAGGAGATAGAATTGTAAGGCGTTATCTCCTACCTGCTTCCACATCATTCGAACTAGTACGTATGTAACAAAGGTAAAAAAAAATTTAATTTTTAAATGTTATAGCATGAGCAAAAAGCTGTCTCTCCCAGGAATTCGTTGTTAACACAAAAATGAACTAACATTTGGATACCTGTAAATAGAGTATAAACATGCATGCACAGACTGGAGAACACATTGGCAGTATAACTACATGCTGCTGGCTCACTCCACTCTGATCATCATCATCATCATTGTTGTGTATTGCTCTGGTACATTAAATGTATGATAAGTACAATGGTGCACCACAGAGGGCGCTGTGGTGGGAGACCTGAAAGTACCTGCACGAGGCAGTATAAAAGGCTGCCCACCACATCTGTGGAGCACTCTAGAGCTGTTCAATAAAGGACTAAGGTCACAGCAGTTAGATCAACACCAGACCGTGTGGAGTCAGTGATTTGTGTGCTACAAACACCACATTGGCAACGAGGAAGCGGACGAACTCCACGCAACCATGGCTACTCTGGGCTCGCTAAAGGATTTTACCGTGGGAAATGATTGGAAGGCCTTTACGGAAAGGCTCGAGTACTACTTCACAGCAAACAACCTGACGGGGAGCACGGACGCAATGAGAGATAAACGTAAGGCGATATTGTTTTCCAGTTGTGGCGATGAGGTTTACTGTCTCGTCAGGGATTTTCTGGCACCTGCGAGCGCCAGGGACAAGTCATATGAGGAGCTGGTCTCATTCGTGACCAGTTTGAACCGAAGGAGAGCATCCTCATGGCCAGATACAAATTTTACCATCACTGCAGACCCGAGGGCCAGGATGTCACCAAATATGCCGCGGACCTCAGGAGACTCGCGGCGCCGTGTGATTTTGGCGTTGCGGGATGTTTTTGTCATGGGGATTGGCCATGAGGGACTCCTTCACAAGCTGCTAGCCACGGAACCCACAGTCACCCTGACAAAGGCCATCACCATCAGCTGGGCATATATGACCTCGACTTGCAGCACCAAACAAATGATCCGCACAGTCTCGAACCCAGCAGGCACTGTCCACAGGATAGCGCCCACCATGGACAAAACTGCAGAACATGATTCTGCCCAGGGCAGAGAGCATGGACCTCCGGATCCTGGAACTCAGAGTCCGTTGAGGGGGGCCAATCAAACAGCACCATGCTGGCGTTGCGGAGGAAGCCATGGGGCTCACCGGTGCAGGTTTGCAGAGTATACGTGCAATACCTGCCACCTGAAAGGCCACCTTCAGCGTGTGTGTAAAAGAAATCGGACTCACCATGTAGCTGAGGAGATGGGGGATGATCCACTGTTCAGTGAGGAGCAGGCAGAAGAAGTTGAGGGGTTGGGACTGTATACGTGCACCGACGATTCGCCCCCAGTGATAATGAAAGTAAAAATTGACGGAGTCCCAGTGAGTATGGCAGTGGATACGGGATCGGGTCCGTCGTTGATGAGTCAGAGAACTTTTGAGAAACTGTGGGGTAACCCAGCTGCACGACCCAAGCTGGTCCCGGTCACGGCGAAGCTGCGTACCTACACCAAGGAATTGATACCTGTTCTCGGCAGAGCGGATGTGCAGGTACCTCACTGGGGCGAGACGCACGGTTTACCTTTATGGGTCATTGCAGGCGATGGGCCAACGCTCCTCAGCAGAAGATGGATGGGAAAGGTCCGTGGGAGCTCGGAAGACTTCATCACTCTTCCACAGACTGCTGCTCCCCGGGTTCCCAAAGAGCAGCGTCAACCGAGCTGGAGCTGCAGCCTAAATCCACACACAGGCAACAGCAGCCCAGAACTCCTGACCCCAAGCAATCCTGCAGCCTCAGCCTCCACAGACAAGCAGACCCTGGAAGAACAGGTTTGCAGGTCAGCTTCCACTCAAAGTTACAGGTGCGGGCCTATTGCTGGGGTGCGGGCCAGCGGGGCGCTGCGGGCGAGAAGCGGGAGGCCCATCGATGGCCGGCAGATCCGGGGGGCCCACACAGCGGAACAGTCGGGCAGCGGCAGTGGCTGCGATGGCGGCGGCCACGGAGGCCGCAGGAGAGGCGGCTACAGCGGGAGCGGAGGCTGCGGCGGCGGCAGGAGCGGAGGCTGCGGCGATGGCGGGAGCGGAGGCTGTAGCGGCGGCAGGAGCGGAGGCTGCGGTGGCGGCAGGAGTGGAGGCTACGGTGGCAGCGGGCGCGACTCGGAGGGACGTGAGGCAGCAAGCACGGAGCGACTCACTGTGACTGATCAAGTCCAGGGAGCCACTACTGCAAGAGGGATTGATCTGGGCCGTTTTGCTTTTTCCCTTTCCCTCCTTCCTTGTTTCTTCTTCTTTCTAGGCCAGCTGAACACCTAAGATGGCGGCGCCCAAAGGAAGCCTCGTTGGAGCCACAAGATGGCGTCTTAAAAGGGAAATGCTCCCAGGAGTCTTAAAAGGGCCTCACACCACTGTGGTCCCCACATAAAGACTTTTGGACTTTTGTAAGGCTAGAGCGAGTCTAAGTGTGCTATGTGAATGTAGGATGATGGATTTATGACAAGAGTTAATATTTCAATGCTGAATGGTCACTGTGTTTAAATTCAGACACGTGGATCCATGACCAACATTACCAATGGGCTAATGCGTTTTTCGACTGAGGGGATTCAAGCAACGGCTTTTTGAACTGGTGGGGCGGGGGGGCAGTGATGTTGTGTCTTGCGCTGGTACATTAAATGTATGATAAGTACAATGGTGCACAACAGAGGGCGCTGTGGTGGGAGACCTGAAAGTATCTGCACGAGGCAGTATAAAAGGCTGCCCACCAGACCCGTGGAGCACTCTGGAGCTGTTCAATAAAGGACTAAGGTCACAGCAGTTAGATCAACACCAGACCGTGTGGAGTCAATGATTTGTGTGCCACATACACGACAATCATAGGCAGTCCCTCGAAACGAGGATGACTTGCTTCCATGCCAAAAAAGGATGAGTTCACAGTTGTTTCAATGAAGGACCTAATATTCCAGGCCCTGAACTACATCCTAAATGGTGGAAGATACCTGTGTGTGGATTGTTTTAATGTGTGGTGGCCATTGCACACCAGCCATCACATGGGCTTGAGAGAGCTAGGTTTTGTCCAGTGGCAAGGGTTATCCAAGATGACTGGAGACTTGCTCTGCTGCATGGACCTGCACATATATCATAGTGTAGGCTGGACCGTGCTGCCCCTAGGCCTTCGCCTTTTCTGGCCTCGAACGCACGCCTCTCCTGAGCCCCGATCATGTCCCTCTACAATCTCTCGCCACTCCTTCGCCCCGACCTTGCTGCTCCCGCTGTACCTGCCCACGCTCCAATCATCCGACCTGGACCTTGATGACATCACTCTTCGCTGCCGCCGCCCTCCTGAACCAGCTCGCGCTGTAGCTTGCAGTTATATGTCACCACGCTGCCCATGGCCGGCGCTTGCCGCTCCTTTTATGGCCCCGACCTGCCGCTGATGGTCTCTCGCAGGTTGGGGTCGCCACGCTGCTCTGAACGGGGCAGTGGTATATTAGGATTACAAATAATACTGCTGACAACATTTTAGTTCGTTATCACCGCTGTTCTACTCCAAACAATGACTAATGTTTAAAACTTGATGATTAAAAATGGTCACTTCAAAAAGAACAATCACTTGATTAATTAAAGAGTAGATAAAGCTATTTATGCTAGATTATATTTCCATTGCACCCATTAGCACCAATGCTGATATTAATAGGAAGCTGTTGGAATGCAGCACTAAAGCTGCACTACAGAGTTAGGCACCAGCAGGTGAATATTTCAATCCAGTCCATTTTGCATCACAGGTGCTCATGTGTCAGAGTGCCAGGGCAAGAAAGGCCACTCGCAGTGACATGAGTTAAACGGCCCCTCTCTTCATCATCCAACAGCCTACGAGAGAAAAGGAGCAATCATACAAATGACATTTAAAATGGGTACAGCAGCATAGTGATTATGCTACTGGACTAACGATCCAGAGGCATGAGTTGAAATCCCACTGTGGCAGTTGGGGCATTTAAATTCAGTTAATTAAATAAATCTGGAATTTAAAAAAAAAACCTAGTCTCAGTAATGGTGATCATGATACTACCGGATCATTGTAAAAACCCATTTGGTGCACGAATGTCCTTTAGGGAAGGAAATCTGCTGCCTTATCTGGTCTGGCCTATGTGTGACTCCAGACCCACAGCAATGTGGTTGACTCTGAAAAGGCCTAGCAAGCCACTCAGTTATATCAAACCATTACAAAAGAAGCATAGCAGCACTCTGGGAGTAGCTTCGCCACACGGACTGCAGCGGTTCAAGAAGGCAGCTCACCACCACCTTCTCAGGGGCAATTAGGCATGGGTCATAAATGGTCCTGCCAGTGATGCCCACATCCCAATAATTAATTTAAAAAGAAATCCCTGGCCAGTTCAAGGCATTGATTGTGATGCCTTTCGAGTAAATGTTAGGTGCGGGCAAACATAGATGCAACAGTTTTCCATAAGATGCCATCACCTCCGAGGTGGCAGAATGATGGTGGCAGGCTAACGGTGCCTATGGTGGTCTGAAGACTATTTATTGGTGCCACACAAAAAATGTCTACCTTCTTTGTTTACCTCAGAGAACTGTTGTCAGATTACACATGATGGTGTTTCCTGTGCCATTCCTATTCATGGCAAAATGTGGTTTAAACCCTACACTAGTTCTTGAATGCATAATCTAAGCTGACACTCTGGTACAGCCTCGAAGGAGTGTGGCACTGGAGGAGGTGCTGACCTTGGCATGAGATGTCAAAACACAGTTCCATCTGCATGCCCCAAAGTTCTGGTAGATGTTAAAGATCTGACAATACAATTCAACAAACAGAATTTCTCTCATGTCCTGGACGACATTCTTCCTTCAAACAACACCAGGTGAACTGTTTATTCATCTCATTGTAGTTTGCAGGACATTGGTGATGCAGAAGTGCTGTTGCATTTGCCTTCATAACAGAAGTCATTGCACGTCAAAGAGTTACTTCATCACAACAACCGATCTTCTGGCCCTGGACAAAAATATTTTGGAATACATTCTGGGTCCTTAATGAGGCTATCGGCTGAAAAATGTGCCAGCATTCTTCACACAAAATACAGGCAGAAGGAATTGTGTCCCAAACATGCTTAAGGCCTGCTTGGCAACATTTTGATTAGTTCTGTATCTGTTATGCACTTGCACAATATCCACAACTGACTGACACAAGCTACCACCCTCTGGTGAAGACATTTCAATGTGGAAAAACACTGTAACAAACCAAGTATTATTATTGTCCACAAATTACTGGCACCGAAAAATGATTGCTGGATCAGGAGACTGGTGCAGCCACAGAGCACAATACATTCCTCCTGCAGGGGAAGACAGTGTATACTACCAGGGAACAGTAGGTCACTGGGGCAGAAGGCTCAGACATTCGCATAAGGGAGGGGGATGACAATCATTAGAATCAACTCTTGTCCTGGTAATTGGGGATAGAGATGTGGGAGGCAGCATGCCTTCACTGGGTTTGTGATCACATATGCCTGTTCTTGTATAATGTTTCCATGTGTTCTTCAGTCTCTCCACCAACTATCCTGTTAAGGGATCCTTTAAGAGACTGTTTAAGATAGTTTGTTAGGCTGTTTGCGGAGCAGGCTCGAGGGGCCGTATGGCCTACTCCTGCTCCTATTTCTTATAGCATACTGACCATGCAGACCCAAGGTAACATTATTTTCCTTCAGACGCTGCAAGCGAGGAGACAGAAGAGAAGGACAATGATGGCCGAAAGATTGCCGTGCTCTCTACTTCTGGCAACAATGGCATCCAACCACCCCTCTGTTCACTCGCTCCATATTGCATTGAGCAGCCCAGAAACAGTCATTCGGGGCCAGGGGAGTACAGAGAGCTTATATCTGGAATTGGTATATCGTGAGACACAGAATGCAAGGAAACCAGAGAATGCAGATGGGGAAGTGAAGTCTGATGTAGCTCGGCGTTAGGAGGTGCCATAGGGCATGCAGGTGATGATCTCAAGAGTCCTGTCGGGATGGTATATATGCTAGCCAAACATCAACCATACTTGAAGGTTCTGTAAATCACTCCCAAGATGTTCTGCATCTGGCTGGGGTAAAGAAGGGAAGTGTTACATCTTCAGATGCTGTAATAATGACTCCACGAGACAATGTGTTATGTTTGAACTGTAGTGACCTTAGTCCATTTAATGTAACTCCAGAGTGAGGATCACACCTGGTGGCCTGACTTTTATACTAGGCCTGGCACACCTGTACAGGTAACCTACAAGTCTCCCACTGCAGTGCCCTCTGGTGGCACACCTTGTGATAGTACAAGCAGTAACCATGTCGGATACATGACATTATTCCCCCCTGAGCCTTTAGTGCAAATCGCCTTTGCATTGACTGTGCTCTGGGCTGAGCTCTATCTGATTGACCCTTGGAGAGTCGTTTACATCTTGGATGAGTAGGTAGTGTTTCATTGGCAGTAGAGTTGCTGGTGGTTTCTAGTTGTGCGTCTATGAGCACTCCATTCTCTTCCCCGCCCCCCCCCCCCCCCAACATACAGATTGTGCCATTGGCTCATTACATTCATATACATTCAAGTCCAAAAAAAAAATAGCATTTACCGTATTGCATTTGTGGTGCCATGGTGAGGTGAGTATATTTGAATGGTGAGGTACATACATGGAATATACTTGGAGTCAGTGCTGGGGTCGGCACCAGTGCGTGAGGACAAACTAGTCCCAGAACTGTTGGATGGTGTCCAGGTAGTCTGGTGGCGACGCGGTGCCCAGTGCTGGCAGTGGGAACCCGGTTGGCTTAAGTTGCCTGCTCTCGGGGCTTTTACCGTTGCTTCTAGCATCGGGCAGGTTCACAGATGCCTGTGACCTCCCTGTCCTCTTCTTGTGCCCTGGGTCGTTGCTGCTCCCTGAGGAGCAGTCGTCTAGCTCCTCAGGGAACAGCTGACTCGCTTGCCTGGGTGTTATTTGGTTTGGGATCCTGGCTGGTCCCTGTCCCATTTGGGTGAACCGTTGAGGGTGACCCTTCGTTCCCGGGTGGAGCCTTGGTGGCGATAGGGTCTGGGGGCTGCGCTTAAGTGCAGTTTGCTCTTTCAGACGTGTGGCGCTTGCCATCGGGTGCCTGAGAGGTGGAGCCGATTGGGGGCAGGATATCGATACTGTTCCCGTTGCCCTCCTGAGATCGCTTGCTCTGCAGCTTGTATATGTTAGCTGCTTGTGGCCACACTCCGTGGTGCATCACACTGGTCCGCAGGGACGCAGGCTACAGCATTGGATAGCTCACTGGACCTGTCTGCTCCCGACGGGTGTTTGTCTGCTGCATTGACTGTATACAGTTGAAATCCTATATCGCACAATGTTTCATTACTTATTGTAAATAACCTGTAGCTCCGATCGCAATCGCGTGACTTTTCCTTGCTTATTGCAAGTACACAACTCTGATCATCAATTACATATTTTACATCTAACTCACAGTTGCTACTACATTGATTGAGAGTGTGGAACTATCCCTTTAAGTGTGGTGAGTTGTTGGCCTCCTTTAAGAGAGGATCTTTTACCCCAATCCTCTTCTTCGCTTGGTGCCATGTGAAGCTCCATCAGCGCTGCACCTTGTGGTCTGGCCGCCGCCATTTTTTTCTTCAGGGTCTCACCTCGTGGTTTGGGCGCCATCTTTCCTCCATCCACGATGTCGACTGCTGTGATCGTCTTCTCCCTGGGTTCCAACACCGAGACCGGGAATTCACCTCTGGGTCTGATTTTCTTCCTCCGGAGTCCTGCCACTGTAGCCTGGAAGGTGTGTTCGGGTCATCTCGGCTGGATCATCTACACGTAGTCATGCTGAGCAGTCTGTGCCTCGGGTGCTGTGCTGGCCTGCTCTCTGATTCTGGATCCAACCTCAGGTGGGGGTTTGCTTTGCCTCTGAGTGCGGGGGACGTCGATCGCTGGAGGGATGAAATCTTCCCAACTCCAATGGATCTTTTCCATCCACCTTCTCCCAAGTAGCGTTGGTCCATCGCCTGCAACAATCCACAGAGGCAACTTGTGCACCGCACCGTCATGGAGTATCTTTACATCTGCACTACCAACCACTGGGATAAGTTCATTGCTGTTGTTGCACAGCTTTGCCTCAACCAGGACCCTCTTGGGTCGTTCAGCCTGATTGTCCCATAGCCTCTCAAAGGCTTCTTGATTCATTACCGACTGGCTCGCCCCCGTGTCCACTTCCATAAAGACTGGAACGCCATTTATCTCGACTTCCATTCTCAACGGAGAACATTCGGTGGTGCAGGTAAACATGCTATATACCTCATCATCGTGGGGCTGAGCTGCCTCTCTGACTATCGCTTCATAATCTGCGCTGGATTCATGGCCATCTGCAGACTCTTCATCAACACAATGAGTCATATTTCTCTTACACATTCGCTGGAGGTGGCCCTTTGTGCTGCAACCTTTACACACACAGTCTTTAAAGCGGCACTGGTGAGCCCTGTGATTCCCTCCACAACGCCAGCATGGTGCTACTCGATTAGCCTCCCTCGGCGGACTCTGAGTTAAGGGACTCAGGGGCCTGTCCTTTCTCCCCTGAAAAGATTCATGTCCTACAGTCCAGCCTCTAAAAGGCGCCACTCTGTGCACAGTACTTGCCGGGTTTGTGTCCTGAGGATGAGTCATCCGCCGAGAGCCGCAGGTCGAGGTCATGAATGCTTGGCTCACGGAGATGGCCTTCTGCAGTGTGACTGTGGTATCCGCAGATAGTAACTTATGAAGAAGGCCCTCATGGCCGATTGCGATGACAAAGATATCCCGCAGCGCTTCAGTGAGGTGGTCACTGAAATCACACGGTGCCGCCAGCCTCCTGAGGTCTGCAGCATATTTCACGATCACCTGGCCTTCGGGCCGTCGGTGTGTATAAAACCAGTGTTTGGCTGTCAGGATGCTCTCTTTGGGCTTGAGTTTTTATTGGATCAGCATTACAAGCTCCTTGTATGTCTTGGTCGTTGTCTTCGCTGGTGCCAGCAAGTCCCTGATGAGGTCATAGACGGTGGACCCACAACTGGTTAGCAGGATAGCTCTGCGCTTATCAGCCAGTGTGACCGGATTGTCGCCTGCCAGGTCATTTGCTGTGAAGAAATGGTCGAGTCTCTCCACAAAGGCTTCCCAATCATCACCATCGGTGAACTGCTGCAACGTACCAAGGTTAGCCATTTTCGCGTGAAGGTCCGTAATCTCGTCGCCAGTTGTTATGTCTTCAGATGCTCTAATAAAGACTCCACGAGACAATGTGTTGTGCTTGAACTGTAGTGACCTTAGTCCAGAGTGAGGATCACACTTGGTGGCCTGCCTTTTATACTAGGCTTGGCACACCTGTATAGGTAACCTACAAGTCTCCCACTGAAGTGCCCTCTGGTGGCACACATTGTAAGTACAAGCAGTAACCATGTAGGATACATGACAGGAAGAAAGACATGCATTTATATAGCACCATTCACGACCTCAGAACATCCCAAAGCACTTCACAGTCAATCAGCAGTGGAGTCCAATACCCCGCTGTGTGTTAACATCAAAAAGGTTTGCTCATCTTTGTTGTACATCCTGTAAAAAGTGGCAGCTCCAAGAACAAGCATTCTCCTGCTTCCTGTGGTGTCCAGGCAAGTCAATCAGTCCAAGTAGAGATATTGAAGGAAGGAAGGACTGCAGGTCTTTGGAGACTGGTTGAAATGGTCAATGTCAACTGGATACAGGTGAACCATACAGAGCTGCATCTCAGGGGTACTTGAGGATATTCTGTTTACTCCCTCATATAGATTTAAGGATCTTATTTGCTTCCATAGGGTTAGATTTCCCGGCTGATCATTGAAAACCAGAATCTTGCTCCAAGTACAAGTGTGAGTGCTGACGAGGCTGCTTTTCCTCAAGGCAGCAGCACAGTGGAGCACTCCATCAGCTTCCCCCACAAGCAGTCAACTGTGCAGTACCAGGCTGTGCAGTAAGGATCTGGACATTGTTGGACATTTTAAATGTGAAATTCATATTACTTCTAGAACGGCTTTATTTGATCATGTGGCTAGTGCATGCATGTACTGGGTCCAGAAAAGGCGAGAGCCCAGGGGCAGCACAGGCCAGCCCACACTGTGATATGTGTGCACACTAGGCCCGTGCAGCAGAGCAGGTCTCCAGTCATCTTGGATAACCCTTGCCACTGGACCAAGACCTAGCTCTGTCAAGCCCGTGCGGTGGCTGATGTGCAACGGCCACCACATGTTAAAAAAAATCCACGCACTGGCATCGTCCACCCTTGAGGATGTAGTTCAGGACCTGGAATATTAGGTCCTTCATTGAAACACCTGTGAACTCATCCTTTTTTGGTGTGGAAACAAGTCATCCTCATTTCGAGGGACTGCCTATGATGATGATGACCAGGCTGAAAAGGAGCCCATAACAAAGTGTCAGCACGTCCTGTGTCCATCGCAGCAATCGAGAGCCCTGACAGGAGAGCCATATCCATTCCAAGAGGTTCACAGTAGTTTGGAGCAGTTATATACATATCTGAATCCCTACAGAAAAAAAGAGAAAGCATGCTTTTTGGATATTTTGTGGGAGAATGGGAAATCTTACCATGACCAGTCTACCATGTGGGACCTTATCAAAAGCCTTGCTAAAGTCCATATATACTACATCGTATGAACTACCCTCAAGCTACCTTCTTAAATAAGGGTACTACATTAGCAGTCCTCCAATCCTCCGGCACCATGCCCAGATCCAAAGAGGACTGGAAAATAATGGTCAAGGCCTCTGCTATTTCATTTTTATTTTGCTCAACAGCCTGAGATGCATTTCATCCGGACCTGGGGACTTATCTACTTTCAAAGCTGCTAAACCCCCTAATACTTTCTCTCTCACCATATTTATTTCATCCAGAATATCACACTCCTCCTCGATAGCAGTATCTGCATTACCCATTTCCTTTGTGAAAACAGATGCAAAGTATTCATTAAGAACCCGACCAACATCTTCCGCCTCCACACAAAGATTACCCTCATGGTCCCTAATAGGCCCTACCCTTTCTTTAGTTACCCTCTTACTCTTAATATATTTATAGAACATCTTAGGGCTTTCCTTAATTTTATTGGCCAAGAATTTCTCATGCTCTCTCTTAGCATTCTTAATATCCTTTGAAATTTTGCGTCTTAACTTGCTATATTCCTCTAAAGATTCTAAAGTCTTTTGCTGTTGGTATATGACGTAAGTGTCCCTTTTTTTCTTAATCCTCCCCCTGTAAGTCCCTGGAAATCCAGGGGGCTCTAGAATTATTTTTCCCAGCTTTTTTTTTTACAGGGCACATGTTTGGCCTGAGCCTCCCGGATCTCCTCCTTGAATGCCTCCCACTGTTCCGATAATGATTTACCCACAAGTAGCTGCTTCCAGTCCACGTTGGCCAAATCACTCCTTAACTTAGCAAAATTAGCTTTTCCCCAATTCGGAACTTTTATTCCAGGCCTATTCTTGTCCTTATCTATAACCAACTTGAATCTGACTGAATTATGGTCACTGGCATTAATACCTCTTCAACCTGCTCAGCTTCATTCCCAAAAACTAAATCCAAGACCACCCCCCTCTTGTGTTGGCTTGCTACATACTGACTAAAAAAGTATGTATGTGAATCATGAATTGTGATATATTCACAGAGCACAAGCACATACAGCTTCCTACATGGCAGGCAGCTCTCTCGGAAGCCTCCGGAAATCTGCCTGGTTCAGTTTAATGATTAACTCTGCAATTGCAGTACACAATACATCCACATCCACAGTGTAGAGCTACAAACATTACTAGCTTACAGACATTACACTTCTCCCTCCTTAATGAAGAAGTTATTATAACAAACACCACACATAAATTTCATGTTTATAAATAACACAGGATATAAACTTATTTTTTTCCATATTTACAAATTTAATTTTACCACTTGTTTTCTGTTTCGAAGAGGATACCTTCACTCTCGAACAGAACCTTCCAAACATGGTGTCGATTTCACGCTCATTCGAGGCTCATCCTGAGGAATGTTTTCCTCCACGGAATTTCCTTGATTTTCATTTGAACTCACTCTAACTTCAGGCTCTTTGTTTTCCTGACTCGGACTCAGACTTCCATTCTGATTCTCTCCTGGATTTGTTTCCAGTACATTGGATATAGGATTTGCTACTGGTGTATCAAAACTATCTGATGAGTCAGAAATAATTGAATCATTCCCACCTTCAACTCCTTCCATGTCTGAACGTAAAATATGATCAATATGAACAAACCTAACCTGTCCATTATCAAATATCTTTACCAAATATGTGCGAGGAGCACAGATCTTCACCACTCTTGCTGGCAACCACTTTACCCATTTATGGTGATGGTTCTTCACTCTCACCTTCTGGTTTAATTTCACACTTCTCTCTTTTACTCTCCCTCTATCATGATTCTCTTTCTGTCTTAATTGTGTCGCTCTACGGTCTGTGCCAAATTTGGCTTTAACAACGAGAATCTGGTTCGAGGCTGTCATTTGAGAAACAACTCTGCTGGTATTCTACCAGTAGTTGTATGAGGAGTATTTCGATATGTAATCAAAAAATTAGCCAATTTGTGATCCAATGACAACTGTCATTTCCTTGGATTTGGATCCAACATTTGTTTTATGAGGGCACGTTTTACAATTTGTAGAGTGCGCTCTGCTGCAACATTCGAAGCAGGATGGTATGGTGGAACCTTGGTATGTATCACACGATTTTTTCTTGTGAATTGTGCAAATTCTCCTGAACGAAATTGTGGTCCATTATCCGAAACAATCTCTTCAGGGAGGCCAAATGAAGAAAATACTTCTTGCAAAATGTCCAATGATTTACTTGTTATTTTCCACATTGGAAACACCTCAACCCACTTCAAATGGCTATCAATAACAATGAACAATTGTTGTCCTTCTAACTCAGCAAAATCAATATGTAGTCTTTGCCACACCCTGGGAGGCCATTTCCATGGCTGTAATGTACTGGTGGTGGTTGCTTGCTTACTGATTGACATGTCGTACACTGACTCATTATGTACTCTATATCTTTATCAAGACATGGCCACCATAATTAACTGCATGCAAAACTCTTGGTCAAGCACATTCCCAGGTGCTGGTCATGGCGGTCTCCTAATAATTTGGACCTGAATTTATTTGGTATAACCACTCTTATACCCCACATGATACAATCTTTATCGACTGATAATTCATTCCTACGAATGAAGAATGGATGTGTATCTTTGTCTGTTACCTGGTTTGGCCATCCATTTGCAATACACTCATACACCTTTGATATCACTGGGTCATGTTTGGTTGCTCTACCAATCTCTTCAGCTGTGGCTGGCAGTTCATCAATGTATGAAAAATAAAACACTTCTTCCCTATCGGGTGTAACTTGTGATGGGGAAGGCAATCTAGACATTGCATCAGCATTACTGTGATCAGCTGATCGTCTGTATTCAATATCTTATATATATGCTGACAAAATCAAAGCCCATCTCTGCATTCGGGCTGCAGCTAATGTTGCAACTGGGGACTTTGGATGGAGGATTGCTATTCGGGGCTTATGGTCCGTAACAATGGTAAACTTACGACCATACAAGTACTTGTGAAACTTCTTGACCCCAAAAATTAATGTCAAAGCTTCCCTTTCAATTTGCGCATAATTATTCTCACTGGCACTGAGAGTGCGTGAAACAAAAGCAATTGGTCTCTCCTCCCCACTAGAAACATAGAAACATAGAAACATAGAAAATGCAGAAAATACACTACTTAATACATGAGAGATTACTGCCCCAACTCCATATGGAGAGGCATTACATGCACGCTTAATCTCCTTAAATATGTCGTAGTGAACTAACATGGTGCTCTACCAATTTGCTTTTACACTCCTTGAATGATGTATCACATTCTTTTGACCACTTCCAATGGACCTGTTTTTTCAAAAGTTCATTCAGTGGATGTAATACTGTAGCCAAATTTGGTAGGAACTTCCCATAATAGTTCAAAAGACCCAAGAATGAACGAAGTTCAGTGACATTCCTGGGAGTGGGTGCATTTCTGATTGCATCCAGTTTTTCCTTGGTCGGATGTAAACCATCTTTGTCTACTCTGTACCCTAAGTACTCCACTTACGAGCAGACACTCGTACTCTGTGCTTCTCTAGCCGTTTAAGGACTTCATTCAATATGTTACTATGAATTTGCCTATTTGGTGCTGAAATTAGTATGTCATCCAAATAACATACTACCCCTTCAATAGCTTGCAAAATCTGGTTCATCACCCCTTGGAATATGGCAGGGGCGGAAGACACTCCAAACGGTAGCCTATTAAATTGATATAGGCCTAGATGAGTACTTATAGTCAAACATGACTTGGACTACTCATCTAGTTCAAGCTGTAAGTAGGCATTTGTAAGATCCAGTTTTGAGAAGATCTGATCACCTGTCAGTGTTGTGAACAAATCTTCTATATTCGGCAATGTATTGGGGACATTACCCTCTAGAACCTGGTTTACGATTACTTTATAATCACCACACAATCTTACCTTACCATCGGACTTATGTACAACAACAATGGCTGTAGCCCAATTACATCGATCTATCTTAAAAATAATGTTCTCAGTCTCTAGTCTTTTGAGTTCTTGCTCAACTTTCTCCATGAGTGCATATGGTACGGAACGTGGCTTGTAGTAAACCGATCTAGCGTCCTTCTGTACCCTGACACTCGCCTTGAAGCCTTGGATCGGACTGCCCGTTTCGCAGAACACCTTCAGATACTTCTTGATAACCTCATCCGTTGATGAAAATCTCGCTTCCACACAGAAAATCTTACTCCAATCCAGCTTCAGTGAGCTGAACCAATTTCTTCCAAGTAAGGCAGGCTTGTCTCCTTTCACTATTATTAGAGGCAAGTTCTGAGATTGATCTTTATATTTCACCGGTACGGTGATATGACCTACCGCAGGAATTTTCTCTCCCGAGTAGCCTCGCAGCTCTATCTTGGATTTCTTCAGTTGAAAATCACGCAATTTGTCACGGTATAGTGACTCCGGTACTACACTCACGGATGCACCCGTGTCAATTTTCATTGGTATCTTGAATCCCGCAACATCTATGTGGATTTTGATGCTTTCCGAATCGCTGTCCATTAACCTCGTGCTCCTGATGACGTGTAACTGTAACATCTCCTCGTCCTGTTGTTGTTCTTCCATGCTATGTAGTCTCTTGGGATTTCTACTCATAGCTTTGAACGCTGGACTCATTGCTTTCAAAGCTGGTTTACCCTTCAGGCGGCATGCCTTCGCAAGATACCCAGTCTTTCTGCAGAAGAAACACTCTGCCTTCACGTATGGTCAACTTTGAGCAATGTGTTGTCCCAGGCACCTATATCACGACTTCGACGCTCTGTTAGAATTTCCAGTTTCTGAGACTTTCAGCCCCTTTCAGCATCTTTTACCTTGAACCTGCAGGTGATTTACCTCAGTTGACTGACGACCATAATTATTATTTAATTCTTGGGAATATTGTTCGGCCATGCCCATCGACCTCACTGTCTGACAAGCAATCTCAAAAATCAAGTCATCCGTCGTCAATAACTTCCTTCTGATCGCATCATTTTTCACCCCACAAACAAAACAATCCCGTAATGCTCGGTTTTGAAAGTTTACAAAATTCCAGTGCATCGATAGCTTTTTTAATGCTACGATGTAATCACTGATATATTCATCAGCCTTTTGATTCCGAATCCCGAAACGATAGCTTTCAGCAATTTCTAACGGTTTGGGGTTATAGAGCTGCTCCAGCTTCATTAAAATCTCTTTAAGCGTTGTGTCCTTTGGCTCATCAGGCACAAGCAGATTTACAAGGGTTTCGTATAATGTTGGACCCGCCTCCGATAAGAAGATCGCTTTCTTACGTTCCAACACAGCCCAGTTCTGGACTGCATTGTCTGGAACTTCAATTATGTTATTTGCAGTGAAATACATTTCTAGCCGATCCACATACGCTTTAAAACGTTCCCGGTCGTGTCTATATTCCCCCAAATGTCCGATTACACCTACCATTTTAATCTCTAGCTGTTCACACCATGTGCTGTATTTTACCTCGGATTTTGTAGCTTTTTTTCAAAGACAGAAACTTCCAAAGTCTCTCTGTCGGCTGGCTGAATCCTTCCACAACAGAATTTAAGGTTTAAATCATCCGAAAAAATCCCATCTCACCACCAAACGTGATTTATTCACAGAGCACGAGCACACACAGCTTCTTACATGGCAGGCAGCTCTCTCAGAAGCCTCCGGAAATCTGCCTGGTTCTGTTTAATGATTAACTCTGCAATTGCAATTCACAATACGTCCACATCCACAGTGTGGAGCTACAAACATTACAAGCTTACAGAGATTACATGAATGTGTGGTGAATTATTTGATCTGGCAAAAGTCTTCTCTGGCTCCCAGGAATGAGCCTGTAGTGTAAGTGTTGAGTGCTATGGTCACTTTCTGTGCCACAATCAGAGCTCTGTTTTCCATGGACCTTGGTTGCCGATCTGGCTATCGTAATGAACAAAGCAGTTTTGATGTTTTGTGATTGATAGGCAGCTCTTGAGAAAGATCTTGGAAAAACCACCTGCGTCTCTACATCTTGTTGCATGAGTATCACTGAGATAGTCTCACTCTCCTCTGCTGTTGCTTGATCAATCTGGCGTTCCTTACAGCCTCACGCAGGTCAGCTCAGGGCCATAAAAGGAGCAGAGGTGCGGTGGCCCGGGAGCAGCGTGGAGGCATACCACTTCAGGGAGCAGTGCAAGCTGGTGCAGGAGGGCGAAAGCAGCGAAGAGTTACAACATTAAGGTCCAGGTCAGAAATTGGAGCGTAGGCAGATATAGCAGGAGCTGCGAGGGACTATGGATGGATGTGATCGGGGCCCAGGAGAGGCGTGAGTTCGGGGCCAGAGGCCCAGGGGCAGCACGGGCCAGCCCACACTGCGATATGTGTGCGCACTGTGTCCGTGCAGCAGAGCAGGTCTCCAGTCGTCTTGGATAATCCTTGCCACTGGACCAAGACCTAGCTCTGTCAAGCCCATGTGGTGGCTGGTGTGCAACAGTCTCCACACATTAAAAAAATCCATGCACAGGCATCTTCCACCCTTGAGCCTGTAGTTCAGGACCTGGAATATTAGGTCCTTCATTGAAACACCTGTGAACTCATCCTTTTTTGGCGTGGAAGCAAGTCATCCTCATTTCGAGGGACTGCCTATGATGATGCTGCTCCTCTTCCTCAAACATGTACACCATACAAAGTGGCATTCCCATTGGAAAGCCCATTTTGCAGCCTTCAGATATTTGCTCCTTAATTCCCCTTCCCTAGAAGGCTCTCCACAGGCAATGGAGATTGGAAGTGAAGGCTTCCTGAATAAAATTTTGCAGCAATCCTGAGAAGTCACCAAATGTTTGAAAAGTCAATTCCATCTTCAGCAGCTTCCCCTTTAACCAACCTTGTTGCCTTGTTGACGTGCCCTTGTAACTGTGTCTGCTACACAGTGGCATATAACTAGAAAGGCGCATGGGAAGTTGGAAGTCACGGATTGTAGAATAGGCAACGTCATCACCTCCTAACTCTATGATTTTCAAATCTCTGTCACCAAGAAAGTGGACGTTTCTTAAAACTCCCTCAATCCTTCCGGAATTTCTGAAGCCATGGTTTTGGAGTGGAAACCTGGTAAATCTAAGATCCCATCCTGCACATATACAAATGGTGACTTCCGCCTTCTCTCAACCCAGGACTGCTTGAGTCACTGGGCTTGAAATCCCGGTTCTGGGCTTCCTGCAGACGCTTGCCTGAAAATAAGGAAAAAGATCCGCACCTACCTTTTGCTCTTATGCCCTCTAGCGATCTCGGTCGGAGGCCTCCTCTTCCTGCGCATCAGACAGTTTACGTCTTGGAGATGCGGAGGGAGAAGCTGGAGTCACGTGGCACTGGACAGTCAATCAAAGTACAGTATTCTTATTCATATTCATGGGAATTCCATACGTACGAGTTCTCATTATTATGAATGAGAACCTCCCCATAAACAGCCAAACAATTATAAAAAATAAAAAAACCACCTCACATATTTAACATTAATTTAAATTAAAGTTAATGAAATGTGTTAGAAAAAAAACCATTTAGGGTTTACAATAAACTTACCTTAGTGGACAGGGCTTTTAACATAAAAATGGTGTTTTTAAATTTTATTTTTATATGTTTCTTATATGTTTTAAAACTCTTACACTGGTAAAAGTAGGCTATGCGCCTGCTTTTACCAGGCGCAAGAGTTTGAAGGCAACAGTTGTCCATTCCTTTCTGGTGTAAAAACACAATAGGAATAGTGGCCCAACCATGGCTAACAAAAGAAATTAAGGATAGTATTAGATTCAAAGAGGAATTATACAAAGTTGCCAGAAAAAGTAGTAAGCCTGAGAATTGGGAGCAGTTTAGAATTCAGCAAAAAAGGACCAAGAGATTGATTAAGAGGGGAAAATAGATTTTGAGAGTAAACTTGCAAGGAACATAAAAACCGACTGCCAAAGTTTCTATAAGTACATAAAAAGAAAAAGATTAGTGAAGACAAATGTAGGTCCTTTACAGACAGAAATGGGAGAATTTATAATGGGGATCAAGGAAATGGCAGAACAATTAAATAAATACTTTGGTTCTGTCTTCACTGGAGAGGACACAAATAATGTCCCAGAAATGCTAGTGAACAAAGGGTCTAGTGAGCAAGAGGAATTAAAGGAAATTATTATTAGTAAGAAAATAGTGCTGGAGAAACTAATGGGACTGAAGGCCGATAAATCCCCAGGGCCTGATGATCTGCATCCCAGAGTATTAAAAGAGGTAGCCATGGAAATAGTGGATGCATTGATTGTCATCTTCCAAAATTCTCTAGATTATGGAACAGTTCCTGCAGTTTGGAGGGTGGCAAATGTAACCCCACTATTTAAAAAAGGAGGGAGAGAGAAAACAGGGAACTACAGACCGGTTAGCCTGACATCAGTATTTGGGAAAATGCTAGAGTCTATTATAAAGGATGTGATAATGGCACACTTAGAGTTTTTTGAGGATGTAACTGATAGAATAGATAAATGAGAACCAGTGGATGTAGTGTATTTGAATTTTCAGACGGCCTTTGATAAAGTCCCACATGAGAGGTTAGTGTGAAAAATTAAAGCACATAGGATTGGGGGTAATGTACTGGCATGGATTGAAAATTAGTTAACTGACAGGAAACAGAGAGTAGGAATAAACGGGTCTTTTTCAGGGCGGTGGGCAGTGACTAGTGGGGTGCCACAGGGATCAATGCTTGGGCCCCAGCTATTCACAATATATATAAATGATTTGGATGAGGGAACGAAATGTATTATTTCCAAGTTTGCTGATGACACAAAACTAGGTGGGATTGTGAGTTGTGAGGAGGATGCAAAGATGCTGCAAGACGATTTAGATAGGTTGAGTGAGTGGATAAACAATGGCAGATGCAGTATAACATGGATAAATGTGAAGTTATCCACTTTGGTAGGAAAAACATAAGGACAAAATATTATTTAAATGGTGATGGCTTGGGAAGTGTCGATGTACAGAGGGACCTGGGTGTCCTTGTACACCAGTCATTGAAAGCAAACATTGAGGTGCAGCAAGCAGTTAGGAAGGCAAATGGCATGTTGGCCTTCATTGCAAGAGGATTTGAGTGCAGGAGCAAGGATGTCTTACTACAGTTATACAGGGCCTTGGTGAGACCGCACCTGGAGTAGTGTGTGCAGTTTTGGTCTCCTTACCTAAGAAAGGATATACTTGCCGTAGAGGGAGTGCAGCAAATGTTCACCAGACTGATTTCTGGGATGGCAGGACTGTCGAGGAGAGAATGGGTCGACTCGCTCTGTATTCACTCGAGTTTAGAAGAATGAGAGGGGATCTCATTGAAACGTATAAAATTCTGACTGGGTTGGATAGACTGGATGCGGGGAGGATGTTTCCCCTGGCTGGGAAGTCTAGAAGAAGGGGTCACAATCTCAGGATATGTGGTAGGAAATTTAGGACCGAGATGAGGAGAAACTTTTTCACTCAGAGGGTGGTGAACCTGTGGAATTCTCTACCACAGAAGGCTGTGGAGGCCAAGTCACTGAATATATTTAAGAGGGAGATAGATAGATTTCTAGAAACAAAAGACATCAAGGGGTATGGAGAAAAAGCAAGAATATGGTGTTGAGATAGAGGATCAGCCATGATCATATTGAATGGCAGTGCAGACTTGAAGAGCCAACTGGCCTACTACTGCTCCTATTTTCAATACTTCTACGACATTCGCTGGGCAAGGTAATGGCAAATAGCCCAATCTCGCCCATGCGAATGTCCTTCCCCCGAAGATATGAAGATCTGTTAAGCTAAGCCTTGACAGATCGTAAAAGCCGTTTTTTGGCGCATGCGCATTGCACGCCGAAAACCGGCTTTTGCGATGTCTTCCTGGGTCCGTACACACTCTGTATGGACCTGGTGAGGCCGGGATTTCAGGCCCAATGTATTTAGTGAACAGATTAACATTGGGTCAGGTGGATGCTGTGGCTGAGCACTATACAATTACGCCATCACTATTGAAAACCGACTTGCAAGGTTGTAAAACTTGGCTTGTGTTAATGGATATTGGTTGAACTATAACTTGTTAGATGGAAGTCCAATAAATAATTCTTGGTGTAGGCAATACTAAAATGTGACATTTTCAGTAAACATCATGAACATCATTTGCACGTAGGAAGTAAGCACATCAAGCTTGTCGAATGCAAGCTAAATAAACAGTGTTTGGAAAAAAATTTCCTGTTACCTCCCACAATTCCATCAACAAAAGGATGTACAAAAATAGTCAACGGACAGTCTGAGCAACACATGGACCCACGATGTCAATTTACTTAATTGTGTTTATGCCTTTACATTTCCCACAGCTGCAGAGTAAAATCTATGATTCATAATGTACACAACTCAGAAGAGTTTCATAATGTACACACCTATTCAGGTAATATGGATGTATTCGGAAACACAATGCAGAGCAGTATATTTAATAAGCTCTTGCTCAAGATGTTTCTGCAGGCCCACACTTTGCAATGAAAGAAAGAAGGAGACAGCCTGATCTGAGGTTTTAGATTCATGAGGGGGATTGAGGAGAAGCTCCTTGTTTACTAATCCCTCCATGGCCTCGCCCCCTCCCTATCTCTGTAATCTCCTTCAGCCTCGAGATGTTTGCGCTCCTCAAATTCTGTCCTCTTGACCATCCCTGATTATAACTGCTCAACCATTGGTGACCTTGCCTTCAGCTGCTTGGGCCTTAAACTCTGGAACTCCCTCCCTAAACCTCTCCACCCCTCCACTTCTCTTTCCTTCTTTAAGATGCTCCTTAAAAGCTTTTGGTCATCTGCCGTCATTTCTTATGTTGCTCGGTGTCAAATTTATCTGTTTTGTTTTATAGCACTGCTGTGAAGTGCCTTGGGACATTTCACTACATTAAAGGTGCTATAAAATAAAAGTTGTTATTGTTGTTGTTGCTGAACCAGAAAAAAGTCTACCAACACCATTTAAATTGTAAGCTAAAAGCTGCTCTGGGGTAAGTGCAAAGACTGCAGATATGATCACTTACCTGGAGGCTGACTGAGTTGTCTATGAGTTTACCTCATGGACTTTTGCATGACAATCCACAGACTATTATCTGAATGGTGACAGATTAGGAAAAGGGGAGGTGCAGCGAGACCTGGGTGTCATGGTACATCAGTCATTGAAGGTTGGCATGCAGGTACAGCAGGCGGTTAAGAAAGCAAATGGCATGTTGGCCTTCATAGCGAGGGGATTTGAGTACAGGGGCAGGGAGGTGTTACTACAGTTGTACAGGGCCTTGGTGAGGCCACACCTGGAGTATTGTGTACAGTTTTGGTCTCTTAACTTGAGGAAGGACATTCTTGCTATTGAGGGAGTGCAGGGAAGGTTCACCAGACTGATTCCCGGGATGGCGGGACTGACATATCAAGAAAGACTGGATCAACTGGGCTTGTATTCACTGGAGTTCAGAAGAATGAGAGGGGATCTCATAGAAACGTTTAAAATTCTGACAGGTTTAGACAGGTTAAATGCAGGAAGAATGTTCCCAATGTTGGGGAAGTCCAGAACCAGGGGTCACAGTCTAAGGATAAGGGGTAAGCCATTTAGGACCGAGATGAGGAGAAACTTCTTCACCCAGAAAGTGGTGAACCTGTGGAATTCTCTACCACAGAAAGTTGTTGAGGTCAATTCACTAAATATATTCAAAAAGGGGTTGGATATAGTCCTTACTATAGGGGGATCAAGGGGTATGGCGAAAAAGCAGGAATGGGGTACTGAAGTTGCGTGTTCAGCCATGAACTCATTGAATGGCGGTGCAGGCTCGAAGGGCCGAATGGCCTACTCCTGCACCTATTTTCTATGTTTCTATGTTTCTATAGTGCAGCCAGATAAAATCGGCTTTTCAAACAATGAAAACCATTTTAAACAAGTTGGTCACACCTTCAAAATAGATAGTGGAAGCTAGGAGATAGAAGAGATGTAACTAAAGCATTTTTAAGTTAAAATAAATAGTCAAAAAATTAGAAAAGGATCAAGTGAAAGTTAAATTAAGCAGAGAGATTAAATAGAATAGGAAGAAAAAAGAGAAATCTGCAATCACAGATACATTTGAACAATTCAGACGTAAAATTATGCCTGTGTCTTTCCTAATTTGTAGTTTTTGGGTAATCTTAACTGTAACAAAAGTATTTCTGGCATTTGAGAAGTTTATTATTACAATATTAATGTTTATCTCAGCATCAC
This sequence comes from Pristiophorus japonicus, assembly GCF_044704955.1. Taxonomy (NCBI): domain Eukaryota; kingdom Metazoa; phylum Chordata; class Chondrichthyes; family Pristiophoridae; genus Pristiophorus; species Pristiophorus japonicus. Next base: position 139,658,225 of record NC_091985.1, read on the forward strand.
TGTGCATGAACTGAAAACAAAACAAGCTGGTTACATAAGAATATAAGAAATAGGAGCAGGAGTAGGCCATTTGGCCCCTCGAGCCTGCTCCGCCATTCAATAAGATCATGGCTGATCAGATCTTGGGCTCAGCTCCACTTCTCTGCCCACTTCCCATAACCCTTCACTTCCTTAATGTTCAAAAATCTGTCTATCTCCACCTTAAATTTATTCAATGTCCCAGCCTCCACAGCTCTCTGGGGCAGAGAATTCAAATTTACAACCTGCTGAGGGAAGAAATCCCTCCTCATTTCAGTTTTAAATGGGCGACCCCTTAGTCTTAAACTATGCCCCTAGTTCCAGGTTCCTCCATGAGTGGAAACATCCTCTCTGCATCTATCTTGTTGATTCCCCTCAGTATCTTACATGTTTCAATAAGATCACCTCTCATTCTTCTAAACTCCAATGAGTATAGGTCCAACCTGATCAACCTTTCTTCATAGGTCAATCCCTTCATCTCAGGAATCAACCGTGAACCTTCTTTGAACTGCAAGTATATCCTTCCTTAAAGGAGACCAAAACTATACACAGTACTCTAGGTGTGGTCTCACCAATAATCTTTACAGTTGTAGCAGGACTTCTCTGCTTTTATACACTCTCCCCCTTGCAATAAAGACCAACATTCCATTTGCCTTCCTGATTACTTGCTGTACCTGTATACTAACTTTTTGTGTTTCATGCACAAGTACCCCCAGGTCATTCTGCACTGCAGCATTTTGTAATCTCTCTCCATTTAAATAATAATTTGCTTTTTAATTTTTCCTGCCAAAGTGGATAACCTTATACTTTCCCACATTATGGGCCCAAATTTTGCCCTCCATTTTTTTCAGCGCACCTCCGAGCCCCCCGCCGACATTTTACATCAGAAACAGCGGCAAAAAAAATCCGTGAAATCATGGCCAATTCGTGGGCCATCTGTGGAGATGGCATGGTGCAGAAGAAAGCGAGGGGGGCGGAGCTAGGTCCCGGCGCTGAAAACAGTGCCGGGACCTCTGCACATGCGTGCTAGAGTCTGTGCGCATGTGCAATAGCTCCTGGCAAGCCGTTTCTGCAAATGCACGTTGCAGGCTGTGTGGGAGGGGCCAAAGCACGCATCCCTAGCCCTGGCCGAATGGGCTGCCTCATCAGCAGCCCGCTGCGTTCCCTAAGGTAGCAGTTCTATTTTTTATTGGTTATTTACTGATTGATTTTGGTGCTTTAGGTGTAGGGTTCCTTCTATTTTATTTGTTAATTAATTACTTATTACTTTTTGTGCTTTGTTTGTTGCTTGGTGGTGCTTTAAATGTAGTTACTTGCGCCGATTCCTTAACTGTAAGTAAGCTCTTTCTGTGCGGACAAAAGTGGACACATACGCTGCCCTAATTTAGTTCAGTACAACTTTTTTCTGGCTAAATTGGCATAAATGATGTAAGTGGCTGGGAATGCCCCCTTTTGAAAAAAAAACTGACATAACAAAAAACCTAACTAACTCACTTACACTGGCGCAAATTAAATGGCCATATTTGCAACTAAAATGATACACCAGAAAAATCAAGTTACACCAAAAAAACGGTGCAACTCATGGGGAAATTTTGGCCCTGCATTCCATCTGCCAAATGTTTGCCTACTCAATTAACCTACCTATATCCCTTTGCAGATTCTTTGTGTCCTCCTCACAACTTATCTTTGTATCATTAGCAAACTTGGCTACATTACACTCGGTTCCTTCTTCCAAGTTGTTAATATATATTGTAAATAGTTGGGGTCCTAGCACTGATCCCGGTGGCACCCCACTGGTTACTGATTGCCAACCCGAGAATGACCCATTCATCCCGATTCTGTTTTCCGTTATTTAGCCAATTCTCTATCCATGCTAATATATTACCCCTCAACCCCGTGCAGTAACCTTTGTCAAATGCCTTTATGCAGTGGCACCTTGTCAAATACCTTCTGGAAGTCCAAATACACCACATCCACTGGTTCCGCTTTATCCACCCTGTTTGTTACATCCTCAAAGAATTCCAGCAAATTTGTCAAACATGACTTCCCCTTCACATTCCATGCTGACTCTGCCTGACCGAATTTTGATTTTCCAAATGTCCTGCTACTGCTTCTTTAGTAATGATTTCAACATCTTCCCAACCACAGGTTAACTGGTCTATAGTTTCCTACTTTTTGTCTGCCTCCTTTTTTAAATAGGGGCGTTACATTTGCAGTTTTCCAATCTGCTGGGCCCTCCCCAGAATCCAGGGAATTTTGGTAAATTACAACCAATGCATCCACAATCCCTGCCGTTACTTTTCTTAAGACCCGAGGATGCAAGCCATCAGGTCCAGGGGATGTATCTGCCTTTAGTCCCATTATCTTACTGAGTACCACCTCCTTAGTGCTTGTGGTTAAGTTCCTCCCCCCTATAGCCCCTTGACTTTCCACTGTTGGAGTATTGTTAGAGTCCTCTACCATAATATTTGTTCAGAGTTTCTGCCATCTCCATGTTCCCCATTATTAATTCCCTGGTCTCGTCCTCTAAGGGACCAACATTTACTCTAGCCACTCTTTTCCTTTTTATATACCTATAGAAACTCTTGCTATCTGTTTTTGTATCTCTGCAGCCACTTCTTTTAAGACCCTAGGATGCAGGCCATCAGGTCCAGTGGACTTGTCCACCTTTAGTTACATTATTTTACCGAGTACTTTTTATTTAGTGAAACTGATTGTTTTAAGCCCCCCCACCCCACATAGCCCTTTGGTTAGCCCAGCGAGACAGGAGTTTACTCAAAGCTGTTGCCTAAAGTTATTCCCTTGCAGGAAAGATTGCAACTTCGTTTAGTGAACATGGACTTGATCAAAATATTGAAAATGGATAGAATCTGAATTAAACAACAACAACTTCCACTTATATAGAGTCTTAAATGTAGCCAAACATCCCAAGGTGCTTCACAGGAATATTTGCAAGCAAAATTTGACACCGAGCCACATAAGGAGATATTAGGACAGGTGATCAAAAGCTTGGTCAAAGAGGTAGGTTTTAATGAGCTTCTTAAAGGAGGAGAGAAAGGAAGAGAGGTGGTGAGGTTTAGGGAAGGAATTCCAGAGCTCCGGGCCTAGGTACCTGAAGACACGGTCACCAATGGTTGATCGATTAAAATTGGGGATGCACAATCCAACATAAAGTACAAGGATATGGACTTGATATCAAGGTAATGACAATAATAGAAATAACTTTTATTTATATAGCGCCTTTAACATAGTAAAATGTACCAAGGTGCTTCACAATAGAGTACAAGAAAAAACAGATAAATTTGACACCGAGCCACAAAATAAGAAATTAAGGCAGATGACCAAAAGCTTATTTAAAGAGGTAGGTTTTAAGGAGCATCTTAAAGGAGGATAGAGAGGTAGAGAAGCGGAGAGATTTAGGGAGGGAGTTCCAGAGCTTAGGGCCCAAACAGCTGAAGGCACGGCCACCGATGGTTGAGCAGTTATAATGAGAGATGTTCAAGAGGCCAGAATTTGAGGAGCGCAGACATCTTGTGGGGTTGTGAGGCTGAAAAGGATTACAGAGATAGGGAAGGCAAGGCCATGGAGTGATTTGTAAACAAGGATGAGAATTTTGAAATCCAGGCGTAGTTTAACTGGGAGCCAGTGTAGGTCAGAAAGCACAGGGGTGATAGGTGACCTTGACTTGGTGCGAGTTAGTACACGGGTTGCTGAGTTTTGGATGACCTCAAGTTTACGTAGTGTAGAATGTGGGAGGACATCCAGGTGTGAGTTGGAGTAGCCAGGTCTAGAGGTAACAAAGGCATGAATGAGGGGTTAAGCAGCAGAAGAGCTGAGACAGGGGCAGAGGCGGGCAATGTTACGGAGGTGGAAAAAGGAGGTTTTAGTTATGCCGCGGCTATGTCGCTGGAAACTCATTTCAGGGTCAAATATGAATCCTAAGCTGCGAACAGTCTCGTTCACCCTCAGATTGATGCCAGGGAGAGGGATGGAGTCAGTGGTTAGGGAATGCAGTTTGTGGCGGGGGCTAAAGATAATGGCTTCGGTCTTCACAATATTTAATTGGAGAAAATTTCTGCTCATCCAGTGCTTGATGAGGTTACAGGGAAGTTAAAACAATTTGAATGAGTCCTAATCAATAACTCAGTGACAGCATGTGAACACAGTCTGAATGGGACTTATAGTGTTTCTTATCTTCTTACATTCAAAAACAGATTGTTTTAGGTGTGCGAGCCTTTTGCTACCAGAATAAATGGATCACCAATGAATGAATAAAATCTTCCATTTGCGTAACTGTTGCTGTCTTACATAAGAACATAAAATAAGAAATAGGAACAGGAGAAGGCCATACGGCCCCTCGAGCCTGCTCCACCATTTAATAAGATCATGGCTGATCCGATCATGGACTCAGGTCCACTTCCCTGCCCACTCTCCATAACCCCTTATTCCCTTATCGTTTAAGAAACTGTCTATTTCTGCCATAAATTTATTCAATGTCCCAGCTTCCACAGCTCTCAGAGGCAGTGTATTCCACAGATTTACAACCCTCTGAGAGAAGAAATTTCTCCTCATTTCAGTTTTAAATGGGCGGCTCCTTATTCTAAGATTATGCCCTCTAGTTCTAGTCTCCCCTATCAGTGGAAACATCCTCTCTGCATCCACCTTGTCAAGCCCCCTCATAATCTTATACGTTTCGATAAGATCACCTCTCATTCTTCTAAATTCCAATGAGTAGAGGCCCAACCTATTCAACCTTTCCTCATAAGTCAACCCCCTCAACTCTGGAATCAACCTAGTGAACCTTCTCTGAACTGCCACCAAAGCAAGTATATCCTTTCGTAAATATGGAAACCAAAACTGCGTGCAGTATCCCTGTACAACTGTAGCAAGACTTCCCTGCTTTTATACTCCATCCCCTTTGCAAGATTCCATTGGCCTTCCTGATCACTTGCTGTACCTGAATACTAACCTTTTGTGTTTCATGCACAAGTACCCTCAGGTCCCGCTGTACTGCAGCAGTTTGCAATCTTTCTCCTTTTAAATAATAACTTGCTCTTTGATTTTTTCTGCCAAAGTGCATAACCTCACACTTTCCAACATTATATTCCATCTGCCAAATTTTTGCCCACTCACTTAGCCTGTCTATGTCCTTTTGCAGATTTTGTGTATCCTCCTCACACATTGCTTTTCCTCCCATCTTTGTATCGTCAGCAAAGTTGGCTATGTTACACTCAGTCCCTTCCTCCAAGTCGTTAATATAGATTGTAAATAGTTGGGCTCCCGGTTAAGCAACGCCTTTATTTCAAAATTCTCATCCTTGTTTTCAAATCCCTCCATGGCCTCGCCCCTCCCTATCTCTGTAATCTCCTCCAGCCCCACAACCCCCCGAGATGTCTGCACTCCTCTAATTCTGTCTTCCTGAGCATCCCTGATTATAATCACTCAACCATTGGTGGCCGTGCCTTCTGTTGCCTAGGCCCCAAGCTCTGGAACTCCCTGCATAAACCTCTCTGCCTCTCTACCTATCTTTCCTCTTTCAAGATGCTCCTTAATACATACCTCTTTGACCAAGCTTTTGGTCACCTGTGCTAATTTCTACTTCTGCAGCTCAGGGTCAAATTGTTATCACGTAATACTCCTGTGAAGCATCTTGGGACGTTTCACTACATTAAATACGCTACATAAATACAAGTTGTTGTTGTTATTGTATACATCAGGGGCATCCAAGGTTTTGTCTTTGTAGCCTACATAAGTGAAAATCTTGTGAGTCACAAATTGAGGTCAAAATTGGAATGCATTGCACCCGTTTAATCAGTCTGGTGTCCCCTGCACCACTTAAGTAGAACTCCCATCCTCTTTATCAGAAAAATACTATTATTGAATATAAGATGCACATCTGGCATCTATTGGTACAATATTTAACCAAGTTGAGAATGAAGCCTTGAGTGTATTATATTAATAGTTGATTATGGGCATTCAAAGGTGTTCCCTTACTTCAGTAAGTGTCAATGTTTCATATCAGTTTGAGTATGTAATTTAGAGATTGTTCCTTAACAAGCTATATCTGACAATGTATCAATTATCTGCTGGTTTGAAGAAGGTTAGCTCAGCAGAGCACTGACAATGGAGTTTGTTATTTGTGTCTAAACTGCTGTGAGGTGCTGCGTGTCATGGCCCAGTATTTACTGGGAACATACGAGCCAGTTTAATGCACATGCCGTCATTAGTGTTTAAAAAAAGACAGCAATTTGTGGAAAGGAAAAGATATAGTGTGAGTTGCACATCGCCACAAATTGTTGGAAGATTTGCGCTGCTCTGCTGTTAGCCTTGTGAAAACGGCAGCTCCCCGTTAAATTCCCTGTGAGTTTCAAGAAATTCTTCATTTGCACTGTTTAAACCAATTAAACTTGCTGTAGTCCATGCCCACAGGCAGCAAGTCTTGGATGACACTCAAGCTTGGGCTGATAAGTGACAAATAACATTCGCATCACACAAGTGCCAGGCAATGATTATCTCCAACAAGCGAGTGTCTAACCACTGCCCCATGACATTCAATGGCATTACCATCGCCCACCATCAACATCCTGGGGGTCACCATTGACCAGAAACTTAACTGTACCAGCCACATAAATACTGTGGCAACAAGAGCAGGTCAGAGGCTGGGTATTCTGTGGTGAGTGTCTCACCTCCTGACTTTCCACCAACTACAAGGCACAAGTCAGGAGTGTGATGGAATACTCTCCACTTGCCTGGATGAGTGCAGCTCCAACACGACTCAAGAAGCTCGACACCATCCAGGACAAAGCAGCTTGATTGGCATCCCATCCACCAGCTTAATCATTAACTTCCTCCACCACCGGCGTACCGTGGCTGCAGTGTGTACCATCTACACGATGCACTGCAGCAACTCACCAAGGCTTCTTCGGCAGCACCTCCCAAACCCGCGATCTCTACCATCTAGAAGGACAAGGGCAGCAGATGCATGGAACACCATCACCTGCACGTACCCCTCTAAGTCACACACCATCCTGACTTGGAAATATATCGCTGTTCCTTCATCATTGCTGGGTCACAATCCTGGAACTCCCTCCCTAACAGCAATGTAAGAGTTCCTTCACCAAGCGGACTGCAGCGGTTCAAGAAGACGGCTCACCACCACCTTCTCAAGGGCAATTAGGGATGGGCAATAAATGCTGGCCCACATCCCATGAAAGAATTAAACAAAAGAAAGTGAGGGCTGGTATTTAATGATGTAATAACCCTTTTAGTAACGAGACTTAAGTTTTTGCAATGCCACTCAACCTTGGAGGCCCAGAAAGGGAACATTTGAAACTGTGCAGTCTCACTCCTGCAGGTAATAAATTGTTCCTGAATTTTTAATTTGGTAATTTTTTTTCTTGCTTTTCATTTCTGTTCCATTTTTCTCTTCCTCTTAATTCCATCTTTATTTCCCTCTGTATTTCTTTTGTTGCATCCAATTTGATTCTGATTCACCCTATTTCCTTCTTTGCTGTTTCTCTGCTTCTTTCTCTACCCATAAATCTGATTGGTTCATGAGATAGACTGCTGGTGGTCCATTGTTCGCCAAGGTCCCAGATGCCCCGTTGAACTCACCGTTATCAGCTCACAATTCGAGCAACTTACGGCGCCAGATATTTTCGAGCTGAAAGGTGAAGGGGAACAAAATCTAACAAACGTGGCACAGCGTGAGATGGACTGCTCCAGCAAAATGTGGGCCAATGTTTATAAATACTTATAAAGTCGTTCTTTTTCATTGTAAACTTTTTCCATTTTGGTTTAACTTCGACTTCTGGCCTCCGGTGCCTCTGCCCCGGGGTTTCCTGGTCTAAGCCCATTTTAATAATTGTACTGGGCTCTCAGCGATAGGGTTGGGTGAGGGGTGAAGGCAAAATAGCTCCAGTCAACAGGAATAAGAACAAACAATATCTCATAGCTAAACAATAAAAAAAAGGTGAAAAGAAAACTGAGGAAAATATATCACGGATTTCATCAAGAAAGCTTACGCTTAGAAAGTACTGCTGATGGAATCAGTGGGCGAATGCTTAACACAATTGTGTGAAATTCCTGTATCCATCATTTTAACACAGGCTTTTTAACCCATTTTAAATTGGGTTAATGTATCTGCTAAGATGGCAGACAGAGGAATGTCTTGCAACATTGTTGAGCATTTCTCCACCAACGTCGCGATCAGTAATTTCTAAGCTTTGCTGTCATCTGAAGGCAGTGGAAATGAAATTATTGGTGCCGTCATTTTGTCAAGGCTGTGACAAAAGGGGCCATTTTAATCAATTATTTCAGGCCTCCTGTTTTATTGACGGCAGCGGGGTTGCTAAGGCAGAATTTGTCATTTAGCAGATGAATTTCTGCAGCCCACAGATAAAAGGGAAGCAACGGTGTGAGTTTAAACATTGAACGCAACTAACGCTGGAAAATAGCTTCCTAAATATAATCCGAAATGAGGTGTTGCATCGGGTGCTCTTACTAAATAAAGCTCTTAACATCGGCAGTGTAAAATTGATTTATGTGGCAGCAGTGCCTGGTGAGTGCACAATATCATCTCACGACCCGACGAAGTACTGGAACCAATCGAAATTCAGTTCATTTAAGTGAATAATTAAATTAACCTTGTATGAAAGGATTTCTTTTTATTATCCCTCCAGTTTTCTCTGCTTCTCTGCTGAGATTACTTACTCTTTCTGGGCGCAGTTCCACAGATGCTGGCAGCCCAAATGCAAACAGTTGTTTTTTCATCTGTGTCTAGAGATTGATGCCTCAAAAAATCTGAGGATCCTTCAGTCAGTGGATCAGATGATCCAGGAACTAGGTTATGACTTGGATACACTGAGATTCCGGGTAGGGGAGGTGGGGGAGGTTCTTTTTAGGGCAGAAGCTCCAACTGCTTTAAAAATGTCCTCTCACCCCACCACCGCACCACCCCCCCGACCCCCAACCAGGTCAGGGGAGGATAGCTGGGAATGAGATTCTCCAGATCAGAAATGTCTGCAGCCATGACCTGGGCAGGGACAGATTCAGTGTGCCTCGAGCCCCGGGCAGTACCCTGACCATGGGCCCCCAACTTCCATTCACATCCTGCAGTAAATTACATTGGTGAGCTAAGTCACAGGACACTATACTGAGTATGCATCAGGTCAAGGTCAGGTCAGGTCTACATCTCAGATTATGTTCTCATTGATACTATGATGACACTCATTTAATATTTTATTATGTTTAATACCGATACCCATGATGAAACCCAGTATAAACAGTAAACAAGAATGTTTTAATTTTTTTAAATCCTTACATTTTGAAACTAAATCGATAATGACAACAATTTAGAACAAGACAGTGCAATATTTTTGGAAGACCATCATTTGTCATTTGCATTCCATTTTCTCCACAGAGGCATACAAGTATAACATTGCATTGGTCTTTTCCTAGATTTTTGTCGGCTAAACTCGTCAATGATTTTCGAGAAGTCAAGTCCTCTCAGTATTTCGCTCTCGATGCTCATGATTGAAAGATTATTAAGTCGATCTTGTCCCATTCGGTTCCTGATGTGTTTTAGATTCGAGAAGGATTGCTCACCACTTCAATTTGGTCCCATCATCGACAGATTTACCCGAAGAGCTATTTCAATGTTAGAAAAGGTTTGGGTGAGGGCGTGTGTATGGAGGAATTGGTACATTCTCAGCCCTACTAACTTAGTTTGTTTGACACAAATTGAGGTTTGAAGCTCTGTTGAGGATGCCACCAAGGTAGAAAACTGGATGAATTAACTTTCAATCATAGTTACCAGATCTTTGGGATAGGAGCAGACAATATTTGCTGTGGCTTGCTTGATCTCATGAATCGAGAGAGCGGCAAGCTTGGACAGGAATCCAAACTTACAGTTGATTTCTTTGTATGCTTCAAGGTGGTGTTTCAAGGTACTGATTAGTTGATCAATGATGACAGTTTTGAATTTCTCCTTGGATGACAGCACAGTGTTTTCAGCATCTCCATCGTCATAGCGGTGGTTGCATACCCGGACACGCCTCTGAGCTGAATTGAACTCGTTGTGGCCACACAGTTTTATCCCGAGATCTTCGAAGTCCTCAAACACTGTCCGCTGCATCTTGATGAAATCAACAAGGGACTCGAGTAAGGACACCTTGACATTCAGATTCAAGCCGGTCTCTTGAAGCGGGAGATTGGTCAGGTGAAAGCACTTCAAGACTGTGTTCCAAATAACAATGAGAATAGCTGAATCCAGTTCGCCCAGTTTGTCAAGGATCAACTGAGCTTCATTTCGGCATTCAACTTTCTGTTCCATGTCAGTTGCCAAGAATTCCAACACTTCGCATATGGGAGTGTAACCTTTAAGCAGGACCGACACTGCTTCATATCTTGCTGACCATTGAGTAGCAGAAAGCTGTTTGACAACAGACGGCCCTAAAGGCTTTAGTTTTTCATAAAGCAGTTGCCAGCGATACGTCTATGCAGAGAGAAAAGTGTACAACTTTTGTACAATGTCAAAAAAATCTGCCGATCACTGGCCTGCATTCGGCACTGTTTTTCCCCCACAAGGTCGGTATAAGCGTCGAATATGGGCATTGCTCTTTCATGATAGTTTGGACACCAATGTATTTCCCACTCATATTTAAAGCATCATCATAAGATTGTCCATGACAATTGTGTATGTCGATCCCGTTCCCATCCAGAAAGGCCAGTATTATTTCTGCTATTTCTTGTCCAGTATGACCGATTATCGGCAAGAACTTTAGGAACCTTTCCTCAGGACCAGTCGATAGAACATAGCGGACGACATGTGTCAACTGATCTGAGTGTGTGCCATCTGGCGTTGAATCAACAGATATTGAATAGAACTTCGGTGATTTCAATTCCTGAATAATCGTCTCAAGTACTTTGCCACCCATCAGACTAATCAATTCTTCACAAGTGGCGGAAGACAAATATGAAGTATGCCCCTTGCTTTTGTTGGCGAACTGCTTGATGTGTTCAGCAAGAAATGCATCGTAGTTTGGGAGAACCTCCAACACACTTAGATAATTACCATTACTTGGGGGCCCAACGATTTAGTCTTTGCCTCGCAATGAAAGACCTCCTTCACAGAGAAACATTATCACACAGACAGCCCGCTCTAGCACCTTGCGCCAGTACTGCCATTCATTTTCAAACTGGAAGACAATATGACCATCCACACAACCAGTGCCTGCTTGGCTAGTGTACATTACTGCCATGGCTTCTCTATGCTGGTGGCTGTTTTCGCCAAAGAGTGGAATTTCACTCAAGAGGCCACCGCGCCAATAAAAACAATAGAAACAGGGTAGGTGCGCCCCGTTTCTTGCGATGGGCAATTTCGGCCCTTAGGTATCAAGGAATTCATATCAGTCGCAAGTGCCATTTACATACCGTCACTACCCAAAGGGGGCTCGGCATCGCCCCTGGCCACTGCGCGAACTGGGGTGCCCATGAGGGCCGATACTCACTGCTCAACTTCTGTGAGCTCCAGCAGCTCCGGCTGCTCACCTCCGGTACAACATTGTTCCCTTCTATTATGGGAGAGCTTGCCCTGCAATAAGAGCAAGAAGAGGGTTCAGTAAGGGTCCACCTCCTCTTGTGCCACACATGCCTTCCAGAGTTCAATAGCTGCCACTGTGTGGATGTGCAAATGTCTTCAGTTCAATCTGTGTGGCTGTTGAGTGAAGTTCTTCAAAGACTGGGTGGAGTTGAGAGGCAGGCAGCATACAGGGTAATGTTTGGACAACGCATATCAACAGTGGGAGTGGAGTGTGAGGAGGGTTAACAATGATTGAGGGGCAAGAGGGTACGTGCATCCTGAATGCAGAGGGAATGGCTGAAGAAGTGAGCCTCCAGCTTTCTGCTGTATTTAACAATCCACACCATCAAAGGCTTAACATTGTGTGAGACAATGATCTTGCAAGCATGGCACGACTACATAAATGTGAAGGGTACTAGCCCTGACGACCTTCGTGAGGTCGTTGAACTTCTTGTGGCATTGTGTGCCAGTTCTGGCCGCTGTGTCGGCCGTTGAGACCTCCTGGGTAATCTCCCTCCAAATTCTCCTCAATCTGCTGGGCATGGGCCTCCTTCCCCCAACCAGATGGGGTGTGGGCCTCCTCCTCTCAATGGCCTGCACTAAGTCCTTAGCAGCTTCTGGAGAAAATCACCGAGCAAGCTGCCTGCCCTCTTGCTGCGCCATCTCTCCTGCTGTGTTGGAAGCGGGCCGAGTCATCAGCTCATGTGTGAAGGAAACCGGCGGGCCCTGAAGCATTGTCTGTGCCCGGGTAAATTTAAACGCGTCTGTGCATGCGTGAATTTCGACACTTTTTTACCGCCGCGATTTTTGGCTGGGGTGCAAAAACTTCCTGGGGTAACGCTGGATTTTGCGCCCTCGATCATCGAAGCTCTTTTATTGCGGAATTTTTCAGACGAGGACGCAAACTTTTCCCAGGCGGTACCAGGACCGCCCCACCGCCATTAACGCCCCAAAATCACAAAAGCTGAAAATCCAGCCCAAAAGATCTAAAGGTTATTAACCTCAAATTGTTCACCTGATGCCAGATAAATGGGGACAAACAATACTCCTCTTCCCAGTGTCTGGGGGAAGATAATTTAGAAGTGACAGATTAACTGAATGAACCACATGTTGACTGACAAGAACAATTATTAAAGAATTCAGTCTAAAGATGGCCTTGGTTTCAGAATGACAGCGGCTGTTTATTGCAGCAGTTTATTTTATCAGCAATGGCTGCTTTAAATCTAAAGGTTAAAGGTTAAAGGCCAAATCACATTTTCTTTTCAGAATTCCAAATCAAGAACATTAAAGTGAGTATCCGTGACGCTATTATTTTGAACTATGTTCACTATATATTTAAGATCAACTATCAGTGACTTAATTTTTTTTAAATTTAAAGCTTCTATCATTCCAACAACTTATTTTGACATTTTACCAAATCAGGGGAATGAACTGCCCTGGTTGCTACGGGTAGCAATAGTGTGAATTGCTTCCTGAAGATTCCATCCGGTTGGTATTTCTAATGTTCTTTTTGAACATATCTACTATTTTGCTGCAAATAAAGACCAAAGGGTGTGACCATAACAATTCTACTCCAACATGCTTAAAATATGCACATTTCGTACAGCTTCATGCTAATTTAAAAGCTACTTATTTTTTTTAGAATATATTTCACATGGTGTATTAACTGCTGAGTTTCTTATTTTGCAGAACTTTAAGGGATAAATTCATTGTGATGCTGAGCATAGGAACATAGGAACAGGAGTAGCCATTTAGCCCCTTGAGCCTGTTCCGCCATTCAATGAGATCACAGCTGATCTGCGACCTAACTCCATACACCCACCCGCCTTTGGCCCTGATTCCTTAATATGCTTGGTTAACAAAACCTATCAATCTCAAATTTAAAATTAACAATTGATCAATTGACATTTGCAGTAGAGAATTCCAACATTCTAGCACCCTTTGTATGTAGAAGCATTTTCTAATTTCACTCCTGAAAGGTCTGGTTTTAATGTTTAGTCAAAGCCCCCTAGTCCTAGACTCCCCAACCAGCGGAAATAGTTACTCTCTACCTACCCTGTTTGTCTTGAAAACTTTGATCAGATCATCCCTTAAACTTCTAGGGCAGGATTTTCAGCTTTGTTCATTTTGGGGCAGTAATGGTGGTGAGGCGGTAAAGTTTGTGCCCGTGAAATGTTTGTGCCTCAGTCAGCAAAATTGGGCAATTGGGACCTGAGTGTGGGGTGGAGCGGTAAGGGATGCGTTGCACACCTCTCATAGGGCACTAGGCTGGCTGAGCATGCAAACATCATGAGCTAAAGAGCCAGCCTGGGTGTTATATATGTGGTCTTGCATTTACTCTGTACGGCCACCAGAGAGCTCATCCCATGCAGTCACAAGGGATCCCATAATCCCTCGGGAGCACACGTATTTAAGCAGGCCTCATAGACTGGAGAGGCACTCTGGAGACCTGCAATAAAAGACTAAGGCCACACTTTACTTTGAGCTCTCAGTGTTCAGTCTGACTTTTTCTCCATACACAACAGCTGGCGACGAGATACAGATAGTGAACCCAAAGATGCAGAGAACAGTGGGCATTCTGGAGAAATTCTCAGAGGGAGATGATTGGGAAACTTTTGTGGAGGGACTCGACCAATAATTTGTAGCCAATGAGCTAGATGGGGAAGAGAGCGCTGCTAAACGAAGGGCAATCCTCCTCACTGTCTGTGGGCACCAACGTATGGCCTCATGAAGAATCTGCTCACTCCAGCGAAACCTACTGAGAAATCATACGATGATTTGAGCACACTGTTCCGAGAGCACTTGAACCCGAAGGAAAGCGTTCTGATGGTGAGGTACCGGTTCTACATCTACAAAAAGTTTGAAGGCCAGGAAGTGACGAGTCATGTCGCTGAGTTAATGCGCCTTGCAGGACATTGCAAATTTGAAGGACATTTGGAGCACATGCTCAGAGACTTTTTCGTACTTGGCATTGGCCACGAAACCATACTTCGCAAACCTTTGACTGTAGAGACCCCAACCTTGAGTAAGGCCATAGTGATAGCCCAGGCGTTCATTACCACCAGTGATAATACGAAGCAAATCTCTCAGCACACAAGTGCTGCTACAAATACTATGAACAAAGTGATGCTGTTTTCGAATCGCAAAATACAGGGCAGGTCACACATACCTGCAGCTGCACGTTCGCAGATGTCTCAGAGTCCACCATCAAGGGTGATGAAGGCAAGGCCATTAACACCCAGTTGACGCTGCGGGGGTGATCATCATTTCCATTCATGCCGATTCAAAGGTTACGTTTTTAAGGGCTGTGGAACAATGGGACACCTCCAACGAGTATGCAGGCGAGCTGCAAAGTCTGTTAAACCTGAAAAGCACCATGTTGCAGAGGAGGACAGATCCACAGAGGAGCACGACAAACCAGAGCCTCAGATAGAGGAGGCAGAGGTACATGGGGTGCACACATTCACCACGAATTGTCCCCCGATAATGCTGAATGTTGAACTAAATGGACTCCCGGTGTCAATGGAGCTGGACACAGGCGCGAGCCAGTCCATCATGGGCAAAAAGACTTTCAAAAGATTGTAGTGCAACAAGGCCTCAAGGCCAGTCTTAACTCTAGTTCGCACGAAACTAAGAACTTATACGAAAGAACTGATTCCTGTAATCGGCAGTGCTACCGTAAAGGTCTTCTATGATGGAGCAGTGCACAAGCTACCACTCTGGGTGGTACCGGGCGATGGTCCCACGTTGCTCGGCAGGAGCTGGCTGGGAAAGATACGCTGGAACTGGGATGAGGTCCGAGCTCTATCGCCCGCTGACGACACTTCGTGTGCCCAGGTTTTAAAGAAATTTCCTTAGTTGTTCGAACCAGGCATTGGGAAATTCCAAGGAGCAAAAGTGCAGATCCACCTAATTCCAGGGGTGCGACCCATCCATCACAAGACGAGAGCAGTACCGTACATGATGAGAGAAAGGGTAGAGATCGAGCTAGACCGGCTGCAAATAGAAGGCATCATTTCACCGATCGAGTTCAACGAGTGGGCCAGTCTGATTGTCCCCAGTCCTCAAGGGAGACGGCACCGTCAGAATCTGTGGCAATTACAAAGTAACTATCAATCGTTTTTCCCTGCAGGACCAATACCCACTACCAAAGGCCGACGACCTCTTTGCAACGCTGGCGGGAAGAAAGACGTTCACGAAGCTGGATCAGACTTCAGCCTACATGACGCAGGAACTGGAGGAATCATCAAAGGCCCTCACCTGCATCAACACGCACAAAGGTCTTTTTGTTTATAACAGATGCCAGTTTGGAGTCCGATCAGCGGCAGCGATATTCCAGAGAAACATGGAAAGTTTACTGAAGTCGGTCCCGCACACCGTGGTCTTCCAGGACGACATCTTGGTCAGAGGTCGGAACACAGTCGAGCATCTGCAGAACCTGGAGGAGGTTCTTAGTCGACTCAACCGCGTGGGGCTCAGGTTAAAACGCTTGAAGTGCATTTTCCTGGTGCCTGAAGTGGAGTTCTTGGGAAGGAGGATTGCGGCGGATGGCATCAGGCCCACCAACGCGAAGACGGAGGCGATCTAGAATGCACCGAGGCCGCAGAATGTGACAGAGCTGCGGTCATTTCTGGGACTCCTGAACTGCTTTGGTAACTTCTTACCGGGTCTCAGCACACTGTTAGAACCACTGCATGTTTTACTATAAAAATTGGACGAATGGGTTTGAGGCAAAAGGCAAGAAAATGCCTTTGTAGAAGTGAGAAAATTGTTATGCTCAAACAAATTGCTTGTGTTGTATGATCCATGTAAGCGTTTGGTACTAGCATGTGATACGTCGTCATACGGCGTCGGGTGTGTATTGTAACAAGTAAATGATTCTGGGAAACTGCAACCGGTTGCTTAAGGATCCAGAAGTCTGTCTAAGGACAAGAGAGCCAACAGCATGATTGAGAAAGAAGCGTTAGTGTGTGTCTATGGGGTAAAGAAAATGCATCAATACCTGTTTGGGCTAAAATTCAAATTGCAAACTGACCATAAGCCACTCATATCCCTGTTTTCTGAGAGTAAAGGGATAAAGACCAGGGATGGGCGCTCACGTTGTTCGCATACAACTACACTATCCGCCACAGGCCAGGCACAGAAAACTGCGCAGATGCTCTCAGTAGGCTGCCATTGCCCACCACAGGAGTGGAAAAGGCGCAGCCCGCAGATCTAGCCATGGTTATGGAAGCATTTGAGAGTGAGCAATCACCTGTCACTGCCTGGCAGGTCAAAACCTGGACAAGCCAGGACCCCTTAATATCTCTCGTCAAAAGCTGTGTGCTTCATGGGAATTGGTCCAGTGTCCCAGTGGAAATGCAGGAAGAGATTAAGCCATTCCAGTGGCGCAAAGATGAAATGTCTATACAGGCAGACTGCCTTCTGTGGGGCAATCGAGTAGTGGTCCCCAAGAAGGGCAGAGACACCTTCATCAATACCTCCAAAGCACACACCCAGGGATCGTAATGATGAAAACGATAGTCAGATCCCACGTGTGGCCCGGTATCAATGCAGACTTAGGGCCAGACTTTCCACTTTCAGGCTAAGGCCGAAAAAAATGGGCCTTGTTCCAGCAATGCGGGACCTATCGCCCGTGCTGATCGCCGGCTATTTTTTTTTGCGATTTTCCACTCGGCCTTACCCCAGCGATGTCAAATGGGCGATGTGATTTCTCGGTGATCTCACGATCGCCCAAAGAAAACAGAAGTGAATGGAAAAAAAAGCTTCCCTAGCAACGCATTACTGCGCATGTGCAGGTTGATTTTTTTTTTAGGTTGATGTTCTTTCCTGTGTTTGGGGAGGTCAAGGGTCTTCACACATGCTCAGAAGCTCTTGGTGGATCTGGGAGAGAGAGAGAGAGAGAGAGAGAGGAGAAAGGAAGCATTTTGACAAAGCGTAATTGGTATCAATTTAAAGAATGGAGGAGGGATCTGTGGAAAGGCGAAGGGCCAAGCCCTTTAGCGAGGAGGCCAATGAGGCCCTAGTTAACATAGTAAGCGAGAGGTGGGAGGATCTGACACGGGGTGGGCATGGGAAACCTCCATCCCGTGCATATCGGAGGATTTGGGCAGAGATCGCCGACGTGGTCACGTCGGCATCCAATGAAGCCCGGACATCGGACCAATGGTGCAAGCGTTGGAACAGCCTACTGCCAGCTGCCAGAATAAGTTGAAATTTAGAATGATCTAAATAGTAACAAGAATCTGCAATGTTATTTGCTTACGTTTAAACATAACTAAATTATGAATAAATTTATGCAACCCAGCATAAAGTTAAATGTTGTAATGTGAAATATGCAATGTAGTGCTAATTTGTAATAGAACATTTTAATCTGTCAGTCTTCAATGTCTTAAATCGCCTGCTCCATTTGCTTATGCCGTGCAATGTTATCGTATCATTTACAGAAAAAGATATCGATCAATGATCGGGAGCAGCGCAGGACGGGTAGGTGCTCTGCCATGTTGCAGCCCCTGAATCCCTACGAGGAGCTCGCGGTGACCTTGGTGGGCCCAGAGAGCCGTTAGCATGACTGAAATGTTCACTTGTTATCAATACTTAAATGGCCACTTGCTCTGTAAAATGTTAATTTCTTCTTCTTGTAATGTTTTGTGGATTTTGAGGGAAGGGTGGGTTGGTGCAGGGGGTGGGGGGTTGGAGGGAGGGTGTTGTTCATTAGTTGTTTAAAAAAAATGCTGTTAATAAAAAAAATATTTTTCTCAAACTTTTGTACCTTCTCTCTTAGTTACATAAGTTTTACAAAGTACAGTTTTTCATGCTTAATTGTTTGTTTATTCAGTTTAACCACGCAAATGAAACTTTTGATTAACCGTATCTGTAATTGAACGTTTGAATCTCAACAATAATAGTTTATGTGAAGCATTCATTAATGAGCTGCTGATGCAAAAGCTTAGCGGCCGTGTAACTAGCACTGGCTACCAGTCTTTGGGAAAGGTG
This sequence comes from Pristiophorus japonicus, assembly GCF_044704955.1. Classification (NCBI taxonomy): domain Eukaryota; kingdom Metazoa; phylum Chordata; class Chondrichthyes; family Pristiophoridae; genus Pristiophorus; species Pristiophorus japonicus. Next base: position 139,676,820 of record NC_091985.1, read on the forward strand.
AGGTGGTACCGGTGCTAGATCACCATGCTGATTAAGCTCCCCTATGTCCTCGCCCGCGTCTTCTCCAGCCTGTTCCTCCTCTTCATCTTCATCGGCTGCCTCATCTGTCTCATCTCCTTCTGGAGGTGGACCTGCAGCATGATCTGGCATTATTTGTCCTCTCCTTATAGCTAGGTTATGCAGCATGCAACACACAACAATAAACTCTGCTACCTGATCAGGGTGGTACTGGAGGCTGCCTCCCGAATGATCCAGGCATCTGAAGCGCTGCTTTAGGACTCCAATTGTCTTTTCAACGATGTTGCGAGTCGCTATGTGACTCTCATTATACCGTCTCTGTGCTTCAGTGACAGGATTACGCAGAAGGGTCATGAGCCAACTGGCAAGGCCATATCCTTTATCTCCCAGCATCCAACCGTGACCTTCTGGCTGATTGGCAAACAGGTCAGGGATAGCACTTTCACATAAGATGTGTGCATCATGGATGCTTTCAGGAAATGTAGCATTTACTGTCAGAATTGTTTGATTGTGGTCGACCACAAGCTGCACATTTAGGGAGTGGAACCCCTTTCTGTTACGAAACACCTCTGTGTTCTTTAAGGTTGCTTTCAGGTATAATGTGCATGCAGTCTATTGCTCCCTGCACCTTAGGGTGTCTGCTATTCTTGAGAAACCCAATGCCCTCTCGGTCTATGCCTCTCTGGTCATTGGGAAGCTTATGAAGTCCATCCTGCGAGCGTAAAGGGCTTCAGTCACCTGTCGAATGCAGCAGTGTGTAGCGTGCTGAGAGATATGGCAGATGTCGCCAGCTGAAGCCTGAAAAGATCCTGATGCGTAAAAGGCTAGGGCAGCAGTAACCTTCACCTCAACGGACAGTGCGGTTCTGATGGTGCTGGAAGGCTGCAGATCATCCTTGACGAGTTGACATATCTCATCGATGATCCTTCCAGAATCGTAGCCTCCTAAGACAAGCATTTTCAGACAAGTTCAGGTAGGATAGCTTCTCCAAGTACCTTCGTTGGCTATACGGTCTCTCCTCTGTCTTCGTCTCCGTCTATGCATTACTGTGCCACCTCTTCGATTGATCCTTTCAGTAACCAGTGTGTGAGGAGTTGCAATTAAAGGCAGGGAAAGCATGGGCCCCATAATCACTATCAATAATTACTTTCACTAATTTTAATAATCTATCTACTCTATACTCTCTAATCACTGTAGTCTGCCCTCTCTATACCAGTCAGTTTAATAGGCCCCAACAATATCATGAAATAACTTCACTATGTAAAATCTATTTACTAAATTATTCCAATATTTAGCATAAATAAGTTGATGATACCTATTTATATTCCCTGTCCAAAATTTCTGAGTACAATTTTCTTCAATTTTACTCTCTAAATAACTCAGAACTAATTCTCCACCCTTCCTCCGAAGTTAAAAATGGCGTCCGTAGTGCCCATTTCCCTCAGTAAGGCCCTGAAAAAGCAACTATTTTTGAGCACTCTTTTGGGCCTTACATCAGCCCAGCGAAGTGCATGCTAGGTGCCGAAACTTGGGATGGGCCTTGCATGGACGATCATTTGGGTGATCATCTCGGCGATCAAAATGGAAACTTAGGGGCCTGTTTTTCCGGCGATATTTTGGGCCTAGTTTTCACTTTTTGTTCAACATGTCCATTTTAGGTGATAGACGGGCCTTAGATGGGCGATGTGAAGTGGAAAGTCTAGCCTTTAGAATCCTGCGTTCACAGATGTTATACATGCTCTCAGTTAAGCAATGTACCCAGGGAGGCGCCACTAAATTTATGGTCTTGGCCCTCCAAACTGTGGTCTAGGGTACACGTCGACTATGCAGGCCCCTTCTCGGGCAAAATGTTCGTTGTGGTTGTAGACGCGTATTCCAAGTGGATTGAATGTGAGATAATGTCGGCTAGCACGTCTGCTGCCACGACTGAAAGCCTGCGGGCCATGTTTGCCACTCACGGCCTACACGATGTCCTGGTGAGTGGCAACGGGCCATGTTTTACCAGTGTTGAGTTCAAAGAATTCATGACCCGTAACGGGATCAAACATGTCACATCTGCCCCGTTTAAACCAGCGTCCAATGGTCAGGCAGAGAGAACAGTGCAAACCATCAAGCAAGGCTTGAAGAGGGTAACTGAAGGTTCGTCTATCCCGAGTCCTGCTTAGCAACCGCACGAGACTCCACTTGCTCACTGGGATCCCATCTGCTGAACTGCTCATGAAAAGAGCACTTAAGACACGGCTCTCGTTAGTTCACCCGGATCAACAAAGTACATACCATGATAGCGCAAATGTATCACGTGAGATTGAAATCAATGATCCTGTATTTGTATTGAATTATGGACAAGATCCCAAGTGGCTTCCCGGCACTGTCGTGGGCAAAGAGGGGAGCAGGGTATTTCGGGTCAAACTTTCAAATGGACTCATTCACCGGAAACACTTGGACCAAATCAAACTCAGATTCACGGACGACCCTGAACAACCCACCTTTGACCCTATCTTTTTTGATCCCCCAACATACACACCAGTGTATGTTGACCACGAAGCAGAACCCATTATCCACAGCAGCCCAGCAGGACCCAACACACCAGGCAGTCCAGCAAGGCCAGCTGCACAGCAGCCCAGCGAGTGCCCAACAAATGATTCAACAACACCAGCTTTCACACCGAGACGATCAACCAGGACAAGGCCCCAGATCGGCTCACATTGTAAATAGTTACACTGTTGACTTTGGCGGGGAGTGTTGTTATATATGTGAACTTGTATTTACTCTGTACAGCCACCAGAGGGCTCATCCGCTGGAGTCACAAGGGATCCCATAATCCCTTAGGAGCACAGGTATTTAAGGAGGCCTCACAGGTTGGAGAGGCACTCTGGAGACCTGCAATAAAAGACTACGGTCACACTTTACTTTGAGCTCTCAGTGTTCAGTCTGACTCTTTCTCCATACACAACACTGGGAGCACTCTAAGGGGTCGAAATTCGGCATCGCTGATTTTGAGGTTCTGTTTCCGGCTGAGAGGATTTTTTAACGACAGATGTAAGGCGCAGCCCTGAAATGTGAAACCCAACGAAAAGTGGATAGCAGCGTTAAATCATGGTGTCACACACTTACCTGGAGGCAGTAAGCAATGTTGAGTGGGCCGTTAAATGGAACCACAACATCTAGGCATTAGGCAGCATTTGGAGCTGCGCCACTGGCATAGTGACACCACCTGGATTCAATTGAGGCGTTGATTGGGCGCCTCAATGCCTCGTGGGTATATTCACTTCTAACTCACTCACTCAAATGATGAGGATGACAGATCCAGCAGCAGCAGCTCATCAGCGTACCCACAGGTTCTCGGCCGCTGCCCTGGATGCACACCTTGATGCCCTGGAGAGGCGATGGGAATTGCTCAGGACAGAGGCCGGGAGGAGACCACAACCACAAACGTACAGACGGTTAAGGAGGGAAATTGCAGTTCGAACGTCTGGCGGGTGACATGGTGCCCAGGACAACTACTCAATGCCGAAAAAAGTTAAATAAACAAAGTGTAGATTCTTCACATTATTGTGTTGCGATTTATATACACAGAGAGTTGCAGGGTGGGGAGCGATGGGTTTAGTAGATGCTGGCAAATCGGCACATCTTGAGTCATTGACTGAAATCGATGCACGATGAGCTGCTGCAGTGTTATGCTGCCTCCTCCTTGGCTGATGCTCTTCGTCAGCTTCCTCATCATCGGCGTCCTCCTGAGGTGGGTCATCCATCCCTGCTGGTAATGGCTGGCCCTTTATAATGGCCAGGCTGTGCAGCATGCAGCACACAATGGTGAAGATGGAGGCTGTATTCGGTGAGTACTGAAATGCCCCTCCAGAACAGTCAAGGCAGCGGAAATGTTGCTTCAGGACCCCATAGTTTACTCGATAATGGTCCTGGTTGTGATATGGCTGCTGTAATAGGGGTTGTGGGATTGCAGAGGGGTGTCATCAGCCAGGTGACAACACCATATCCTTTGTCACAGAGGAGCCAGCCACGGCATTCATGCTTTGGCTGGAACAGTCGTGGCACAGTGCTCTCCCGCAGGATGAAGGCATCGAGGCAGCTGCAGGAGAGCGGGCATTGACAGCGAGGATCATCTGCCTGTGATCGCAGACCAGCTGAATCCCTTGTGATTCCGAAACACCTCTCCATTGTGAGGCGGGGCCCTCAATGACACGTGTGCACAATCAATGGTCCCCTAAACCCTGGGGAAGCCCACTATCCTGGCGAAGCCACGGGAGCGTTCATCCTGGTCTTCCCTGGACATGCTGAACTTGATGTAGTCCATTCGTTTGCTGTAGAGAGCGTTGGTCAGCTGGCGAATGCAGCAATGTACTGCACACTGCGAGATGTTACATATATCGCCTACAGGAGACTGCAAGGAGGCAGTACCATAGAAGTTGAGGGCAACTGTCACTATCACTGCCACTGACAGCGAGGTCCTGGTGTCGATGTCAGTTGCCAGGTATGTCTGCAGGAGGTGGCAGAGCTCCATCACCACCTCCTTGCAGAACCTCAGCCTTCTTAAGCACAGCTCCTCGAACATCTCAAGGTAAGAATAATGCGCACGGGAAACCCTGCGACTGTACAGCCTCCTGCCCCGCCGTCTGGTGTCTCTCCTCTGGGGAGGATCCACATTTGCCCTAAGCTGTCTCTGCTGCCGGTGCCTTTCACGTCTTCGCCGCAGGACGACGCCGCGTGCGATCCCGGCCCCCATAACTTTGGAGAGGGAATAGCGATATGCTAGTTCCAAATGTATCCAATGGTGAAGGCAACAATGTCTCCGAGACGCTAGTGCTGAAGCTTAGGAGTCAGTAGCCACAGGATGCCAGCACCTTTGAACTGTGCGAGCAGCCAACGCAGCACGGATCGCGTACTCTGTGGGCCAGCTGCAACTCCCATTGAATAATGCCCTGGATTCGTTTCCCCGCCTTGAGCACGCCGAATTTTTCAGGTGTCATCACTGCCAATCGGTAAGTGAGGCGGCAAAAATGAATTTGGTGAGACCGGCTCCACGGAGGGGTTGCATGCATACTGGCGTCAGGATTTGCATGGCGGTAGTTGGCGGGGCAGCAAATCTTTATGCACCTGAAAAAGGCCAACTGAATTTCCCATCAGGCGGCAGCCACGCCTAACGCCCCGCTGGCGCTTCACTCAGGTGGTGTCAGCTGGCGGTAGCAACCGCATTTCGACCCCGAAGAGAGGTCTGGGGAGAAAAAAAACCTGGAAAAAAAACACCAAAAAACATTCCCAATACATAAGCTCACGCGACCACAACATAAATAGCAAAAAAAAAAGAAAAAACAGTCAGCCTTACCCGAGGTCAGAATGACTTACTTCACTGCTGCCGCTACAGCTCGCAACTCCTACTTTCAAAGGCGTTCCCTCCAGGGCGCGCTGCGAGGTGCTATGGGTCGGGGCGGAGTCAAAAATCGAGCCGGTGTCGCAGCCAGGGGCGTTGCACACCGGCTCGCCTCTTCCAGACGGTAATGCTCTGCGCCCCACCGAAAACGGCCCCGAAAACCCCAGCGGGTCACTGGAAGCTGGCTGCCCGCCCAGAAGAACTCACCGCCGCCATTGTCGCTCCTCTGGGGTTAAAACAGAGGCAGACAACAGCGGAAAATCCAACCCCTAAATTCGAGGGAATACAACCGTAATTTGTGTAATCTCTCCTTGTAATTTAACCTTTGGAGTCCAGGGGACCGAAATTCACCCCCGCCGGAAACAGGTTGCACCGAGCGTTTTTCTGGTGTTTTGGGTCGCCGCAATGGATGTGGCGACACATGTTGCAAAATTCAGCCCTTTGTCTTTATTTGTCGAGCGGGGCGGAAGTCGGTCATAATGGGAATGGAAGTGGATGTGGGAGGCACTCTCCGCTGCTGTCAGTCATCAGCGCGCCGGGCTGGTGCCATCATTGCGCTGTTAAAGGGGAGAGCCGTTGCGAGCTCTGCAGCTTTTTAAGTTAGGCCCACTGGGCCATCAGGGAGGTTTTTCAGCCGGGCCAAAGAGGAGGTACCCGACTGCCTGTTGGCGGCCCGGCCGAATCTGGGGGCATAATTGTCAGACTGACCTGGCAGTCAGCCGACAAAAAAAACAGGATGGCGGCCACGGCAATGCGCCCTCCCCTTTAATGGAGGCCGCACCACCATTTTACACATACTGCAAACACAGTGCACCGAGCCGGAAGATTTTCTAAGGTGAATTTTGCTTATTTGGGGGGGGGGGGGGGTCTAGAAAATCATCCCGAATACACTCCAGGAAATCCTCCTCCACCACATTGCTATCAGTTTGGTTAGCCCAATCAATATGTACCTTTATTGCACACATCCCTTATTTCTTGTTTGATGCTATCCCCAACCTCACTACTACTGTTTGGTGGTCTGTACACAACTCCCACTAGCTTTTTCTGCCCTTTGGTATTCCGCAGCTCCACCCATACCGATTCCACATCATCCAGGCTAATGTCCCTCCTTATGATTGCATTTATTTCCTCTTTAACCAGCAACGCCACCCCACCTCCTTTTCCTTTCTGCCTATCCTTTCTAAATGTTGAATACCCCTGGATGTTGAGTTCCCAGCCTCGGTCACCCTGGAGCCATGTCTCCGTGATGCCAATGACATCATATCCATTAACTGCTCTCTGCGCAGTTAATTCGTCCACATTATTCCGAATACTCCTCGCATTGAGGCACAGAGCCTTCAGGCTTGCCTTTTTAACACACTTTGCCCCTTTAGAATTTTGCTGTAATGTGGCCCTTCTTGTTTTTTGCCTTGGGTTTCTCTGTCCTCCACTTTTACTATTCTCCTTTCTATCTTTTGCTTCTGCCTCCATTTTATTTCCCTCTGTCTCCCTGCATAGGTTCCCACCCCCCTGCCATGTTAGTTTAACTCCTCCCCAACAGCACTAGCAAACAATCCACCTAGGACATTGGTTCCGGTCCTGCCCAGGTGCAGACCGTCTGGTTTGTATTGGTCCCACCTCCCCCAGAACCGGTTCCAATGTCCCAGGAATTTGAATCCCTCCCTTTTGCACCACTCCTCAAGCCACGTATTCATCTGGGCTATCCTGCGATTCCTACTCTGACTAGCACGTGGCACTGGGAGCAATCCTGAGATTACTACTTTTGAGGTCCTACTTTTTAATTTAGCTCCTAGCTCCCTAAATTCTTCTCGTAGGACCTCATCCCATTTTTTACCTATATCGTTGGTACCTATGTGTACCATGGCAACTGGCTGTTCACCCTCCCTTTTCAGAATGTCCTGCACCCGCTCTGAGACATCCTTGACCCTGGCACCAGGGAGGCAACATACCATCCTGGAGTCTCGATTGCGGCCACAGAAAGGTCTATCTATTCCCCTTACAATTGAATTCCCTATCACTATCGCTCTCCCACTCTTTTTCCTGCCCTCCTGTGCAGGAGAGCCATCCACAGTGCCATGAACTTGGCTGCTGCTGCCCTCCCCTGATGAGTCATCCCCCTCAACAGTACCCAAAGCTGTGTATCTGTTTTGCAGGGGGATGACCGCAGGGGTCCCCTGCACTACCTACCTTGCACTGCTCTTCCTGTTGGTCACCCATTTACCATCTGGCTGTGTACCCTTCACCTGCGGTGAGACCAACTCACTAAACGTGCTATTCACGTCATTCTCAGCATCGTGCATGCTCCAGAGTGAATCCTTCTGTAGCTCCAGTGCCGCAATGCGGTCCGTCAGGAGCTGGAGATGGATGCACTTCCCGCACACATAGTCATCAGGGACAGCGGAAGCGTCTCTGACTTCCCACATGGTACAGTAGGAGCATAACACGTGTCCAAGCTGTCCTGCCATGACTTAACCCTTAGATAAACTTAATTTGGCAACAACAATGCTAATGTTACTTACTGATATAGAAAAGAAAAAGAAAAACTACTTACCAATCACCAGCCAATCACTTATCCCCTTGGCTGTGACGTCACCTTTCGATTTCTTTCTACTTCTTTTTTGCCTTCTCTCCCCACTGCAGCTGCACCAGCTGGGCCTTTATAGGCCTCTCCACGTACCTCGAACTCCCGCCTCTCCTGTGCTGCCGCTCTCTCGCTGCCGCTGGGCCTTTATAGGCCTCTCCATGCACCTCGAACTCCCGCCTCTCCTGTGCTGCCGCTCTCTCGCTGCCGCTGGGCCATTATAGGCCTCTCCTCGACCATGAACTCCCGCCTCCCGACTGCCTTATGGCTTACTCTTTATCTTTAGACTGACCCCTGGTTGTGAACTTCCCCAACATTGGGAACACTCTTCCTGCATCGAACCTGTCCAGTCCTACCTTTTGCTTCTGCCCTCTTTTTACTTCCCTCTGCCTCCCTGCATAGATTCTCATCCCCCTGCCATATGCCCATCCCTCTGCCATATTAAACCCTCCCCAACAGCACTAGCAAACGCTCCGCCCAGGTGTAGACCGTTCGGTTTGTACTGGTCCCATCTCCCCCAGAACTGGTTCCAATGTCCCAGGAATTTGAATCCCACCCTTTTGCACCATTCCTCAAGCCACGTATTCATTTGAGCTATCCTGCAATTCCTACTCTGACTAGCATGTGGCACAGGTAGCAATCCTGAGATTACTACCTTTGAGGTACTACTTTTTAACTTAACTCCTAGCTCACTAAATTCAGCTTGTAAGACCTCATCCCATTTTTTACCTATATTGTTGGTACCTATATGTACCATGACAGCTGGCTGTTCACCCTTCCCCTGTGTTGCAGCTGCTCCGATACATCCTTGACCCTTGCACCAGGGAGGCAACATACCATCCTGGAGTCTCATTTGCGGCCGCAAACAATAGAATCCTCTATCACTATAGCTCTCCCACTCTTTTTCCTGCCGTCCTGTGCAGCAGAACCACCCATGGGTGCCATGAACTTGGCTGCTGCTGCCCTCCACTGATGAGTCATCTCCCCCAATAGTATGCAAAACGGTATATCTGTTTTGGAGGGAGGTAACCACAGGGGACCCCTGCACTACCTGCCTTCCAATGCTCTTTTTGATGGGCATCCATTCCCTATATGGCTGTGTAACCTTTACCTGCGGTGTGACCAACTCACTAAACGTGCTATTCATGACATCCTCAGCATCGCGGATGCTCCAGAGTGAATCCATGCGCAGCATCCAGTGCCGCAATGTAGTCTGTCAGGAGCTGCAGCTGGATACACTTCCTGCACATGTAGTTGGAAGTGTCCCTGATTTCCCACATAGCACAGGAGGAGCATGACACGGGTCTGGGCTCTCCTGCCATGACTTAATCCTTAAATTAACCTAATTGGTAACAGTGCCAAAGGTTTCTTACTGGTAAGAAAAGAAAAAGATAAAGAAAAAAGAAAAACTACTCACCAATCGAGCAGCCTATCACTTACCCGCTTGGCTGTGATGTCACACTCGATTTCCTCTGTTGAGCTGCTCTCCTGACTGCTGCCCTTTTATGGGCCTCGCTCTCCCCCTGTTGAGTTGCTCTCCCGACTGCCGCCTTTTTATGGGCCTCGCTCTCCCCCTGTTGAGCTGCTCTCCCGACTGCTGGCCTTTTATGGCCTCGCTCTCCCTCTATTGAGCTGCTCTCCTGACTGCCGCCCTTTTATGGGCCTTGCTCTCCCTCTGTTGAGCTGCTCTCCTGACTGCCGCCCTTTTATGGGCCTCGCTCTCCCTTTGTTGAGCTGCTCTACCGACTGCCACCTTTTTATGGGCCTTGCTCTCGCTCTGTTGAGCCAGGCACCAGAGTGTCTAACAACATGGGATTGGCAGGTGCCCAAGATGTGCCCATAATGGCATGAATTCCTGCAAGAGAGCTATGCTCCCAGTGACCCCATATACTCTGGCGAGGTCAGTACTAGAGAGTACTAGTAGGCTCATTCATGGCATTACTGTGATTATTATGGCCCACAGATTTGTTGGCCCATTATGCTTAGGCTATCCAGTCAAATTCATGGGAGAAAATTCAGTGCCCAGTGCCCAGTGTCTTGGGCATAAGTGGGACCATGGCTCTCTTACTGTTACCTATGTAAACTACTATTAGTGCAATATCTACTCTAATGTTCTCTTTGTCCTCCCTTTCTGCCTGTAACATTTTCTTTTTGAAGGACTTCCCTATCAATCTTCTCTAAGAATGTTTCAGGTTCTGGACAGTTTGGTAGTGCTGTACCACAGGCTCCAGGGTCTCAGATGGATGATGCTTTACTAAGTGGTGTTGAGAGTTGGTCCACAAATCCAATGATCATACAATCATAGAATCATAAAATAACACAGCACAGAAGGAGGCCATTCGGCCCATTGAGTCTACGCCTACTCTTTTAAAGGGACCATGCCCACATTCATTCTGTCAGTGTTCTGCAGCATTGTAGTGCTGCAAACACTGGCAAGGGCTCTTTCCCCATATCCCTGCGATTCTCATATTCTCCTTTAAATATTTATCCAATTCCCTTGTGAAAACTTCTATTTAATCTGCTTCCACTACACTATCAGGCAGTGCATTCCAAATCAAATCCTAACTATTTGTTGCTCAAAAAAAGCTTTTCCTCACGTCACCTCTGCCATTGGAAACAGTTTCTCTTTATGTACTCTATCTAAACCCTTCATGATTTTAAACACCTCTATCAAACAACCCCATCTTCTCCAGTCAATCCACGTAATTGTAATCTCTCATCCCTGGAACCATTCTAGTAAATTTATACTGTACCCTCTTTAAAGCCTTCATGTCCTTCCTAAAGTGTGGTGCCCAGAATTGGACACAATACTCCAGCTGGGGGCAATCTAGTGTTTTGTATAGGTTTAGCATAACTTCCTGGCTTTTGTGCTCTATGGCCACGAATGTTCCTACTGGGTCAGAAGCAAGTTGGGCAACTTTGGGTGTTAGCTGGAACCTCCCTCCCTTTTGCATCCGGATCTCGCCAAGTGATTTTATGTGAATGGGGCTTGTTAAGCCAGCCTTGCAAGGTTCCCAGCCAATTAAAAGGAAGCGGGTCTGATGACATCATTTGACCGGTTTCCTTAAAGGGACCATGCCCACATTCATTATGTCAGTGTTCTGCAGCATTGTGGTGCTGCAAACACTGGCAAGTACTGCCAGTGCCAGGCTCTCCCATGACTCCCTTCAGACACTTAGGGAGGGAGTCATAGCATGCAGGGAGGTTCTCTTCCCTTCCAGTGGATGAAAGAGGCTTCCCCAGGGCACCAATGCAGCCTGGTTGCACATTGTACAGGAGGATACAAGCAGGGATGTCATCAGGAGGACCTGGCTGCAGTGGCGCAAACCTTTCAATGATATCATTAGATCACAAAACGTTACTGCAAAGCCACACTCAACCTCATCCTGCTGTACCACTCATCACATCCCCATCACTCTGCCTTGCCTACCCTACTCCTGCACATCCTTACTCACACTAACTTACCTTGCACCTCCACCCATCCCTCTCTCTCAATCTGTATTATCACATCCCCGTCTTACTCGCCATCTCTCACACTCACCCTCACCCTCATCCTTGTCTAAGCATACCAACTAACACATGGGTAGGCAGTTGAGTGCTTTTGCCAATATTCATGTAAAGTTTCTGCTAATGTGTTGTCAAACATTGAAATCTTTATTTTCAACACTTTGCCTTCTTGGGCAGATTTGTGTGCATCTTTGGAAGTGGATTAATGAGTTGCAGTGAATGGTGAGACATAACGGTACCCCCTGCAATGGTGAGTGTGAAGGAATGGCTTGGGCATTGTAGGGATGCTTATAATGTTGGTGTGTGTGGTGGTGCCAACCTGGTGCATCATGTGGCAGCCAGCGTGTACAGCATCAAGTGAAATAAATCTGGTCATGGTGAGGCCATCCCTGGTGTCCTGGGCCGCATTGTGGTCAGGTGCTGATGCCCTGTGTCCTGTGCAGCATCATGTGATTGCTGAGAAGGTTGGTGTTGTTGTTGGTGCTGCTGGTGTGCCGGGTACTGCTGGTGTTCGGGCTGATCATGGTGGGATTCTGAGGACCAAGGTGAGATTTTATCAAGGGCACAGATGCTGATGGAACAGATGGCAGATGAAGTTGAGATGACAGAAGCAATCTGTCAATGGTGAGAGAGGTTGCTCCAAGGAGATGACACTGGATAAAGAGTTCATTGTAAACACTTCAAACCTCTATAAAGCTGAACAGTGTTTTTCAAATCCTGAAGGCTCCGTCTTCTAAGATTGGAAATTGAACAGCTGTGAAATGGTAGCTTTTATACCACTTTTACAGCTGTCAACTATTCACAACAATGAAGAGTCATTGAGAACCCGACGCACTTACCTGAGCACCGGGAACCTCGTAAAAATCGTTCGGACATTGCAAAATGCAGCTTGAAAATCTTTAAGCAGCTTCTTACGTATCTCGATTGCCTGAAACGTCGCTTTGTGCCAAGTCTGCAACCAACAGGCAGAGCCAGCACTTGAGAAACTGACATGGAGGCGGGTTTAGTACGGACTTCTGCCCCGCTGTCAATCATTGCCATTTTGACAGCATTGGCAGCGCCGGTAAGATTCCAGCCTATGCCTCTATTTGTAAAGTCCAGGATTCAATATGCTTTATGAACTGCGTTGTTAACCTGTCCTGCCACCTTCAAAGTTTTGTGCACAAACACCCAATGACAGTGATTGCTCTGCACTGCTCGTAGTAACATCAAGGGGCCAAAAACCCAAGTCCCTCTGGTACACTCCCTCTGTAAGTCCCTGCTAGTTCCCACAGGACCTTGGAAGGGGTAAAGCCTCTGCCTGCCCTAGATGCAGTCAGTGACATAAGAGGGGGTGTGGCCAAGGGAAGTTCTTCTTCCCGGGCTGATTGGGACATTGGTGGGCTGGTACGCCAAGTGAAAGCAGGTGCACCAACTTTCAACTGGGAGTCCAGGCCTTCAAGGCAGTCCGGTCCACCAAAAGTGTTCTGAAAGTTCAAGCTATTTCCCAGCATGGTGTTGACAGGTCCTCAGTGTCCGCTGGTTCACAGGATATCCACCGGAGCACTAAAACAAACTCAGCCCCCTGTTGCTTTTATTTTTCTGAGGTGTTCTGAGCCTGGATGCCCAAGTGGGTTCCATTTCTGCCGCTCCATGGACCTAGATACCTTGCTGTAGGCAAGATCATTCAGGGTAAAGGAGATGGAAGCAGCTCCTGCATCCTGTTTAATGTCAGGCCTTCAATGGTGGAAATTGAATTCCTGCCTGCACCCAGTGGGAATTCCTGATGTGTTGTCTTCAGGGCAAAGCCACAGGGTTAGTAGGTCCCATCATATCTGGCTCCCAGTCTGTCCTCACCTGATGCTTTTACATTAGCACTTCACCCCAGACCCTAAGCACATTGTTGGAGTCAACATATTTTCTTCTTTTAGAAATAGGCATTAAGACTTACCCATTTATGGCAGTGAACGGCATCAAATTGATGGCTGAATCTGGGTTTCCTTGGGTCTTCGAAATCTTATCAAGCAAAAGCAGCCAGGCAGCGATCATCTGCACTATTGTCCAATTTCACACACAGAAAGCAATGAACAAGTGGCTTAATTGCCATGTTTTCTGAATGGGCCCTGAATCCAGCTGTGTAGCGAGGGAATCGGCATGTTCGAGTAATGGCTCGTTGCACCGTTTAGTAATCCTGATTATCTGAGATTGATTCGATCACCCTTCTTATCAGGCTGTATGAAAAGGGGACCAGAGGGCAGCCGTAATGCCTGGATTGCTGAGCGCATCAATACTATTGCAAAAAAAAACCCTAAGGACCTGGAAGGACGTTAGAAAGAAGTATTTTGACGTGAGCGTAGTCATCAGTATAATACAAAGATGGAATTAAAAAGGCTGTTCACTTTAACACACTCTGTAGCTGTATGTTTGAATGCGACACCTTAAAGCATCCTAAGAAGGATCGACGTTTATCAATTGTCACAACTGCGACAAGTTGTGCAGTTGTGGCAAATATGACTTTACTGAAGAGGGTTGATTTGAACTTTAAGGGCCTGTTTGTGTGGGTCAAATAGTCACACATTGCATTAGATTTCCATGTGACTGTTTCCATTGAGTGGGAGGCAGACTCTGAGGGTTTTTGTCATCCGCCTATTTGAAGTAATCAGTGGCCCAGCCAATTTTCATGGTTGGGTCTCATTAGTATTCTGTCAGCTAGCTGCTCGTGCACTAGGAGAAGCTTGCTGATTGGAGGGGCTCAAAGGTCCTGATAACTTCCTGATAACTGTGGATCACATTCTGTCCAGGTACATTAAAGGGGGATAAGGAAATCCTAGGGGAGGGGCATGGCTGAATTTCTTCAACAAGTAAAGGAGAAACAGCTCTTTGGGAATGGTTCTTGCAATGTGTATAGACGCTGATGACAGTGTATGGTGGTAGGGGCTGCGATTATTTTCTGTAGAGTGCAGCATGCGGAGAATTAAATAGAAGCCACGTGGGGGACAGAAGCCTTGAATGTTCTCGAGTCTTGAAATTCGCAGGAGATTAAATGGGTGGAGTAGAGTCCATGATGGGGCGGTAAGTTCTTGGTCTGTACAAGACACAAGCTTGATGGGTCAAATGGCCATTCTTTGGGCCATGCTTTCTTTCACTAATCATAAAGCAGTTTAGATTTGCTGAGATCCAATTTCCTTTGCAGTGGAGAATGATACCCTGTATATGTATTTATATGCAATCCATTGTTAAACTGGGCTCATTGACATCAATAAGATTTGAGGCAGGCAAAAGTGGTGAAACCAGAGACAAATGATAGGCAAGTATTTGAACAATAACACCTCTTCGTAAGCTAGAAGGTTATTTTTGCATACAATTTTTTGAAAATTCTCATCAATTAGGCTAAAAGTCCTATCGACTAAGACATTTTCAGGTTGAAATCACACTGTGTGATAACATGTTTGGATGAAAGTCCGTTACCCCTATTGCAGCAAAGGAATTGATCCATTCATTTCTTGCATTTCTATTAATTAGTATTAGGCTGTCTGTGCACAACCTAAAGACATTTGCCTTTTTGTGATGGTGGTTAAAAAGCATGAGCTGGTGCAAAAACAACTTAATTCATTATACACTTAGTGAGCTTGGAGCTAGCAGCCATCATATCTTTCAGCTCAAGTTGTGCTCGTTAATGTGTGTACAAAGTAACTCTGTCTATTTGGAGGTTCTTGGAAGAAGTGGGGCAGCTGTTGACTCTCTGAATTTAATATTGTTTGGTTTTTCCATCGAGGCTCCTGTCTTTATTGGCGGCTTTCATTTTGTGGCTATGTTCACATCTGTGTTTGTACATTTAAGTTTTAAAGTAACTAACTGCTTGCCATGTTCCTCACTCACTCATAGTGATTATCTGATGAAGAAAGGCAGGCCTATGAAACCTCCCGCTCATGAATTCTCAGCATTATTGGTATGTCTTACACTCTATTCTCATTATAAGCCTCTCCATTTTATCAGATTGAGCACTTGATTAAACTGTGAATCTGACACGACTCAAACTGATCCCCATTCAGGTCAATTCACTGAACATGGACCTTCCCTAATTTGGTCACTTCAGGTTTTCACCTGCCTGTCCTTCCAAATTAGTGGCATTTGCATACATCAAGGGGAAAAAAATATTCATTATAATCCATATCATTTACTGCATCCCAGTATTTTCATGCCATGTTTCATATTGGGTCATTAATTTGCATTAGACCATCGCTGTGTGTTAACAAGCAGCTATTTGTGGTTGGAGCTGTAGTCTAAAAGGAAAAAGCTCTTTTTAAAAATTGCTGAAAGTAATGACCTAGAAATTGCGGTCGGAGGCTTCCCGCAGGCAGATGCCTCCGACCTGAAACGTTTCTACAAATGTACCTGGTGGTCCCAGAGGAGCGTGCGATCCCGATGGGGAGGCCTTCTCTTCCCGCGCTGCGAAGTGCGCTCCCGTCCTCCAGGTTCCCACGCAGAAGGTGCAGTCACGTGTGACTGCTCAACCAATCAGCTACAGTATTCCACAGCTTTCTCATTAATAGCAATGAGAACTCTGTATCTGCAAGTTCTCATTGCTATTAATGAGAAAAAAAAACAAACACATTAAACACCATAATAAAAAATAAAAAACACACCTCACGTAATTAAAATTAATTGAAATTAAAGTTAATAAATGTCTTAGAAAAAATATATATTTTTCCAATTTTTAAAAAAATTTTGTAATTAAGGTTAAAATAAACTTATCTTAGTGGCAGAATTTTTAACAGTAAAATGTGTTTTCTTTATTTCATTTTATTATATTTTTGTATGTTTTAAAACTCTTACGCCAGTAAAAGTAGGCTATGCGCCTGCTTTTATCAGGCGCAAGAGTTTTGAGGACGTTTGCTGGGCAAGATATGGGTAAATCCCGCAATCTTGCCCTTGCAAATGTCCTTGCTCCTGAGATGCGTTGGATCTGTCAAGTTCCAGCTTAACAGATCGGAAAAGCCGGTTTTCAGCGCATGTGCATGTGCGCTGAAATACGGCTTTTGCTATGTCTTCCCGGGTCCATAGACACTCTGTACGGACCCGGGGAGGCCGGGATTTCCAGGCCAATATCTGTCTGATTCCTTCTGGTCTAGTAGTTGGTACCCAATTCTTAATAAACTAGTTAAAGCGCTTGGTGTCAATTTTCCATCTCTTTGCCTGGTGTTAACTAGGTAGAAATGGATTTAAAATGAGGTCGGTGGCCTTCCCGCCCCATTATGACCACCGATGCGGCCATTTTAAAAGCTGCCTACCTCTGGGTGTCTAAAGCAACAGCCTGCTTCAGGCAATAGACCCCTTTTAATATAGAAATCGGGGTCCTATGACCTAAATAGTACCCTGATTGGCTTTTTAGGTAGGGACTGGTCAGAGCCTTCGCAGTGAAAGCTTTGACCAGCAAAGGTAAGTGTTGAATTATATTTGTGGGTCTTGTAGGAGCAGGGGTGCACAACTAGGGCCCACAGAAGTAATCCGGGTCACTGTCGCCCTGGAACTCCCACCCTCTGCTCCAACCACTGATCTTTCTGGCGGCAGATCTGGACCGTTTTCCTTTGCTGACTCTGGTGAGCTGTGTCGGAACACCGGTCTGGTGCCCTGCAGTTCACCTGACAAATGTAAATGAGGGCAGAGACTCAATCATGGAGTCCACTTTGCCACCAGAATCGGCGGACGGCCAATAAGCAAAATAGATGCTTTCTTATCCAAACAATGGCTCAGTTTTTGCTGGAGCAGGGCATCTCATGGCCTGACCTGTTAGCTAGACATTTTCCCTCAATCTTCAGCTCAAAAATTTTTTTGAGCCCCAAATTGCTGGAAGTGCGAGCTCGTAACGGGCCATGGGGCATCTGGGACCCTGGTGAACCACGGGACCAACAGTGTATCTCCTTAACCAATGAGTTTTAAGAATAGAGAAAGAAACAGAGCAATGACAGAAAAGGAAACAGGTTGCATTTGAGTCATATTAGATACATAAAGAGAAGGAAAAAAGATTGGAGAGAAAGAGAGAAAAAAAAGAGACGGAAAGGAAAAGTTAGGAAAAAATTTAAAAATTTAAATATTTTAAAAATCTCTGAACAATTTACTACTTGTAGGAGTGAGATTCCACAGTTTTAAATTATTCACTTTCTGGGCCTCTGAGGTTGAGTGGCATTGCAGGAACATAAATCTCATCATTAAAAGGGTCCTTATGCTGTCTGCAGTGAGTTTAATTAATTGATATGTAAATCCAGCAATTTCTTGAAATTTACAGGGAGGTTGAGAGCAAACTCACATTTTCATGAGGCTAATGGCAGAGTGGTGCAAATCGTCCAGCAAGTTATGACGATTCGCAACTCATGGGGTATCTCTTCCTCGCCACAAGTTGCTGGACAATTTACACATTAATAATGGCCTGCACCACCAAAGTTGCTGTTAATTTCCCAGAAAATTCTGGTGCCTAGTTATCTAACCATTTTAGGAATATACAAATGTTCTTTCTTTCCTTTCTTTCCTTCCTCTCGGTTTTCCCCTTTCCTCCCTGTCTTCCCCTTTCCTCCCTGTCTTCCCCTTTCCTCCCTGTCTTCCCCTTTCCTCCCTGTCTTCCCCTTTCCTCCCTGTCTTCCCCTTTCCTCCCTGTCTTCCCCTTTCCTTTCAGTCTTAGATAAGAACATAAGAATTAGGAACAGGAGTAGGCCATCTAGCCCCTCGAGCCTGCTCCGCCATTCAACAAGATCATGGCTGATCTGGCCGTGGACTCGGCTCCACTTACCCACCCGCTCCCCATGACCCTTAATTCCCTTATTGGTTAAAAATCTATCTATCTGTGACTTGAATACATTCAATGAGCTAGCCTCAACTGTTTCCTTGGGCAGAGGATTCCACAGATTCACAACCCTCTGGGAGAAGAAATTCCTTCTCAACTCGGTTTTAAATTGGCTCACCCGTATTTTGAGGCTGTGCCCCCTAGATCTAGTCTCCCCGACCAGTGGAAACAACCTCTCTGCCTCTATCTTGTCTATCCCTTTCATGATTTTAAATGTTTCTATAAGATCACCCCTCATCCTTCTGAACTCCAACGAGTAAAGACCCAGTCTACTCAATCTATCATCATAAGGTAACCCCCTCATCTCCGGAATCAGCCTTGTGAATCGTCTCTGTATCCCCTCCAAAGCTAGTATATCCTTCCTTAAGTAAGGTGACCAAAACTGCACGCAGTACTCCAGGTGCGGCCTCACCAACACCCTATACAGTTGCAGCAGGACCTCCCTGCTTTTGTACTCCATCCCTCTCGCAATGAAGGCCAACATTCCATTCGCCTTCCTGATTACCTGCTGCACCTGCAAACTAACTTTTTGGGATTCATACACAAGGAAGCCGCTGCTCGGGAATCCGTACCTCCACGACCGAGGTTTTATGTGGCGGTCGGAAGAGAGGGCTGTGGCTGGTGAGGTGACCAGGGTCAGGGACCTGCTCGATGGCGGAGGAGCGGGCTGGATGGCGCCAGGCATGCTGGCGCGGCGCCTAAATTCAGCCGACGTCCGCCACGCGGCCGAAGCCATCGAGTCGCTAAAAACAGCTTTGGGCCCTGACTCTGTTAGGTGCATCGAGGAGGCTCAAGCACGTGGGGAGATCCCGTCCGAACTGACCCCCGTCCGGACGGAATTCCTCATTGGCGCCAAATCCCGGAACCTCCCTCGGGGGCCGGCGCCTCACAACTTGAGCCGCCTCGGGGAAATCCCCTCCGTGCCTTTCAGTTCCGCGCGGAGGGGTGAGGGGTTTCCTGTACGGCCTGCTCCTGCACACTCTCAACTTTGCCATCCTCGCCGGCCGTCCGGACACGCCATGGCGTACCATCTTGCCGTCCGGAGGAGGCGGGGGTCCCCGATGGAGGGCACTCTATGCGGGAGTCCTCCCACTATTCATCGGGGACTTGGCCTGGAGGGTGGTGCACGGAGCAGTGCCGTGCAACAAATTTTTAAGCCGGTTCACGGACTCCCAGGCCGCCTGCAATTTCTGCAGTCTGGAGGAGTCCGTGTTCCATGTTTTTACTGAGTGCACGAGGTTGCAGCCCCTGTTTCATTATCTAAAGGGGCTGCTCCTGAAATTCTGGCTGCACTTCAGTCCCACTCTCCTGATCTTTGGGCACCCTGTGCGGAGGGGAGCGGGTAGGTCCGAGGGCCTCCTCGTAGGACTGCTCCTGGGTACGGCCAAGGATGCCATCAGCCGGTCCAGGCAGCGGGTGGTCGAGGGGGTCGTTCAACCTGACTGCCTGCCTCTCTTCCGCTCTTACATCCGATCCAGGGTGTCCTTGGAGATGGAGCACGCGGTGTCCACCGGTACGCTCGCGGCCTTCCGCGAGAGGTGGGCACCGGAGGGACTGGAGTGCATCATCACGCCCGGCAACCAAATTTTAATTTGATTTTACGTTTTAAAGTTTAATTTGCTTTAATTGCCGGTGCTTTTAGTGTCCCCCTCCCCTTTTATAGGGGGCACTGGAAAAAATGTGATTTTAGCGCCCAAAAAAAAACAAAAAAAAAGAAAAACACAAAAAAAAAGAAAAAAAGGGCCTTGAAAATGTCTGCTGTGTCATCCAGGGCGGGTGGCATGGTTTAATGTTTATGTTTTTTTTCAGGTAAACTCAAAAAGAGTTTCATACACTCGGACCCCCAGGTCCCTCTGCACCGCAGCATGTTGTAATTTCTCCCCATTCAAATAATATTCCCTTTTGCTGTTTTTTTTTCCAAGGTGGATGACCTCACACTTTCCGACATTGTATTCCATCTGCCAAACCTTAGCCCATTCGCTTAACCTATCTAAATCTCTTTGCAGCTTCTCTGTGTCCTCTACACAACCCGCTTTCCCACTAATCTTTGTGTCATCTGTAAATTTTGTTACACTACACTCCGTCCCCTCTTCCAGGTCATCTATGTATATTGTAAACAGTTGTGGTCCCAGCACCGATCCCTGTGACACACCACTAACCACCGATTTCCAACCCAAAAAGGACCCATTTATCCCGACTCTCTGCTTTCTGTTAGCCAGCCAATTCTCTATCCATGCTAATACATTTCCTCTGACTCCGTGAACCTTTATCTTCTGCAGTAACCTTTTGTGTGGCACCTTATCGAATGCCTTTTGGAAATCTAAATACACCACATCCATCGATACACCTCTATCCACCCTGCTCGTTATATCCTCAAAGAATTCCAGTAAATTAGTTAAACATGATTTCCCCTTCATGAATCCATGTTGCATCTGCTTGATTGCATTATTCCTATCGAGATGTCCCGCTATTTCTTCCTTAATGATAGCTTCAAGCATTTTCCCCACTACAGATGTTAAACTAACCGGCCTATAGTTACCTGCCTTTTGTCTGTCCCCTTTTTTAAACAGAGGAGTTACATTAGCTGCTTTCCAATCCGCTGGTATCTCCCCAGAGTCCAGAGAATTTTGGTAGATTATAACTAATGCATCTGCTATAACTTCCGCCATCTCTTTTAATACCCTGGGATGCATTTCATCAAGACCAGGGGACTTATCTACCTTGAGTCCCATTAGCCTGTCCAGCACTACCCCACTAGTGATAGTGATTGTCTCAAGGTCCTCCCTTCCCACATTCCCGTGACCAGCAAATTTTGGCATGGTATTTGTGTTTTCCACTGTGAAGACCGAAGCAAAATAATTATTTAAGGTCTCGGCCATTTCCACATTTCCTTCCCGTCTTCCTTATAGATTATGATCCCTATTTCCTAAGTGTCCTCCTACCTTCAGGTCATTTACTTGTCCTGTTGCGTTACCCAGAATCAAATCTAAAACTGCATCCCTTCTTATTGGACATTCAGCACACTGATTAAGGAATCCATTCTAAGAATCCGTCCCTAATTTGACCACTGGAAGCTCATCAAAGTCTTGCGATGGTGTCTTTATCTGAAACCCCCTCAATGAGATTATCGCTTTATAATCATTCTTGGGTGTCTGTTTTATTTATTTATTCACAGAATGTGGGCATCGCTGGCAAGGTCAGCATTTAGTACCCATCTGTTTTTTTTGAGAAGGTGGTTGAGCCACTTTCTTGTACCGCTGCAGTCCGTGTGGTGCAGGTACTCCCACAGTGCTGTTACATAAGGAGTTCCATACTTTTGGCCTCGTGACGATTGCAAAGTCAGGATGGTGTAAGACTTGGAGGTGGTGATGTTCCCATGTTACTACTGCTTTGTAGAGGTCAAAGGTTTGGGAGCTGCTGTCGAAGAAGCCTTGGTGAGTTTCTGCAGTGTGTGGGTGGTGAAGGGAGTGAACGTTTAAGGTGGTGGATAGGGTCCGATCAAGCAGATTGCTTGTCCTGGATGGTGTCAAGCTTTTTGAGTGTTGTTGGAGCGGAACTTATCAAGGCAAGTGGAGAGTATTTCATCACACTGCTGGAAAGGTGGTGGAAATGAGTCACTTGCTGCAGATTACCCAGCCTCTGACCTGCTCACAGTATTTATATGGCTGATCCAGTAAAGTTTCTGGTCAATGGTGACCCTCAAGATGCTGATGGTGGCGGATTTGAGGGTAATGCCATTGAATGCCATGGGAGGTGGTTAGACTCTCTCTCTTGTTGGAGGTGGTCATTACTTGGTACTTGTGTGGTCTGAATGTTATTTGCTACTTATCAAATCAAGTCTTGTTGTCCAGGTCTTGTTACATGCAGGCATGGACTGCTTCATTATTTGAGGAATTGTGAATGGAACTGAACATTGTGTAATCATCAACAAACAATTCCACTTCTGAGGGAAAGTCATTGATGAAGGGTAGAGAATTACAAAGCCTCTGAGAGAAGAGATTCCTCCTCATCTCCATTTTAAGTGGGCAACTTCTTATTCTGAAACTGTGCCCTTAGTTCTAGATTTCCTCACAAGGGGAAACATCCTCTCAGCATCTACCCTGTTAAGCCCTCTCAGAATCTTATATGTTTCTATAAGATTACCTCTCATTTTTCTAAACTCAAATGAGCACGGGCCCAACCTGTTTAACTGTTCCTCATAAGACAAACCCTTCATCCCAGGAATCAACCTAGTGAACCTTCTCTAAACTGCCTCAATACAAGTATATCCCTCCTAAATAACAAGACCAAAACTCCAGGTGTGGTCTCGCCAATGCCCTGTACAGATGTAGCAAGACTTCCCTACTTTTAAACTCCATCCCCCTTGCAAATAAAGGCCAACATTCCATTTGCCTTCCTAATTACTTGCTGTGCCTGCATGCTAACTTTTTTTGTTTCATGTACAAGGACCCCCAGATCCCTCTGTACTGTAGCATTCTGTAGTCTTTCTCCATTTAAATAATATTCTGCTTTTCTATTTTTCCTACCAAAGTAGATAAACTCCCATTTCCCACATTATACTCCATCGACTAAAATTTTCTCCACTCACTTAACCTATCTATAACCCTTTGCAGACACTTTGGGCTGGATTTTCAGGACTTCTGCATTCCGGTTTCGTCCCGGAGCAGCGGCAATGGCGGTGGTGAGGTCCCCAGT
Source organism: Pristiophorus japonicus (assembly GCF_044704955.1). Taxonomy (NCBI): domain Eukaryota; kingdom Metazoa; phylum Chordata; class Chondrichthyes; family Pristiophoridae; genus Pristiophorus; species Pristiophorus japonicus. The sequence goes on from NC_091985.1 coordinate 139,699,824, forward strand.
GCCCTGCAGCAAGCCTCGGGTCTGGTTTTGAGGTGGCGTGGAGCAGCACCGCCTGAAAGAGCTGCGTCGGTGTGCAATGCCCCTGGTTGCGACACCGACGTGAGTTTGAGCTCCTGCTCGACACATCTGCCCAAAAGTGTGTCCTGAAATGACTGCCTGAGAAAGCAGTCCTACCATCCCGTTGGCAGAGAGTGAGTAATGGACTCCTAAGGTAAGAGTGATTGTTTCTTTTCTTTCAATATTTTTAGCGATTTGTGTTATGGTGCCGACGGCAATGTTTTGGGAATGTTTTATGTTTGTTTTTTAGTTTCCCGCCCCCTCGAGGTATCTCTCGGAGTGCTCCCGGGCTGGCTCTGTAGGTCGGGATTTTCCCATCCTAGTGCCGAGAGGTGTACAATGCCTCCCTTAGTGCTGTGCCCCCTTTTATGTGGCACCATATCAAATGCCTTTTGGAAATCCAAATACATGACATCTACTGGTTCCCCTGGATCTACCCTGCTCATTACGTCCTCAAAGAACTCCAAAACATTTGTCAAACACGATTTCCCTTTCATAAAACCATGTTGATTCTGCTTGATTGTATTATGGATTTCTAAATATTCGGGGGTTTTACTACGATCTTTGAGCCCCCACAGCTTGTGCCTGGCCTGTGGGAACTTCTCTGAGCAGTTTCGAGGTGCTCCTAACCCCTGGTTCTGGACACTGGACTTATCACAGAAGTAATAAAGCAAAAGGCAGACAAATGTGTGTTTGGAATGAGTCTAAGGTGTTTATTAGAAAATTGAAGGCAACAAAACTTTATTTCAGACAAGTGAAAACTACCAAACTTTAATGCAACGTAACAATCACGGTCAGGCAGAGCTAAAAGGGAGGAAGAAGAACACACAAAATTACAGTGTATCTGTCTAAACCAAAAGAAAAACCCATCTCACAACACCCAAACCTTACTGTCTAGGTCTACACCTTTAAGGTCAGAATTATACTTGCCAATGCAGCTTTAGATGTTGTCTTCAGGGATGGTAGGCTTTGTTTTCCAGTGACGGCAGAGTTGTTTCATTGCCGTTGGGGACCCCGGTTGATTCAACTACTCGTAGAGGCCGGTGGTCAGCTCAATCATCGCTGCTTGGCCCCTGGTAATATGGTGGCAGGTTCTTCTGTTGGTTTCGATGGGCCCACTTCCCACTTGGGTTTTAATCCCAAGCTGGACCTTGGTGGAGTTCGGGGCCTGGTTGCGGCTGATCGAGCTGAGTGTCGCGCTCCCGGTTGCGGTTTTGACTTGGCCCCCCTTTGGTTGGAGCGAGGTTGCTTGTTGGTTCTTTGCTGTTCAGCAAAATGCTGGAGACACTGCGAACACTTGGGCACGAACACGAACACTGACGTGAACACTCTCTTGCTGGAGAAGGTGGGGCCTAGATATAGGGTTCTGGTTGGTTTTCAAAAAGTTCTTTGTTCGGGCTTGTTCGGTTTCAAAAGATGCATCCTTAAACTCATACGGCCGACCTGGGCCATTAATGGTAGATGATGGCCCGATTTAGTTTGACGAGGTGTTAACTGCCAGTCCATTGTACTAGGCCATCCTGCCACCTGTCAATCTCGGGCCCAAGCCCGAGTTCTTTGTTGGAATTAATCGTTGTCAGGTGGTGACTCAGGAGAGGCAAGATGAGTGACAGGTAAATAATGGTTTTGCTGACTTTGCAGGTTCTCCGACCCCCATTACTCACAGCAAAACCCTCCGGTCCATCATCTCAGCAGTAAGTGTTTTTTTACTCCGTCCCTCCTGTTCAGGCTTTTTGCAGTCTTTTCCAGCAAAATCCACAGAATATACCTATAAATCCATAACGTCCTCCAAATCTTTCACAAGAATCACCAGACAGTCCAGCACAAAGGTTCTCCAGGGCCAAGTCTCAAGGTCCCAAAAGTTAGTCCAGGTTTCCACACAAGGTGTACACATACATGCTGTTTTCAGGACTCCAGGCTTCAGATCCTTAACAGGGGTTTTAAACTGGCACAGTCCGAGACCAAGATGGATTCCCCAAACCAGGGAATTTTGGTCAATCCTTACACTACTACTTCCTTGATAATGGATTCCGCATTTTCCCAATGACAGATGTTCGGCTAACTGGTCTATAGTTTCCTAGGGCTAGATTTTACACTTTTGTGCATATCACCCTAAAATGGGTGTTATTTCCAGCGTGGGTAGTAAAAATGGATTTTCAGATTGCTGGCTTCTTGCTCATTCTCAAAGCATCTAGTCTCCATTTATGAAAATGGCCGTTACCGCGAGCGATATGAAATGGGTGGTAGCATGAAATCTCGCTGACCTTCTGCCGTAAAATGTCACCGTCTTTAGCAATGGCATGGCAACGCTCGATTCCCACGATTCAGGAAGTTAAGGGTCATCATGACATGTGCAGGAGAGGAGACAGAGAGATAGAGGGAGCTGAGAGGGACTGAAGGCATGTGTGGGTGTGGTGTGGCTGCTTTGGGAGGAAGGAGAGAGAGTTTAGAGCTTTAGAGCAAATAGGGAAACACAAATTAGCTGTTACCAGCCACATATTTGCCCGAATTTGGCCTATAATGGAGGGAGAGGAGGAAGCATCACAGCACGCTATGGAGACTGACACTGGCGAGTGCAGTGAGATTGGGAGAGGAGCACATTGGAGGGCACAAAAGAGCGAGGAGATTCTCGGATGAGGCAAATGCCTCCCTGCTGCAGGAGGTCGAGACACGCTGGGGTGATTTGACCCAGGGAGGGCATGGGAAGCCCACCCCAAAGGCCTACCGGAAGATATGGACCGAGATAGCAGAGGTGGTCTCATCGGCAACCAATGAGGTCCGTGAGGGCAACCAATGCCGCAAACGATGGAATGACCTTGTGGGATCCGCAAGAGTAAGTATTACATTTATTTACATGTAATTATGTATTTATATAATTTGATTTGGAACAGTCATGACTGGCTATCAGCAGATGTGAGGTATTTCACTTTTACCGGGAATGTTGTACTCAAAGCCTGCGGTCACGGTGTACGTCTTTAGGTAAAGAATGATAATTATCATAATAATCGTGATTATATCTGTCGGTTTTGTGTTGTATCAGTCTCTGTGACGGTACCAAGAAATTATATTATGCAATGATCTCATACATGTCGTTCTGTTAGCTTTTACAGAAGAAGCTATCGACGATGAGGTCCATGCAGAGGTGAACGGGTGGGGGGCCACCAGTCCCCAGAGAAATCACTGAGATGGAGGAGCGGGTGCTCACACTCGTGTGGAAGCACCCCCGGACAGCCACAGAATCATCTGCAGACCCTGAAGTGATGCCACGTGAGTAAAGTTTACACCACTGTGTGATGTAAAATCAATAGATGCCACACCCACTCGTATCCAAACAATCATATATGATAGATGATTTCTAAAATTGTCCTAGAAATAATGCTGGCCTAATAAAAATCATTGCAATGCAAATGTGTTGCTGGTCATGAAATGTGATGTCTGTGATGATTTTGAGAGCGGTGTTTTTGTCGTGCACATGCTGTGTGTAGCGCTGGACTCACCTTGTGACCCTAGCACCCCCTTCTCCTCTAATAACCTCATTTGTGTTTTGCAGTTCAGCCAGCAGCACGGCCCTAGGCAAAACCAGAGGGCAAAAGGTGGGGGCGCGGGGCCCGACTCTCCAGAAGATCCTACATCTGGTGCTGAGGAGCTCCGATTCTCGCCCGTCAATCCGCTGGGTCTGTTCTCTACGGATGAGAGCACGGACTTCGAGGAACCAGCATTGTCACGCTCCAGAAGCCATTCCATCCCAAGGCCATCTAGTGCTCCTCCGGCCATTCCCACCTCCATTCTGGAGCTATCGGCCCCAAGCACCTCTCCACAGGGCACCCCATTTGTCCCCAGGCCGGCGCTGACCCCACGGAGGCCTCGTGGACACGGCAGGTCTAGTCCACGAGCACCAGATGAGAGCGGAGAGATGGTACAGTTGTCCAGGATGCATGTAGACATTGGTGACCAGCTCATCGAAGCATTGGGGGGCATACCCCGACAGCTGGCCACCATGACTGAGTAATTCTGCGGATGGCAGAGGCCCTGGATGCGATAGCCAGCAACACTGCTGCCACAGACCTCCCAGTGGTCCCAGAGCGCGGCACTCCACCCCTAGGTTTCGCACCACCACTGCGAATGACAGATGAGAGGCAGGACCAAGATCCTGCTTCTGCTTCAGAAAATGTTGCCCCCTCGGCACCCCCCCCCCCCCTGCTCCTGTACCCGTGCAACCACCGCCTCTGCCTTCATCCTCCCAATGAGGCACAGCCTGAGGAGCTCCTCGGCCAGGCACCGTGGAGCGAGGAGGGGAAGGGGTAGAGGTGGGGAGAAGAAGGGGAGGGGGAAGGAAAGTGAGGTGCATGTCTGCAGGTGATAGCTGCGTTATATCTCCATCTGGGTATATGCAATTTGTTGCAATATATGAGGGGAGGGGATCACCCTCCTGCTTTGCATTTGTATTCTGTGTTGCTGGACATATTGAACATTTGATTGATGTCAATGGCTGGAAAAGTGGGGTGTTTTTGCCTGTGGTACTTATGATTTCAGACAAATGTTGGTATAAAATGTTTTTTATTGAACATAATCTTGTTGAGCATTGTCTCAGATAGCTGGACCGTTACACACTGGTGATTCCTTAACATGAAAGGGTTAAATAAAACTTAACTTCAATCAACTTAAACTTTAACTGGAACCAAGGTGATGGGCACCTTTGATGTCTGAGCTGCACACACACAGCAGTGTGTCAGCGTTGTCATTCACAGCAATGTTCTTTCATGCAAATCGTTCAGATATCAGCTTCTCACGTAAGAGTCATGCAGCTATGTAGCCACTACGGGCCCTTTCCTGCGGTCTGGAGGAGGTCATGGGCATTGTTGCATAGCCAGCCTGATTGTCTGGCACTAGGTCAGCGACCAGCCCCTCGTCGTCCTCTTCCTCTCTCTCCTGACGTGGAGCATCATTCCCTTCTGGCAATTCTTGGCCCCTCCTGATAGCCAGGTTGTGCAGCATGGAGCACACGACCATGAATGTACCTACTTTCTCAGGATTGTATTCTCGCTCCCCTCTTGAGTGGTCCAGACATCAGAAGTGCTGCTTAAGTACAGTTATTGTTTTCTGGACCACATTGCATGTGTCTCTGTGGCTCTGGTTGTATCGTTTCTCGGCCTCGGTGTGGGTGTCACGCAGGGGAGTCACCAGCCAGGTGGCTAGACCATATCGGTTATTACCAGGTATCTAGCATTGTCCTTGTGGCTGACTCTTAAAGATGTCAGAGACAGCGCTCTCACGCAGGATGTGAGCCTCATCGAAGGTGCCCGGACATTTGGCATTCACTGCCATTATGATCTGGTTGTGGTCGACAACTAGCTGGACCTTCAGGAAGTGAAATCCTTTTCTGTTACGAAAAAGCTCCGGGTCCTGAGAAGGTGGCCGCATGGCGATGTGAGTGCACAGTATCGCTCCCTGCACCTTGGGGAACTTAGCAATGTAATAGAATGCTCCAGCCCTGTCAGTCTGAGCCTCCGTGGTCATGGGGAAGCTGATAAAGCCCATCCTTTGTGCATACAGTGCCTCCGTGACCTGTCTAATGCAGCGATGGGTGGCATGGTGAGACAGAGAGCAAATCTCGACCGCGGAAGCCCGAAAGGAACCGGATGCGTAGAAAGACAGTGCCGCAGTGACCTTGTCCTCAACCTACACTGATGTCCTGATGACAGGCTGCATATGTGGCCTGATGAGCTCACATATTTCATTGATCACCACCTTGTGGAAGCACAGTCTCTGAAGGCAGGTCGGATTCATCGAGTTAAGACCTCTTTTCCCTGTATGTGCGGGGTGTGTATTGTCTGGCTCTCCTCCTCATTCTTGCACATCTTAAATTGGAGACATAATGATGTGCATCACACATTGAGCCATCTGCACTCTGCAGCATCTGCGTATTAATTGATGCAGGCTGAGAAATGACTGGCCCTATTACAATGAAAGTATAATAGCGATTGATCAGAAGCAATAAGTTCCTCACTAAAATGCACCTAAAGTAAAGCCCCAACAGTCCAGAGTCTAAAAGTTTGTCTCTTGAGATAGTTACTTCACCTGAGAAGAACTCCAGAGTCAATCCAAACTCCCCCGAAGTTGAAGCAGCCTTTTGAATGAAGAAACCTGCGATTTTAAAAATAGCAGCCACACCGCTGGCTTGAGTTCAGAACAGTTCCACTTTTTCCGGGCAGTTTTTTGGGCGAGTGATATTGTGGGTGATATGTGTGGTGAAAGTGAAGGTGGGCGATCTCCTGGGTGTTAGTTTTGCCAAATGTGCTCTTTACGACACAAAAAAGTGGGCGGACGATATTATTGAATCTCAGCGTTAATTTCACGTGGAAAGTAACGCTGGGTGATATTATGGCCGTTGATTTTGCCCATTCTGATGATTCCACCCAAAAAAAGTAGGCGGGCGGTAATATTTCCCAGCGTTCCGCACATGGGGAAAGTAACTCTCACTGATAAGTTTACAAAAAATGCCCGTCAGTTTCCATTTTGTGGCTAAATGGGCGATATATGGGCGTTATACGTCATTTCAGCCGTAAAATGGACATTAAGTGGGCATTAAATGTATGCAACAAATATGGAAAATCTAGCCCCTGCTCTCTCTCTCTCCTTTCTTGAATAGGAGTGTTACATTTGCGGTTTTCCAATCCGCTGGGACCTTTCCAGAATCTAGTGAATTTTGGAAGATTGTAACCAATGCATCCACTATCTCTGCAGCCACTTTTTTAAGACCGTAGGATGCAGGCCAACAGATCCAGGGGACTTGTCAGCCTTTAGTCCCATTAATTTGCCTAGTACTTTTTCTCTAATGATTGTTTTAATTTCCTCCCTCCCTTTTGCTCCCTGATGATATTATTAGGATGCTTTTAGTGTCATCTACCATAAATACCAATACAAAATATTTGTTCAAAGTCTCTGCCATTTCCTTGATTCCAATTATTAATTCCACAGTCTCATCCTCTAAGGGACCAACATTTACTTTAGCTACTCTCTTCCTTTTTTATATATTTGTAGATGTTCTTACTGTCTGTTTTTATATTTCTTGCTAGTTTACTCTCATAATCTATTTTCATCCTCTTTATTATTTTTTTAGTCATCCTTTGCTGGTTTCTAAAATTTTTCTAATCTTCTGCCCTACCACTAATCTTCACAACATTGTATGTCTTTTCTTTCAATTTGATATCATCCTTAACTTCCTTAGTTAGCCACAGATGGTTCATCCTTCTCATGGAGTCTTTCTTTCTCAATGGAATATATCTATTGGGAATCATGAAATATCTTTTTAAATGTCTGCCACTGCTTATCTACCATTTTACCTTTTAATCTATTTGCCCAGTCCACTTTAGCCAACTCTAACTTCATACCTTTGTAATTGTCTTTATTTAGGTTGAAATCACTATTGTGAGACCCAAGTTTCTTATCCTCAAATATTCCATCATATTATAATCACTCTTCCCTGGAGGATCCTTTACTATGAGATAATAATGAATCCTATCTCATTACATATTACCAGATCTAAAATAACCTGTTCCTTGGTTGGTTCCACAATGTATTGTTCTCAGAAACGGTCCCGAATCCATTCTATGAACTCTTCCTCAAGGCTACCATGACCATTTTGATTTGTCCAATCTATGTGAAGATTAAAATCACCCACGATTATTGCAGTACTTCTCTTACAAACCCCCATTATTTCTTGATATGTACCCTATCCTACAGTGTAGCTGCTGTTAGGGGGCCTATAGACTACTCCCACCAGTGACTTCTTTCCCTTGCTATTTCTTATCTCCACCCAAACTGATTCTACGTCTTGATCCTCCGAGCCAAGATTATTTCCCACTACTGCACTGATCTCATCCGTTAGTAACAGAGCTATCCCAACTCCTTTTCCTTTCGGCCTATCCTTCCTACATGTCAAGTACCCCTGACTATTCATTCCCAGCCTTGGTCACCTTGCAACCACGTCTCTGTAATGGCTATCAGATCATATCTATTTATTTCTATTTGTGCCATCAATTCAGCATTGTTATGAATGCTGCGTGCATTCAGTTAAAGAGCTTTTAATTTTATCTTTTTACTAGTTTTCCCTATTCTGACTAGTTGCTGGTGCACTCTTATGTTTGAACACTCTTTCATTCCTGTCACACTCTCGTTATCATTACCCATAATGCTGTCCTGCATATTGCCTTGTCCTTTCTCTTTAAATTTCTAAATTCCCCCTCACTTGACTTCAGTTTTCCTCGGTTTCTTGGTGCCATACGGTGAAATGCTGCCTTGATGTCCAGGACAGTCACCTCTGCTATTCAGCTCTGATTTCCATGTTTTGACCAAGGCTGTAATGATGTCTAGAACTGAATGGTCCTGGCAGTACCCAAACTAAGCATCGGTGACCAGGTGCTTGAAAACACTGTCAACAACACCTGCCATCACTTTGCCTTGGACAACGGGGACCGTTTTTCATACCTCGGGAGCTTACTATCAGCAAGGGCAGACATCGACGACGAGTCCAACACTGCCTCCAGTGCGCCAGCGCAGCCTTCGGTCACCTGAGGAAGGGAGTGTTTGAAGATCAGGACCTCAAATCTGGCACCAAGCTTATGGTCTACAGGGCAGTAGTGATACCCGCCCTCCAGTATGGCTCAGAGATGGATACCATATACAGTAGACACCTCAAAGTGCTTGGCGAAGTACCACCAGCACTGCCCCCCCCAAGATCCTGCAAATCCATTGGGAGGATAGACGCACCAATGTCAGTGTTCTCGATCAGGCCAACATCCCCAGCATCGTAGCACTGACCACACTCGACCAGCTCCGTTGGGCGGGCCACATGCCTGACACAAGACTCCCAAAGGAAACGCTCGACTTGGAATTCCTATTTGGCAAGCAAGCCCCAGGTGAGCAGAGGAAACGTTTAAAGGACACCCTCAAAGCTTCCTTGATCAAGTGCAACATCCCCACTGGTACCTGCGAATCCCTGGCTCAAGACCACCCTAAGTGGAGGAAGAGCATCTGGGAGGTCGCTGAGCACCTCGAGTGTCGTCGCTAAGAGCATGCAGAAACCAAGCGCAGACGGCGGAAGGAGCATGCGGAAAACCAAACTCCCCACCCACCCTCTGTCCCACCTTTGACAGAGACTGTAATTCCCGTATTGGACTGTACAGTCACCTGAGAGTTCACTTTTAGAGTGGAAGCAAGTCTTCCTCGATTTCAAGGGACTGCCTATGATGATGATTGAGAGTAGGCTAATTGCGTGGTAATTGATCAGATTGGATTTGTCCTGCTTTTTGTGGACAGGGCATACCTGGGCAATTTTCAACTTTGTTGGATAGATGCCAGTGTTGTAGAACAGCTTGGTAATCAGCAGGATGGTTCTTTGCCCATGATGCCATGAGACTTCATGTGGTCCAGAGTCAATGTTGAGGACTCTCGGGGTTACCCCATCCCTCCTGTTCCACTGACTCTGGTGGGTCTGTGATGATGGAGGAGTCTGGGCTGTTGCCTGATAGGTACGGTTCTGTGAGTATGACTATGTCAGGCTGTTGCTTGTCTGTGGGACAACGCTCCCAACTTTGGCACAAGTCCCCCAATATTAGTGAGGAGGACTTTGCAGGGCCGACTGGGCTGAGTGTGCCGTTGTTGTATTGGAATCCAATACCTAGCTCACATAGTCCAGCTGGTTTTATTCTTATGATACTACTTTGTAGCGGTTTGATACAACTGAGTGGCTTGCTGGGCCATTTCGGAGGGCAATTATCAATCAACCACATTGCAGTGGGTCTGGTGTCACATATAGGCAGCCCAGTTAATGACGTCGGGTTCACTTCCTTAATGGACAATAGTGAACCAGTTGGGTCTTTACAACAATCCAATAGTTTCATGGCCATTGCTTTTACTAGCTTTATTTAATATATTTTTTTTTAACTTATTTCAAATTCACAAAATGCCATGGTGGTGATTTGAACTCAATACTGTGGGTTATTAGTCCAGGTCTCTGGATTACTAGTCCAGTAACCGTACCTGTGTTGTTGATTGTTTACCTACTTGCCCAAGAAATATTTGGTAAGATTGTGTTTTGTCCTGAAATGCAATCACTGTCTGGTACTGTTCTACATTTGTACAACTTCTGGAAGCTATAATTCAAACAGTTGCAACATTTCCATGGACAGACAGTGACCCTAACAACAAAAAACATTTTATGCCAGTGAGAGCAAAGGTCTTTAGCATTGATTTTTAGTGCAGATGTTGCATTATTTGTCCCATTCTCCAAACTATGCCTCGTGCCAGCACGTTGTGGAGTTGTGAAAGGGTTTACTTAATTTAGGAAAATAATGTAAACTCTCGTAATGTAAAATAAACTCTTTTTAAAAAATGCTTTAAAGTGAGCTGAATGTTTGTTTATTGCTGTGATTCATGAACTAATAATGAAATTGGAGAAAGGCCTGTTTTTTTAAATGTATCTTTCCGTGAACGTAATCTTCACAGCCAGCAGTCCAGCATGGTGAATCTGCAACAATCATCCTTTCATGCTTCTTATACAGCTAAAGAGCCACCTACCCAATATATAGGGAGACGTTCTTGCTTCTGTGCTCAGTTGCACTGGATCCTCTGTAAAGGGACCCGTCCAATATTCCTTACATTCACTTAGGTGAGTTCATTGACGGTGTGAGTTCCAACCTGCCCGATTTTCAGATAATCACTGAAATCCAATGCACCCGGGCACAGACCCAGGAAAAGCTTCCCTTAATACAGTTGTGAAGCGAACAATTATCCGTGGTAAAAGGTAGTGAATTCCAGGATGCTGACCTATTGACGATGAAGGAATGGCGATATATGTCCTAGTCAGGATTTCCAGAACATGGGTTAAACTTCACTGCCTTCATGCACTCACACTGAATAACAGATTTTCTTGTCATTATCACATTGCTGTTTGTGGGATCTTGCTGTGCACAAAATGGATGCCACATTTCCTACGTTACAACATTTCAAAAATACTTCTTTGGCTGTAAAGGATTTGGGACATTCTGAGGTTTTGAAAGGTGCAATGTTAAAGCAATTCTTTGCTTTTTTTTCTATATTAGTTAAGTCATCAATTACTGAACCCTCACGTTCGATAATCAGCCGCTAAACTCAAAAGTGCATTAGATCTTTTGTAAAAAAGTAAAGAAGTCTTACTGCAATTATATAGGGCCTTGGTAAATGCACACCTGGAATATTGTGTACAGTTTTGGTCTCCATACCTAAGGAAGGATATACTTGCCTTTGAAGGAGTGCAGCAAAGGTTCACCAGACTGATTCCTGGGATGGGAGATTGCCTTATGAGGAGAGATTGGGGAGACTAGTTCTGTATTCAATGTTCCCCCTAGTTTTAAATTTGAGTGCATGGTCCCCTTAATGGCTGTGTGGTCCATTCAAAGTTTCACACATGCACAAAATTTCACATTGTAAAAACTGGTCCCAGGCTGGGTGAGACTAGCAGTCAGCTGCGCAGCCATGCAGCTTAGAGGGACTGATGCCTATACTCCCTTGAGTTTAGAAGAATGAGAGGTGATCTCATTGAAACGTATAAAATTCTTAAAGGGCTTGACAAGGTAGTTGCTGGGAGGATGTTTCGCCTGGCTGGAGAGTCTAGAACCAGGGGTCATGATCTCAGAATAAGGGGTCGGCCATTTAAGACTATGAGGAGAAATTTTTTCATTCAAAGGGTTATGAATCTTTGGAATTCTCTACCCCAGAGGGCTGTGGATGCTCAGTCATTGAGTACGTTCAAGACAGAGATCGATAGATTTTTGGATACAAAGGGAATCAAGGGATATTAGGACAGTGCGGGAAGGTGTTGAGGTAGACGATCAGCCATGATCTTATTGAATGGTGGAGCAGGCCTGAAGGGCTGAATGGCCTACTCCTGCTCGTATTTCTTATGCTCTAATATTCTTATCTGAATGCAGGTTATAAGCAACATTTCTGGAGACTGGGCAAGTGTGTGCATATGCAGGTACATGTATGTGTGAAAAGCTGCTGCAAAACTCCAGTTTTTTGCAATAGCATTACAAATCATTTCGATCTTAGAAGCAGAATTTTGACAAACCAGCTGCTCATTTCTCAGCAATATCCCAGTCTTCAAAAAGTCCAGTTGAAGAATATTTTGGGACTGTGAGCTGGAAAACAAGACAACTGAATATTTCATTTCATAAAACGGTTGGTTTCAAACTCAGTACAGCAGCAATAGCACTTGATTTAAACCTCATCACATTCCGAGCATCCTTTGCCCTTTACAGTATCCACTCAGGGTTTAAGGGAGCTCTTCAGTGTTTGAGCCCCTTTAAGAGAATGGAATTTAGTTTGAGTGAGGAGATTCTGACTTGGCAGCCTGATTGTTATTACTCCAGTGTCTCCTGATGATTCAGTCAATACAAAAGCACAGTCAAATCCAGGAGTAGTGAACCTCCGCATAGCTCTTGATAATTCAAAGATCCACCAAGAGGCTCATGGCATTAAGGAATCTAGGTATGTTGTATTGATTTATGTGCTGTCATGCTGCATCTATCACTCTCATATTTGTGGTTCACAAATTTCTCTTCAAAATGTCATGGCTATTTCATCTCCTTTGTGGTGATCGATACTGGATTTTGCTCTATAACTGTCACTCACCCAAAGAGTAAATGATCTGCACAAAAACAGTCCACTGCAGTGGATTGCGACCACATTTCAATCCTGAAGTACCAAGGAAATGAGGGTGTTGGTTTTAAAAATAATTACTAAATGTAGTGCAAATTCTTGTTCCAGTTTTCTACCTTCAGCTCTTCTTGTGCTGTCAGGACCGTTCACACCAGTACGGTTTTTATGTTTAGCAACATCATCCTCTGCACTGTGGATCTGTCCTTATTTCAGTGGTTGACTGTCTGTCACTGACTCGCCTCTGATAAAGACTGGAATCTGCACATTTCAAGACATGCAATCATAGGGGTAGAAACTTCTTTGCGTCCCGCTGATTTTTATAGCGCCAATTCAGCGTTAGGCTTACAAATTTTGCAGTCCCGCACCAGATATGCGCCCAAAGTGGCCGCCACCATATTGTTAAAGGCGGAGATTAGGCGTTCCTGGTGGCCACCTGACATGAAAGTTGGCCTCATTAAGGGCTAGGATTAGGACACCTTTAAAAAATTGGTGCCTGGGAACCTTTCATTTGTACCCTCTCGTAACTGCCCTTAACAACATGGTGCCAACATTCTGGAAGTTGCCTGAAAAAGCACTATTTAATGGGGTCCTCACCACACCTCTATTATGGTAAGTCGTTGTAAAGTTATTTTTGGCTACTAGGGATTTTTGGAGCCATTTTGTTTTGGCTGTTTATAACAAAAAGTGGTGTGGCCCATCTGATATCACTCATTTTACACTATTGGAAAAAGTTAAAATTACCTCCTTGGTGAGAAATACTGTACAGGTTTAGTTCCCCAAATACAAAGCAATATAAATGTCAATAAAGCTGGTAACATTTCCTGATGGCAATCTGAAGGTATCATGAAAGAAATGTCAAAAGCCTAAGGCCTACTGAACTGGCTGAGTTTAAAAGAAGATAAGGGGGAAGGGGGCGGAAATCCTTCGCCTCTCCCCAAGCCTCTGATTGTTGAAGGATTTTTATAGTTGTTGTGACTTAGAAAATGTAATTTAAAGACTGTAAGAAAAAGGACATTTCAATGTGTTATAGTTCACAAATAATTTGTATTAAGTGTCTGGTTGTGGGTGAGATATGACTAATCATTACATCTGATGCGCTGACAAAGAGAATCTGTTCCACGTCAACAATGAGCCCTCTCTTAATGGTAACCATAGTGATGGTATTGTTCAAATGCCTGTAGCCTATGTTCTGAGTTTCAAGTTAATGAACTTGTGTGGCTATGTTCCAAAACTGTGTAAACATATACAAATAGGAGGAATTTGCACAGGTGTTCTCCCGGATGATAAGCGGATGCCCCAGAAGCACAACGCAAAGGGCCATTTACATCCATTCTTTGTTGAAGTTATGGTGCAGGATTGGGTAAAGCTCTGGAAATTCCCAGAGGGGACATTTAGGTTCTCTGCTGTCTGTTGTTAATGGAACAGAAAGGCAATGACTGCTGTGGTGACCATGTAACGTTACATTAGACATAGCCATGTTTGTAAAAGATGTTTCAACCCTCGGCTGCGTCATCTCTCTCATGTCAGCAAAGGCACTGCTCAATAAAGTACTAAGCCACACAGACTAGGAGATACTGGAATAGAATTCCCACGGTGCTTTTCTCAATCTGCTGCTGTTAACTTCAACGGAAGGCTGCCCGAAACCCTGGAGAAATTATGTAAATAGCCTTGATTTTAAAATTCTCATCCTGGTGTTCAAATCCCTCCATGGCCTTGCTCCTCCCTATCTCTGTAATCTCGTGCAATCTACAACCTTCCGAGATCTCTGCGCTCCTCCAATTCTGGGCCACTTGCGCATTCTTCATTTCCTTTGCCCCACCATTGGCGGCCGTGCCTTCAGCGGCCGAGGCCCTAGGTTCTGGAATTCTCTCCCTAAACCTTCTCCGCCTCTCTCTCCTCCTTTACGACGCTCCTTCAAACCTACCTCTTTGATCAAACTTTTGGTCACTTGTCCTGATATCTCTATGTGGCTCAATGCCATACATTTGTCTGATAATATTCCTGTGAGGCACCTTGGGACATTGGTGCAAGCTGTTGTTGTCATTATTGGCAGACCCCCGGGGTTTCTGTGATCGTTATGCTGGACAATCAAAAGAATCCCATGCGCAAGTTCCAGGCATACTTAGTGAACCCAACTGGAAGGTGAGCACTTGTGTCCATTGTATGAGGACGGATCAAGGTGGTGAAGTTTACGACCCATTCTCTGGGCACACGTATGAAGCATGTCAGAAGTGTACTGTCCCATTAATGCCGGCCAAACGTGAGCTGAATGTCGACCCCAAACTCTGTAACTAGGCCACTCAGGAGGTCAGGCAGCATCTGTGGAGAGAATAAAAGTTGACATTTCGGACACGGCCCTTTCCTCAGTTCCGAGGAAGGGTCTGTGCCTCAATGCTACCTGGCCTGCTGAGTATCTCCAGCATTTTCAGTTATTGTTTCAGATCTCTAGCGTCTGACGTATTTTTGCTTTTGAAGAATGGCCATTTTGTCAAAAGAGCAGGGGTCTGTGGTGCTCGTGGATCTACACCATAATAGTTAACGACAAGATGAAAGGAGCTAATTTGCAGGCAGAAGTGAGGCCATCAGAGAGGCTGCACCATGTCACTAATTATTCCCAAAAAAGAACAGGTTAAAAATGAATGAAAGAAAACCCTTAGACAGTTTACGGTTCAAGGAAATTTCTATCGCCCTGAGCTGATCAGTTTTTTTTACGTTTGGTGATCATGTACTGTGATACTGCAACAATTAGATAGCAATAAAGCTGCTCAAACATCAGTAGCAGCTTTACGATTCTAATATTAACCACACAGACAGCATAGGAAAATCCCAGATTCAACCCTTCGCTTGTGCTGAATTAGTTTCTGCCTGCTGTAGGAGCAACTCACCTTGGCTCCCTTGAGTTAGAAAGGGGATAACATCAGGCAGTGTTTTCTTCTGATTGGTATTGGAACATAGGAACTCGAGGAGGCGTTTACGTGTGCAAACGAGGTTTCCGCCGAACCTCCGCTAAAGTTACAACGGTGGAGTGGGAGAAGCCTTGAGAAAAGTTCCTCTTCTGCCCCCCCCGCACCGCCCCCAGTCTCTATGAAACCGATGCTGCAATCTGAGCTGCTCTGTATTTACTCAATGACTCTGCATCATTTTCATGCATGTAGAACATGGTGAGGTGAGTACTGAAATAATGTAACATAGGCATGATTATTTAACAAGCGATTGGGATTTTGGGTGATGGTGTAAAATTGGCGATATCGATCCAGCTGTCTGTCATGCATCTCTCCCAATATTTATTTCCATTTAAGTCGATGGAAATGAAATTCAGGAGAGATGTATAATAGGCAGCTGAATTGATTTTGTCCATTTCACATTATCACAAAGTCAAATTTACCCCCATTGTAAAAGGTATCTTCTTGACCATATTTACAAACAAGCTGAAACGAAGCAAGATACTTCACCTGATTTTCAAAAAGTAATGAAAAGAAGGATGGTGAGTCACTCTAATTGCATCCCTAGACAAAGGTGTGCTCATTCCGAACCAATTGGTCCTCTCCATCTGTTTGCCCACTTCAGCATTAAGATGGCTATGTCACTCTATTAGTATGTACAGTTACCGAAACAGATGCATTGAGAATGATTTTACACATGTGCTTCTGATGGAGAGCCTCACCTATTAGCAGTGCACATTGGGAAATTGTGGGTGGGGTGCCCAAGACGGTTCCCATTATGCACTCCGGGTAAGCAAGGCCCTTGGCCGGGAGAGTAATTTTGTAAAATTGGCCGTAATATATTGCTGGGCAAACAAATTACAGAGCAACTGCGCCAATAGGAACACCAGTATCACAAACAATGAATAGAAATTATACTCATTTTTGAGTCAATTATTACAGGTGATGTAAGCCTTCACAGGGAGGTGATTAAAAACCTGCAAAGTTAGCACGCATCATTCTCTCCATTTTTCCAGATCCTTCCGCAAACACAATCAGGAAGAAAAATGTCAAACGGGGATGTTTTTCTTTGTTTTTATACATGAGCTTGCTTAAGAGTTTATTATATTTGACTATTGGGCTCTCAGTAAACTTTCTGATTATAATAAAAGAGCGATTTTGCAAACAGTAAAGTTACACTATTGACTCCCTCGAACTCCGGCGTATTTGCACTGTGAGTGGTGCACACTTGTTCAGTGAGATTAACAAACATTGTTGGAAATGCTGGGGCTGAAGCTAGCATGGTTGTTTATAAAACCTTTACAACTCATCAGACTCCCACGAAGACACTGGCACCATTCAATTATCATCACTTTTCAAGAGCCTTAGCAAAACATCTGACGCGCGTGTAAATAGACAAATTTCAAAACTGCCTTTGTTTGGCTTACGGAGGTAATGTTTCCTTTTGCTCAAATTTGTTCTGGGAAACTAATCGTGCTCTGATAAAGCCGACTGCAAATATGGGAAAGATCCACATCCACATGTCAAAGTTTGCACAGTCTGACCGAGGGTACATATCTCGCAGTTAACATTGGGGTCTCGCCATTCACAATCTGCTTATGCCCTCTTGAAAATGTCTTCGCTCTCAGCACCGCTGCAAAATACAGAGCAGTGCGAGAAGAAGTGCAGAAATGGATACACGTCCAGCATGGGGTGCTATCCTAAATGAGAAACTGGGGCAAACCTCCAAAGGGAGCTGACTGAGGCAATTCTTTGCTTGGTGGACTCAGTTCTCAATCTGGAGTGACTTGCTATAGGAATGATATATAGTTGTAGAATGCATGAGGTCTTTGTCTAGTCTCCTTTAAGACTCTGCTTCAAACCTACCCCTTGGATCAAGCTTTTGGTCACCTGGCCTAATATCTCCTTAGATATTGGCTCAGTAACAAATTTTGTTTGCTCATGCTCCTGTGAAGCACCTTGAGATGTTAAAGGCACTATATAAATGCAAGTTGTTTTCTTTTGATTTCCTCTCCTGAAGGTGGTGACTCACGTCCTTTGATGATCACACCCAAATGGCCACTCTTCATGTCTGAGCATTGATAGTGATAGTAGCCGGGCTATTCAGTCATGGAAGACATTATCGCCTCTGCCAATCCTGCCTTGACCCAACATCCGCACACCAGCACATTTTAGCATAGATCACCAGAGCGAGAATGGGAACCCTGTTTGATTTACCCCTCTACCATGTCTGCATCAACTAACTGAGCATTGATCAGGCATCAAATCTGGGAGTTTCTGCATCTTAGTGACTTAATATCTTTATAAGAGTAATATGCTTGCTGGACCTCGTTCATTGGCTGAAAACATACAAAAATGGCATAAATTAATATTTACTTGACTTTTCACATCATATCCCTGAATAGGGATTGTATTTTTCAAAATACTCACATTCTATATATCTAAAAAAAGATAAGTATTTAAAACAAAATTATAGAATCTATAGCACAATAGGAGGTCATTCATGCCTGTGCCGGCCCGAATTGGATTAGGGGTGTTGGGGAGGGTGGGGGAGGAGAGAGAGAGAATATTTCGGATACCCTGTATTACAGTTTGAACTGGATACAGAGAGAACTTATGGCAGATTAATTACTGAACTGGAGAAGGAAGGAACAGACGCCTACTCACTATCTAGACATGCAAAGAATATTTTTAAATGGTGAGAGACTGGGTAATGTTGGTATTCAGAGAGACCTGGGTGTCCTTGTACACAAATCACTGAAAGTTAACATGCAGGTACAGTAAGCAATTGGGAACACAAATGGTATGTTAGCCTTTGTTACAAAAGGATTGGAGTATAAGAGTAAAGAAGTTTTACTGCAATTATATAGAGCCTTGGTGAGATCACACCTGGCGTACTGTATCAGGAAGAATATACTTGTCATAGAGGGAGTTGCAATGAAGGTTCACCAGATTGAATCCAGGGATGTGGGGATTAACCTATGAGGAGAGATTGAGGAGACCAGGCCTATATTCCCTAGAATTTAGAAGAATGAGAGGTGATCTCATTGAAATGTATACACTTCTTACAGGACTTGACAGGGTAGATGCTGGGATGATGTTCCCCTGGCTGGGGAGTCTAGAATTAGGGATCACAGACTCAGAATAAGGGGTCGGCCATTTAGGACTGAGGTGAAGAGAAATTTATTCACTCAAAGGACTGTGAAACTTTGGAATTCTCTACCCCAGAGATGCTCAGTTGTTGAATATATTCAAGACAGAAATTGATAGGTTTTTGGATACTAAGGGAACCAAGGGATATGGGGATAGTGCTGCCAAGTGGAGTTGAGGTTGAAGATCAGCCATGATCTTGCTGAATGGCGGAGCAAGCGCAAAGGGCCGAATGGCCTACTCCTGCTACTATTTCTTATGTTCTTATGACACATTTGAGAGGGAAGGTGGTCCTTGTGAGTCACTGAACATTGGGGAGACATCAGTAGATTGAAAATAGGTTAATGTGCCACACGGTTTTAAAAAGGGTGACAAACAGACACTCGTAAGTAACAGGCCTGTAGGACTTTAATCTTGTGAAGCATAGTGAAATTGATTGGGAGTAAATTTAAGAATGATCTGCATAATAACCAAGTAAACAGCAGTCAACATGCATACATGGGGGAAAGGTCCTGCCTGACTATCCTGCTTGATTTCCCAATTGGACCGTGGAAAGTCCTCTGTTAAATTCCACCTAGACTTCCAAAAAATATATCATAAATTTCAATACACAAGCTGAAAGTTGTGGGGATTCAAGGTAAATCTTGGCTGTGGATAAGAAATTGACTGAACGGGGTGTTGCTGGAATCTAGAGGTACATGTTAGAATTACGTTGGGACATGGGGAGAAGTACTGAGTAGGGTGCCTCAGGGTTGTGTTTTGGGATTATTACTGTTTCTAATTGACATCAGTGACTTGGATTCAGAAACTCTATGCAAATTGCAGATGATGCCAAACTAGATGGGGCAGTGATTTCAGAGAAGGCGACTCAAAAATGACAATAATTGGGCTAAATATGCAAGCACAGAACAATTGCAAATTAAATTTAATGCAGAAGGTTGTGGTTTCAATTCCCACTCCAGAGAATTGAGCACAAAAAATCTAGGCTGACACTCCAGTGCAGTGATGAGGGAGTGCTGCACTGTCAGTGGTGCCATCTTTTACATGTAACGTTAAACCGAGGCCCCGTTTGCCCTTTCGGAGGTACATAATTGATCCCATGGCACAATTTCAAAGAAGATCAGAGGAGTTATAGAAACATAGAAACATAGAAAATAGGTGCAGGAGTAGGCATTCAGCCCTTCTAGCCTGCACCGCCATTCAATTAATTCATGGCTGAACATGCAACTTCAGTACCCCCTTCCTGCTTTCTCGCCATACCCCTTGATCCCCCGAGTAGTAAGGACTTCATCTAACTCCCTTTTGAATATATTTAGTGAATTGGCCTCAACTACTTTCTGTGGTAGAGAATTCCACAGGTTCACCACTCTCTGGGTGAAGAAGTTTCTCCTCATCTCGGTCCTAAATAGCTTACCCCTTATCCTTAGACTGTGACCCCTGGTTCTGGACTTCCCCAACATTGGGAACATTCTTCCTGCATCTAACCTGTCTAAACCCGTCAGAATTTTAAACGTTTCTATGAGGTCCCCTCTCATTCTTCTGAACTCTAGTGAATACAAGCCCAGTTGATCCAGTCTTTCTTGATAGGTCAGTCCCACCATCCCGGGAATCAGCCTGGTGAACCTTCGCTGCACTCCCTCAATAACAAGAATGTCCTTCCTCAAGTTAGGAGACCAAAACTGTACACAATACTCCAGGTGTGGCCTCACCAAGGCCCTGTACAACTGTAGCAACACCTCCCTGCCCCTGTACTCAAATCCCCTCGCTATGAAGGCCAACATGCCATTTGCTTTCTTAACCGCCTGCTGTACCTGCATGCCAACCTTCAATGACTGATGTACCATGACACCCAGGTCTCATTGCACCTCCTCTTTTCCTAATCTGTCACCATTCAGATAATAGTCTGTCTCTCTGTTTTTACCACCAAAGTGGATAACCTCACATTTATCCACATTATACTTCATCTGCCATGCATTTGCCCACTCACCTAACCTATCCAAGTCACTCTGCAGCCTCATAGCATCCTCCTCGCAGCTCACACTGCCACCCAACTTAGTGTAATCCGCAAATTTGGAGATACTACATTTAATCCCCTCGTTTAAATCATTAATGTACAATGTAAACAGCTGGGGCCCCAGCACAGAACCTTGCGGTACCCCACTAGTCACTGCCTGCCATTCTGAAAAGTACCCATTTACTCCTACTCTTTGCTTCCTGTCTGACAACTAGTTCTCAATCCACGTCAGTACACTACCCCCAATCCCATGTGCTTTAACTTTGCACATTAATCTCTTGTGTGGGACCTTGTCGAAAGCCTTCTGAAAGTCCAAATATACCACATCAACTGGTTCTCCCTTGTCCACTTTACTGGAAACATCCTCAAAAAGTTCCAGAAGGTTTGTCAAGCATGATTTCCCTTTCACAAATCCATGCTGACTTGGACCTATCATGTCACCATTTTCCAAATGCACTGCTATGACATCCTTAATAATTGATTCCATCATTTTACCCACTACTGAGGTCAGGCTGACCGGTCTATAATTCCCTGTTTTCTCTCTCCCTCCTTTTTTAAAAAGTGGGGTTACATTGGCTACCCTCCACTCAATAGGAACTGATCCAGAGTCAATGAAATGTTGGAAAATGACTGTCAATGCATCCGCTATTTCCAAGGCCACCTCCTTAAGTACTCTGGGATGCAGTCCATCAGGCCCTGGGGATTTATCGGCCTTCAATCCCATCAATTTCCCCAACACAATTTCCCGACTAATAAAGATTTCTCTCAGTTCCTCCTCCTTACTAGACCCTCTGACCCCTTTTATATCCGGAAGGTTGTTGGTGTCCTCCTTAGTGAATACCGAACCAAAGTACTTGTTCAATTGGTCTGCCATTTATTTGTTCCCTGTTATGACTTCCCCTGATTCTGACTGCAGGGGACCTACATTTGTCTTTACTAACCTTTTTCTCTTTACATACCTATAGAAACTTTTGCAATCCGCCTTAATGTTCCCTGCAAGCTTCTTCTCGTACTCCATTTTCCCTGCCCTAATCAAACCCTTTGTCCTCCTCTGCTGAGTTCTAAATTTCTCCCAGTCCCCGGATTCGTTGCGAGTTCTGGCCAATTTGTATGCCACTTCCTTGGCTTTAATACTATCCCTGATTTCCCTTGATAGCCACGGTTGAGCCACCTTCCCTTTTTTATTTTTACGCCAGACAGGAATGTACAATTGTTGTAGTTCATCCATGCGGTCTCTAAATGTCTGCCATTGCCCATCCACAGTCAACCCCTTAAGTATCATTCGCCAATCTATCCTAGCCAATTCACGCCTCATACCTTCAAAGTTACCCTTCTTTAAGTTCTGGACCATGGTCTCTGAATTAACTGTTTCATTCTCCATCCTAATGCAGAATTCCACCATATTATGGTCACTCTTCCCCAAGGGGCCTCGCACAACGAGATTGCTAATTAATCCCCTCTCATTACAGAACACCCAGTCTAAGATGACCTCCCCCCGGTGTCATGGCCAATATTTATTTGGTCATTATCACATTGCTGTTTATGGGAGCTTGCTGTGCACAAACTGGTTGCCGCATTTTCTATGTTACAACAGTGACTACACTTCAAAAAGTATTTAATTGGCTGTAAAGCACTTTGAAATGTCTGGTGGTCCTGAAAGGTGCTATATAAATGCAAGTTTTTCTTTCTTTCAAAGCCCTGCAAATTTCTCCTTTTGCAGTTTATATCCAATATCCTTTTCAAGTATATATCAAATTCCCTTTTGAAAATTATTATTGAATGTGCTTCCACCACCCTTTCAGGCAGTGCATTCTAGATCATAACAACTCTCTGCGTAGAACAATTTCTCCTCGTCTCACCTCTGGCTCTTTTGCCAATTATAATATTTTTTTTCATTCATGGGATGTGGGCATCACTTGCAAGGTCGGCATTTATTGCCCATCCTTAATTGCCTTTGAGAAGGTGGTGGTGAGCCACCTTCTTGAACCGCTGCAGTCCTTGTAGTGAAGGTATTCCCACAATGCTGTTGGGAAGTGAGTTCCAGAATTTTGACCCAACGACGATGAAGAACGACGATATACTTCCAAGTCAGGATGGTGTGTGACTTGGAAGGGTTCTTGAAGGTGATGGTGTTCCCATGCGCCTGCTGCCCTTGTCCTTCTAGATGGTAGAGGTCGCGGGTTTGGGAGGTGCTGCCGAACAAGCCTTGGCGAGTTGCTGCAGTGTATCTTGTAGCCACGATACACTGGTGGTGGAAGGAGTGAATATTTCAGGGTGCCAATCAAGTGGGCTGCTTTGTCCTGGATGGTGTCGAGCTTCTTGAGTGTTGTTGGAGCTGCACTCATCCAGGCAAGTAGAGAGTGTTCCATCACACGCCTGACTTGTGCCTTGTAGATGATGGAAAGGCTTTGGGGAGTCAGGAGATGAGATACTCGCAACAGAATACCCAGCCTCTGACCCTCTCTTGTTGCCACAGTATTTCTGTGACTTGTCCAGTTAAATATCTGGTCAATGATGACCCCCAGGATATCTTAAATCTGTGTCCTCTGGTTTACCAACACCCCTGCCTATGTAAGCAGTTTTTCCTTATTGAATCTATCAAAATCCCTCATAATTTTGAACACCTCTATTAAATCTCCCCTTAACCTTCTCTGGGTCAAAATCCTGCAACTTCTTCCCTAACAGCACAATGGAAATAACTTCACCACATGGACTGCAGCGGTTCAAGAAGACAGCTCACCACCACCTACCTTCTTAAGGGAAATTAGGGATGGGCAAATAATGCTGCCCTTGCCAGCGATGCCCACATCCCATGAATGAATTAACAAAACACAGGCTTGTTAGTGAAGCTCCGAAAGGGTTAATCGGTGTTCCAGAAATGTGAGCTTGTTTTCCAAGTTGTTAAGTGTGTGAGGTTATCTTTCCAAATAGTATGAACTGGCGGTGGTTGAACTCATAGAGCCCAAGGCCTGGCTATCTATTGCAGATAAGTAATCTGTGTAATCATCTTTGTAGTAAGAAATGGTGAATTTGTAATGAGTTAAGTATTTTAATGTTTAGGAGAACAGTGCAGGGTATTAGAAGAATCAAATGTGATACACATCATATCAATGAGTAATAGTCAGAAAATTGTTTTCAGTCTTTGTGCCAAGTTTCTCCCTTATTGTCCTGAAGTTAGCTGACTCTTGTTCTGGTTCAGTTGTATAGGTGTCCGTTCATTTCTCAAATTCACATATTTCTCACAACGGGGAGGGCGGGGGGTGGTTGAAATTGGTCCTCGCCAGGAGCGCGAAGCAGGCTCGGAGTGAATCAGCAGCCCGATTTCCCCTGCGGAAAGGGGCTGCTGATTTGCCGGGAGCCCGTATCATGCTGCTGGCGGAGGCCAATTGCACCCTCGACATTTATTGCTGACGAGGATCCTTAAAGAATATCAATGCGAGGTTCATGGATAATTCAGGAGGAATTAAGGATGGGCTCAGAAAGTATAACATTGTCAATTAACTCCTTACAGCACACAGACTGCACTTAGCTGTCACCTCGTGCATATCAGGAATGACTCAAAAACCATAGATCCAATATATCCCATGTTCGATCTCCGTCTAAGTAACAATACAGTTCTATTGATAATATGGGGTGGTAATATTGATAATATTGCTTCAACCAATTTTTGGAATGGAAATAAGTATTGGGAGAGATGTAGAAGGGACTGCTGATTCATTACCGCAGAAAGTGACCTCTGTGTTACTAGTCCAGTACTATAGCCACTACACTACCTTCGCCTGTTTCGGAGATGCTGAGAATTGAACTGTAGGCCTCATCCATGCAAAACATGCACACTACCACTGGGCTACATCCCCATTTCCAGTATGGAAGAAAGTTGATGCTTGGCTAAAAGAATAATGTTGCAGTTGAAGATGCAGTAAGTTCTACACTTTGGCTATTTTCTCCAGTAATCATCCCCAAGCCCAAGAATCCTAATGATATATACCTTTGTGTCACGACACAAGCAGCAAAGTAATTAAACATTAAGAACACCATGCGTGAACCTGGATGAGATTATTGCAGATGTAAATGGATCATGGAGGTACAGTTCCACAAGGATCCCGCGCTCATGCACCGTTACTTCAGCGGGAAGTGCCCCGGAAACCTCGGCAGTATGGCATAATCACCCCAATGTGTTGTCTCAATGCTGCGTATCACCAGCTAGAACTCGAGGAGGAGTTGCTTTATTACAACATTTACAACGCACATTGGCCTGAAACAATACAAAAGGCCAACTTCAGTATATC
The DNA here is from genome assembly GCF_044704955.1 of Pristiophorus japonicus. NCBI lineage: Eukaryota > Metazoa > Chordata > Chondrichthyes > Pristiophoridae > Pristiophorus > Pristiophorus japonicus. Next base: position 139,724,975 of record NC_091985.1, read on the forward strand.
TTCTGCAGCAGCGATATTTCAATGTACCATCTGACAAGTTATTGAAGGTATCAGAGTCTTGAATGTATTCTGATATGTGCAACCAACAAAGCAGTACCTGACGACCACAAGTACCTTTGCTGCGTTCTTTGCATTGTGCAAGAAAATGGCCTTGCATTCACACACACAAGAAGTGCAAATTTTGTAAAAAACTGAGAATATTTTGGCCAGCAGGAATGTCACCATCCGTTAAGCAGGTCAAAGCAATCCACAATTCTGTAGTCCAAGTACTCCATCAGAAATCTGCAGTCTTCTGATTATGGTTACTTACTGTTTCTGTTTTATTACCAAATTGGCTACAATTACAGAGACATTCTGAGAGCTGACAACTAAAGTTAGTGGGGTGGGATTTAAACAGTGGCTCTCCTGCTTGTCCATCATAACTTTGTCAGAACAATCATGGAAACACTGGAAAAATGATATTAACGTTCCTGTCATTTCCCTGCAGGATTTGTAGCATTTTGCTCCTGTTTTGTTTTACTTTTGATTGTTTCATTGGCCTACTTAGTTAGGGTCATGCTTGTTTAGTCTGTGTCATCATCATCATCAATCATCATAGGCAGTCCCTCGGAATCGAGGAAGACTTGCTTCCACTCTTAACATGAGTCCTTAGGTGGCTGAACAGTCCTATATGAGAGCCACAGTCCCTGTCACAGGTGGGACGGATAGTCATTGAGGGAAGGGATGGGTGGGACAGGTTTGCCGCACGCTCTTTCCGCTGCCTGCATTTGATTTCTGCATGCTCTCGGCGACGAGACTCGAGGTGCTCAGTGCCCGCCCAGAAGCTCTTTCCCCACTTAGGGTGGTCTTTGGCTAGGGACTCCCAGGTGTCAGTGGGGATGTTGCACTTTTTCAGGGAGGCTTTGAGGGTGTCCCTGTAACGTTTCCTCTGCCCACCTTTGGCTCGTTTGCCGTGAAGGAGTTCCGAGTAAAGCGCTTGCTTTGGGAATCTCGTGTTTGGCATGCGAACGATGTGGCCTACCCAGCGGAGCTGATCAAGTGTGTGCTAATGCTAGTTACGTACTTATCCTGTGTGATCAGAAGTACCCTGTTTAAGGTAGTCAATTTTTCTTCAGTTTACCTCAGCTTTTCACTCACTCCTTTGAAGTTAGCCTTTTGATAATGAAATAGATCTGGCTCCTGGTATTTCTGAATCCCAGATCATGTCAAACTTGATCATTCTGTGGCCTCTGTCCCCCAAGGCTTCCACAGCTTCCATTTCTTTTGTTATCTGAGTCATTTGCCATTACCAGGTTAAGATGTGCGCTGTCTCTCATGGCTTCATGCGAGAACATTGCATTGACTAACTTGGACTATAACTTCTAAATATAAATTCCATTGGCTTAAGGCCCCCATCAAAATAACCTCACTATTTTCACATACCCATTATTTTTCTTCATAAATTAAATTATAAGCACATAAGAACATAAGAAATAGGAACAGGAGTAGGCCATATGGCCCCTCAAGCCTGCTCCGCCATTCAATAAGATCATGGCTGATCTGATCATGGACTCAACTCCACTTCCCCGCACACTCCCCATAACCCCTTATCCCCTTATCGTTCAAGAAACTGTCTATTTCTGTCTTAAATTTATTGAACGACCCAACTTCCACAGCTCTCTGAGGCAGTGAATTCCACAGATTTACAACCCTCTGAGAGAAGAAATTTCTCCTCATCTCTGTTTTAAATGGACGGCCCCTTATTCTAAGATCATGCCCTCTAGTTCTCGTCTCCCCCATCAGTGGAAACATCCTCTCTGCATCCACCTTGTCAAGCCCCCTCATAATCTTATGCGTTTCGACAAGATCACCTCTCATTCTTCTGAACTCCAATGAGTAGAGGCCCAACCTACTCATAAGTCAACCCCCTGATCCCCAGAATCAACCTTGTGAACCTTCTCTGAACTGTCTCTAAAGCCAGTATATCCTTTCGTAAATATGGAAACCAAAATTTGCTGACGATACAAAGATGGGAGGAAAAGCAATGTGTGAGGAGGACACAAAAAATCTGCAAAAGGAGAGGACAAGCTAAGTGAGTAGGCAAAAATTTGGCAGATGGAGTATAATGTTGGAAAGTGTGAGGTCATGCACTTCGACAGAAAAAAAGTGTAAGTTATTATTTCAATTGCAAAATGCCATAGTACAGCGGGACCTGGGGATACTTGTGCATGAAACACAAAAGGATAGTATGCAGGTACAGCAAGTGATCAGGAATTGTCTTCTTCCCTATTCTGACCTGGCAGTGGTTAGCATTAAAGAAAGAGAAAGAACTTGCATTTATATAGTGACTTCAGGATGTCCCAAAGTGCTTTATAGCCAATGAAATACTTTTGAAGTGTAGTCACTATTGTCATGTAGAAAACACAGCAGGCAATTTATGAAAAGCAAGGTCCCACAAACAGCAATGTTATAATGAGCTGAAAATTTTTTTTTTTTTTTTAATGATTTTGGCTGAGGGATACAGGACACTGGGGAGAATAGTCCCATGGGATCTTTTATATCCAGTTGAGAGGGCAGACAGAGCTTGCATTCCCATAGAGTTGACGATAACCTAAAAAGATCCAACCAGAACAGTTCATTATGTAGATTTCCACTTCCCAGGGCATCAATTTGAGATTAAAGTTTGTTTCTTATGATTATAAGACAATGATGAAGCCACATTAAAAATGGATATTAGGAATTTACTCCATTAAGCGACTTGTCTTAAATCTTTAATTGAGATAGTGCTAGTGCTTTCCACCCCCTTAAATATACCAATGTCTTGTCTATTAATTCTTGCCTCACCTGTGCAAGGCTTGTGCTATATCTGGATGGTCGATTGAAACAAAAAACAAATGAAGTGAAATGGCCTCGATGCACATTGGCCTTTGCCCAACATTCCCGCTCCATGCCCTCTGCAATCGACCTCAGTCTCCTCTCTCAACCAGCTGACTGTGATTAGGAAATATTTAGGAATGCACTAGTCAGCAAAGAAAGATGGAAAGAGCCGGAGAAAAAAAGTAAGCTGAAAAACAGGGAAAGGAAAAGGCAAGTGATTTAAAAAAATACTCGAGGAGAACATTGCGTACAAAGAAAAATAATTCTGATTCTGAGACAATGGCACAAGGATTGTTCTCAGGTAAAGCTTACTTTGACTTGATGAGTAATGCCGAGGGAAAGTTTAGGGGTACTACATTCTGTTCAAAAATATTCCCTTCAAAGTCTATCATGAAAAAAAATATATGGGAACGCAATTGGTCTTCGGCTTGGCACAAAATGGATGATAGCGAATGGGCATGAGTGTGATAAGGGGCTGCTAATTCACTATCATCCTTTTTGCACGATTGTTCACGGTCAATTTCAGCCCCTATATCTTTTGCAGTATTAGCATGGGAACAGATTATATGCCTGCATCCAGCCAGTACAGGGTATTCATGGAGTTGCTTGGCTCCAGAGCAACTTCCAGGCTGGTCTGACGTGCTAGATACCATTGAAAAGTATTGAGCCAATCCAGGATGAATGCAGCCCCTCTCTGTTCCTGACCTCATGTGGTAGCTCCAGATGTGACCTGAAATGGTGGGTCTCCATGCAGCCTAAAAGTAATGTAAGACATTTAAATAATAGTAGCAGTAAAAGATATATGTTTTCTGATTATAGCGGGGGAGTACTTTAGACAGAAAGAACTCCCCATCGATTTCTGTTCCTATTTAAGGGGGAGAAAGAATGAGTTCTCCCACTGAGTTAGATGGGATGAACCATTGGGGGAGGGGGTATTGCCTTAGAATCGATACAAACATGTTACCTATGGTAGCAATAAAACTCCACTTCCTTATTGGGTAATTTAAAGTCTTTGAGGGATGAGGTTCAATGGACCGAATTACTTTTCTTATCCCTGATGATCTTTCTCATGTTTAGAGACTGTGGATTTTCTGATCCAGAGAAACTTCAGCCAGATCAATGGTTAGTTTGCTCTGTGACCACCTCTCCTTTGATTGCTTACCTTGCCAGGTTTCCTAAATTCAAGTCCATTTACATGTTGTTGGCAGACTCCTGGTAATGTGTGTGCTGCTGCTGGGTCGTTCGGCTTAGGTGGGGGTGCGGGGATGGAGGGAGACGGGAAATGGCTAACGTTTGCTGCCACGTAGTGTGGCATGGCCAACAAAAAATAATTAAGCTCCAGCTTTACATTGCACAATGATGAGCCAACAATCATTCATTGTACATCCATTGGTTATACTAAACAAGGTGGACATTTACTTTCAAAAACCTCCCCACCACCTTAGGTACTACAAGCTGAATTTAGGGAGCTAGGAGTTAAATTAAAAAGTAGGACCTCAAAGGTAGTAATCTTAGGATTGCTATCAGTGCCACATGCTCGTCAGAGTAGAAATAGCAGGATAGTCAAAAGAAATACATAGCTTGAGGGACAGTGCACGAGGGAGGGATTCAAATTCCTGGGACATTGGAACCAGTTCTGGGGGAGGTGGGACCAGTACAAACCGGACGGTCTGCACCTGGGCAGGACTGGAACCAATGTCCTAGGGGGAGTATTTGCTCGTGATATTGGGGAGGGTTTAAACAAATACGGCAGGGGGATGGGAATCTATGCAGGGAGACAGGGGGAAGTAAAATGGGGGCAGAAGCAACAGGTAGAAAGGAGATAAGGAAAAGTGCAGGGCAGAGAAATCAAAGGCGAAAATCAAAAAGGGCCACATTACAACATAATTCTAAAAGGACAAAGAGTGTTAAAAAAAAAATCTGAAGGCTCTGTGTCTCAATGCGAGGAGCATTCGTAATAAGGTGGATGAATTAACGATGCAGATAGCTGTTAACAGATATGATGTAATTGGGATTACGGAGACATGGTTCCAGGGTGACCAAGGCTGAGAACTCAACATCCAGGGGTATTCAACATTCAGGAAGGACAGGAAGGAAAAGGAGGTGGGGTAGCGTTGCTGGTTAAAGAGCAGATTAAAGCAATAGTAAAGAAGGACATTAGCTTGGATGATGTGAAATCTGTATGGGTAGAGCTGCGGAACACCAAAGGGCAGAAAACACTAGTGGGAGTTGTATACAGACCACAAAACAGTAGTAGTGAGGTTGGGGATGGTATCAAACAGGTAATTAGGGATGCGTGCAATAAAGATACAGCAGTTATCATGGGTGACTTTAATCTACATATAGATTGGGCTAACCAAACTGGTAGCAATACGGTGGAGGGGGAATCCTGGAGTGTATAAGGGATGGTTTACTAGACAAATATCTCGAAGAACCAACTAGAGAGCTGGCCATCCTAGACTGGGTGTTGTGTAATGAGAGAGGATTAATTAGCAATCTTGTTGTGCGAGGCCCCTTGGGGAAGAGTGACCATAATATGGTAGAATTCTGCATTAAGATGGAGAGTGACACAGTTAATTCAGAGACAAGGGTCCTGAACTTAAAGAAAGGTAACTTCGATGGTATGAGATGTGATTTAGCTAGTATAGACTGGCGAATGATACTTAAAGTGTTGACAGTGGATAAGCAATGGCAGACATTTAAGGATCACATGGATGAAATTCAACAATTGTACATCCCTGTCTGGCGTAAAAATAAAACGGGGAAGGTGGCTCAACCATGGCTAACAAGAGAAATTAAGGAGAGTGTTAAATCCAAGGAAGAGGCATATAAATTGGCCAGAAAAAGCAGCAAACCTGAGGACTGGGAGAAATTTAGAACTCAGCAGAGGAGGACAAAGGGTTTAATTAGGAACGGGAAAATAGAGTATGAGAGGAAGCTTGCTGGGAACATAAAAACTAACTGCAAAAGCTTCTATAGATATGTGAAGAGAAAAAGATTAGTGAAGAAAAATGTAGGTCCCTTGCAGTGAGAATCAGGTGAATTTATAATGGGGACCAAAGAAATGGCAGACCAATTGAAAAATACTTTGGTTCTGTCTTCACTAAGGAAGACACAAATAACCTTCCAGAAGTACTAGGGGACCGAGAGTCTAGCGAGAAGGAGGAACTGAAGGAAATCCTTATTAGTCAGGAAATTGTGTTAGGGAAATTGATGGGATTGAAGACCCCAGGACCTGATAGTCTGCATCTCAGAGTATTAAGGAAATGGCCCTAGAAATAGTGGATGCATTTGTGGTCATTTTCCAACATTCTAGAGACTCTGGATCAGTTCCTATGGATTGGAGGGTAGCTAATGTAACACCACTTTTTAAAAAAGGAGGGAGAGAGAAAACAGATTTCTAGACTGGTTAGCCTGACATCGGTAGTGGGGAAAATGTTGTAATGGCAGCGAATATTTTAAAGCATAACAGGATCGATCCAAGTCAGCATGAATTTATGAAAGGGAAATCATGCTTGACAAATCTTCTCGAATTTTTTGAGGATGTAACTAGTAGTGTGGACAAGGGAAAACCAGTGGATGTGGTATATTTGGACTTTCAAAAGGCTTTCGACAAGGTCCCACACAAGAGATTAGTGTGCAAAATTAAAGCACATGGAATTGGGGGTAATGTATTGACGTGGATAGAGAACTGGTTGGCAGACAGGAAGCAGAGAGTAGGAATAAATGGGTCCTTTTCAGAGTAGCAGGCAGTGACTAGTGGGGTACCGCAAGGTTCAGTGCTGGGACCCCAGCTATTTAGAATATACATTAATGGTTTGGATGAGGGAATTGAGCGTAATATCTCCAAGTTTGCAGATGGCATTAAGTTGGGTGGCAGTGTGAGCTGTGAGGAGGATGCTAAGAGGCTGCAGGGTGACTTGGACAGGTTAGGTGAATGGGCAAATGCATGGCAGATGCAGTATAATGTAGATAAATGTGAGGTTATCTACTTTGGAGGCAAAAACAGGAAGGTAGAATATTATCTGAATGGTGACAGATTAGGAAAAGGGGAGGTGCAATGAGACCTGGGTGTCATGGTACATCAGTCATTGAAAGTTGGCATGCAGCTACAGCAGGCGGTGAAGAAGGCAAATGGCATGTTGGCCTTCATAGAGAAGGGATTTGAGTATTAAAACAGGGAGGTCTTATTGCCATTGTACAGGGCCTTGGTGAGGTGACAGCTTGAATATTGTGTACAGTTTTTGGTCTCCTAATCCGAGGAAGGACATTCTTGCTATTGAGGGAGTGCAGCGAATGTTCACCAGAATGATTCCTGGGATGGCAGGACTGACATATGAAAAAAGACTGGATTGACTAGGCTTATATTCACTGGAATTTAGAAGAATGAGAGGGGATCTCATAGAAACATATCAAATTCTGACGGGATTGGACAGGTTAGATGCAGGAAGAATGTTCCCGATGTTGGGGAAGTCCAGAACCAGGGGTCACAGTCTAAGGATAAGGGGTAAGCCATTTAGGACCGAGATGAGGAGAAACTTCTTCACTCAGAGAATTGTGAACCTGTGGAATTCTCTACCACAGAAAGTTGTTGAGGGCAGTTCGTTAGATATATTCAAAAGGGAGTTAGATGTGACGCTTACAGCTAAAGGGATCAAGGGGTATGGAGAGAAAGCAGGAATGGGGTACTAAAGTTGCATGATCAGCCATGATCATATTGAATGGTGGTGCAGGCTCGAAGGGCCGAATGGCCTACTCCTTCACCTATTTTCTATGTTTCTTAGCAGCGCTGGACACCAGGAACGCATTGCTGATGTGAAATCAGCTAAATGGCATCTTTCCATCAACAATGTCCAGTTTGAGTATGCCATTGCAGAACATCCCAAAAGCAGTGACAGACTCTAGGAAGTCAACAGTTGACCTTTACTGCTCATCCCCCGATCACGACTGTCCCACTGTCATCCAGATTCAGGTTCTACTGCAGTGGGAAATCTGCATGGCATCTTTATTTGTCCCTCTGCACACGTGCAGTGTGGTAGCAAAACATGGAAAGTTGTACTGCACATCTGAAAATGGAGAATGCCTCAAAATGTTGACATTTTAACACTAATATATTATCTCCCTCAGAGAATGCACAGGGGACGAGATGTGCAGGGAGTCGGGAGGCGGAGTGGCAGCGTGATGAGGCCTACAAGAGGCCCAACGTCGAGGAGGAGGCCCAACAGGGAGCCTGGAGGCGGAGTGGCAGCGTGATGAGGCCTACAAGAGGCCCAACGTCGAGGAGGAGGCCCAACAGGGAGCCTGGAGGCGGAGTGGCAGCGTGATGAGGCCTACAAGAGGCCCAACCTCGAGGAGGAGGCCAGCCGGTGCAGCTGCAGCAGGGAGGCAAAAAAAGAAGTAGAAATAAATCGAAAGGTGATGTCACAGCCAAAGGGGTAAGTGGTTGGCTGGTGATTGGTGAGTCGTTTTTCTTTTTCTTTTCTGTATCAGTAAGTAACCTTTAGCATTGTTGTTGCCAATTTAAGTTTATCTAAGGGTTAAGTCATGGCAGGACAGCTCGGATACGTGTTATGCTCCTTCTGTACTATGTGGGAAGTCAGGGATGCTTCCGGTGTCCCTGATGACTACGTATGCGGGAAGTGCATCCGCCTGCAGCTCTTGACGGATCGCATTGCGGCACTGGAGCTGCGGGTGGATGAACTCTGGAGCATCCACGATGCTGAGAATGACATGAATAGCACATTTAGTGAGTTGGTCTTATCACAGGTAAAGGGTACACAGCCAGAGAGGGAATGGATGATCAACAGGAAGAGCAGTGCAAGGAAGGTGGTGCAGGGGTCCCCTGTGGTCCTACCCCTGAAAAACAGATACACCGCTTTGGGTACTGTTGAGGGGGTGACTCATCAGGGGAGGGCAGCAGCAGCCAAGTTCATGGCACCGTGGGTGGCTTTGCTGCACAGGAGAGCAGGAAAAAGAGTGGGAGAGCGATAGTGGTAGGGGATTCAATTGTAAGGGGAATAGATAGACCTTTCTGCGGCCGCAACTGAGACTCCAGGATGGTATGTTGCCTCCCTGGTGCAAGGGTCAAGGATGTCTCGGAGCGGGTGCAGGGCAATCTGAAAAGGGAGGGTAAACAGCCAGTTGTTGTGGTGCATATAGGTACCAACGATATAGATAAAAAATGGGATCAGATCCTACAGGACGAATTTAGGGAGCTAGGAGCAAAATTAAAAAGTAGGACCTCAAAAGTAGTAATCTCAGGATTGCTACCTGTGCCACGTGCTGGTCAGAGTAGGAATCGCAGGATAGCTCAGATGAATACGTGGCTTGAGGAGTGGTGCAAAAGGGAGGGATTCAAATTCCTGGGACATTGGAACCGGTTCTGGGGGAGGTGGGACCAGTACAAACCAGACGTTCTGCACCTGAGCAGGACCGGAACCAATGTCCTAGGGGGATTGTTTGCTAGTGCTGTTGGGGAGGAGTTAAACTAATATAGCACGGTGATGGGAGCCTATGCAGGGAGACAGAGGGAAGTAGAATGGGGGCAGAAGCAAAAGATAGAAAGAAGAAAAGTAAAAGTGGAGGACAGAGAAACCTAAGGCAAAAAGCAAAAAGGGCCACATTACAGCAAAACTCTAAAGGGGCAAAGTGTGTTAGAAAGAAAAGGCTGAAGGCTCTGTGCCTCAATGCGAGGAGTATTCGGAATAAGGTGAACGAATTAACTGCGCAGATAGCAGTTAATGGACATGATGTAATTGGCATCACAGAGACATGGCTCCAGGGTGACCAAAGCTGGGAACTCAACATCCAGGTGTATTTAACATTTAGGAAGGATAGACAGAAAGGAAAAGGAGGCGGAGTGGCGTTGCTGGTTAAAGAGGAAATTAATGCAATCGTAAGAAAGGACATTAGCTTGGATGATGTGGAATCGGTATGGGTGGAGCTACGGAATACCAAGGGGCAGAAAACGCTAGTGGGAGTTGTGTACAGACCACCAAACAGTAGGAGTGAGGTTGGGGACAGCGTCAAACAAGAAATTAGGGATGCATGCAATAAAGGTACAGCAGTTATCATGGGTGACTTTAATCTACATATTGATTGGGCTAACCAAACTGGTAGCAATGCAGTGGAGGGGTATTTCCTAGAGTGTATTAGAGATGGTTTTCTGGACCAATATGTCGAGGAACGAACTGGGGAGTTGGCTATCCTAGACTGGGTGATGTGTAATGAGAAAGGATTAATTAGCAATCTTGTTGTGCGAGGCCCCTTGGGGAAGAGTGACCATAACATGGTAGAATTCTTTATTAAGGTAGAGAGTTACACAGTTACTTCAGAAACTAGGGTCCTGAACTTAAGGAAAGGTAACTTCGATGGTTTGAGGCGTGAATTGGCTAGAATAGACTGGCAAATGATATTTAAAGGGTTGATGGTAGATAGGCAATGGCAAACATTTAAAGATCTCATGGATGAACTTCAGCAATTGTACATCCCTGCCCGAAGTAAAATTAAAATGGGGAAGGTGGCTCAACTGTGGCAAACAAGGAAAATTAAGGATAGTGTTAAATCCAAGGAAGAGGCATATAAATTGGCCAGAAAAAGCAACAAACCTGAGGACTGGGAGAAATTTAGAATTCAGCAAAGGAGGACAAAAGGTTTAATTAAGAGGGGGAAAATAGAGTACGAGAAGAAGCTTGCAGGAAATATAAAAACTGACTGCAAAAGCTTTGATAGATAGGTGAAGCGAAAAAGATTAGTGAAGGCAAATGTAGGTCCCTTGCAGTCGGATTCAGGTGAATTTATAATGGGGAACAAAGAAATGGCAGACCAATTGAACAAATAGTTTAGTTCTGTCTTCACGAAGGAAGACACAAATAACCTTCTGGAAGTACGAGAGGACCGAGTGTCTAGTGAGAAGGAGGAACTGAATGATATCCTTATTAGGCAGGAAATTGTGTTCGGGAAATTGATGGCATTGAAGGCCGATAAATCTCCGGATCCCAGAGTACTTAAGGAAGTGGTCCTAGAAATAGTGGATGCATTGGTAATCATTTTCCAACAGTCTATCGACTCGGGATGAGTTCCTATGGACTGGAGGGTAGCTAATGTAAAACCACTTTTTAAAAAAGGAGGGAGAAAGAAAGCGGGTAATTATAGACCGGTTAGCCTGACATCAGTGGTGGGGAAAATGTTGGAATCGATTATTAAGGATGAAATAGCAGCGCATTTGGAAAGCAGTGACAGGATCGGTCCAAGTCAGCATGGATTTATGAAGGGAAAATCATGCTTGACAAATCTTCTGGAATTTTTTGAGTATGTAACTAGTAGAGTGGACAAGGGAGAACCAGTGGATGTGGTGTATTTGGACTTTCAAAAGGCTTTTGACAAGGTCCCACACAAGAGATTGGTGTGCAAAATCAAAGCACATGGTATTGGGGGTAATATACTGATGTGGATAGAGAACTGGTTGGTAGACAGGAAGCAGAGAGTCGGGATAAACGGGTCCTTTTCAAAATGGAAGACAGTGACTAGTGGAGTGCCGCAGGGCTCAGTGTTAGGACCCCAGCCCTTTACAATATACATCAATGATTTGGATGAAGGAATTGAGTGTAATATCTCCAAGTTTGCAGATGACACTAAACTGGGTGGCGGTGTGAGCTGTGAGGGGGACGCTAAGAGGCTGCAGGGTGATTTGGACAGGTTAGGTGAGTGGGCAAATGCATGGCAGATGCAGTATAAATGTGAGGTTATTCACTTTGGGGGCAAAAAAGCGAAGACAGAATATTATCTAAATGGCGGCAGATTAGGAAAAGGGGAGGTACAATGAGGTTTAGGTGTCATGGTTCATCCGTCATTGAAAGTTGGCATACAGGTACAGCAGGCGGTGAAGAAGGCAAATGGTATATTGGCCTTCACAGCTAGGGGATTTGAGTATAGGAGCAGGGAGGTCTTACTGCAGCTGTACAGGGCCTTGGTGAGGCCTCACCTGGGATATTGTGTTCAGTTTTTTTTCCTAATCTGAGGAAAGATGTTCTTGCTATTGAGGGAGTGCAGCGAAGGTTCACCAGAGTGATTCCATATGAGGAGAGACTGGATCAACTGGACCTTTATACATTGGCGTTTAGAAGGATGAGAGGGGATCTCATAGAAGCATATAAGATTCTGATGGGACGGGACAGGTTAGATGCGGGCAGAATATTCCCGATGTTGGGGAAGTCCAGAACCAGGGGACACAGTCTTATAATAAGGGGTAGGCCATTTAAGACTGAGATGAGGAGAAACTTCTTCACTCAGAGAGTTGTTAACCTGTGGAATTCCCTGCCACAGAGAGTTGCTGATGACAGTTCATTGGATATGTTCAAGAGGGAGTTAGATATGGACCTTACAGCTAAGGGGATCAAGGGGTATGGAGAGAAAGCAGGAAAGGGGTACTGAGGGAATGATCAGCCATCATCTTATTGAATGGTGGTGCAGGCTTGAAGGGCCGAATGGCCTACTCCTGCACCTATTTGCTTTGTTTCTATGTTTTTATGGTGAAAGGAAATGTCACAGTACTGCAAGAGGTTGGGTTTTGATACATTTTCAGAGAGCTGTTTATTAGTCTGCACTCGGCAGGGGACACATTATCCTTTGCCATTCTGCCCACTTTTGGGCAGGTTCAGGTCTTGGCCTGACATGGCCTGCAGAAGCAAGTTTCTGAGAGGGAGAAGGTAGATGTTTTACATAAAAACATAAGATATAGGAGCAGCAGTAGGCCATATGGCCCTTCGAGCCTGCTCCGCCATTTAATACGATCATGGCTGATCCAATCATGGACTCAGGTCCACTTCCCTGCCCGCTCCCCATAACCCCTTATTCCCTTTTTGGTTAAGAAACTGTCTATCTCTGTCTTAAATTTATTCAATGACCCAGCTTCCACAGTTCTCTGAGGCAGCAAATTCCATAGATTTATAACCCTCTGAGAGAAGAAATTCCCCCTCATCTCAGGTTTAAATGGGCGGCCCCAAAGTAATTATTTGTTTTTATATATACCCTTTTTGTATTGGCTCCATAACTAAGTTGACTGTCTGATAAGAACATAAGAACATAAGAAATATGTTATGTATGCAAACTTCACCAATGTGTAAGACTTGCCACCAGGGGGCACACCTGTGGGAGACCTAAGGGCCACCTGTGCACTATGGTCAAGCAGGTATAAAATGCAATCCACATTGCTGCTCTCTCACTTTGGAGTTACATTAAAGAGACCAAGGTCACAATGGTTTTAGCTTACAACACAGTCTTGTGGAGTTATTCTGAACATAATAATTGGCGACGAGTTACAGATCACGAACTTTCACACGGTAATGGCTGCCATTGGTATTCTTGAGAGATTTGTTGAGTGTGATGATTGGGCAGCCTTTGTTGAGTGTCTCGACCAGTACTTCGTGGCCAATGAGCTGGACATGGCTGAGACAGCGGTCAAGCGCAGGGCGATTCTCCTCGCCGTATGTGGGTCTTCGATATATGGCCTCGTCAAAAATCTGCTGGCACCGGTCAAACCAATGAACAAGACTTACACAGAGCTGTGCATGCTGGTTTGGAAACACCTCAAGCCGAAGGAGCGCATCTTAATGGCCAGGAATCGCTTTTACACGCACCATCACTCCGAGGGCCAGAATGTGGCGAGTTTTGTCACCAACCTAAGATGCCTTGCGGGACAGTGTGACTTTGCCGGATCTCTGGGGGAAATGTTGCGGGACATTTTCATGCTTGGAATCGGCCACGAGGTTATTCTTCGCAAACTGCTGTCTGCCGAATCCCTCGATCTGAGCAAGGCCATCACGATAGCCCAGGCTTTCATTTCCACGAGCGACAACACGAAACAGATATCTTCACAGCATCGAAGCTCACCGGCAATACTGTGCATAAAATAATGCCTTCAGCAGGCAGAACTGTTCATGGCAGGGCCTACAAGACCACAGAGGCCAGGCCTAGGGTGACTCAGAGGCCGCTGTGGGGTGTGAATGCGTATCCATTAACACCATGTTGGCGCTGCGGGGCAGTCATAGAGCTCATCAATGTCAATTCAAGCACTATGTGTGCAAGGTCTGTGGAACAATGGGGCACCTCCAGCGAATGTGCAAATGACCTCTGACTCACCATGTGGCAGAGTCAGCAGTGGACGCCGATCCAGCGCGGATCACGCTGAACGAGCAGGAGAGGCTACTCAACCCGAGGATGAAGAGGAAGTGTATGGGGTACACACCTTCACCACCAAAAGCCCTCCGATAATGTTAAAAGTTAAACTTAACAGCATTCCAGTCTCCATGGAATTGAACACAAGGGCGAGTCAATCAATCATGAGCCAGAAGGCTTTTGAGAAACTATGGGGCAACAAGGCACAGAGACCAAAACTGAGCCCGATTCACATAACGCTGCGCACTTACACCAAAGAACTCATACCTGTTATCGGCAGTGGGGTAGTGAAAGTATCGTACGACGGAATGGTGCATGATTTACCACTCTGGATTGGACCAGGTAATGGCCCAATGCTGTTCGACAGAAGCTGGTTAGGAAAGATCCGATAGAACTGGGACGACATCAAAGCTCTGTCTTCGGTGGATGATGCCTCGTGGTCCCAGGTGCTAAACAAATTCCCGGCGTTATTTGAGCCAGGCATCAGCAACTTCACAGGCGCCAAAGTGCAGATCCATCTTGTGCCTGGGGCACGGCCCATTCATCACAAGGCCCGAGCAGTCCCATATATGATGTGAGAGAATGTCGAGATCAAGCTGGATAGACTTCAACGAGAGGGAATCATATCGCCAGTCGAGTTTAACGAGTGGGCCAATCCAATTGTGCCGGTGCTAAAAAGCGATGGGATGGTCAGAATCTGCGGGGACTACAAGGTAACGATCAACCGAGTCTCGTTACAGGACCAGTACCCACTACCTAAAGCAGAGGACCTATTCGCAATGCTCTCAGGGGGAAAGTCGTTCACCAAGCTAGATCTAACCTCTGTTTACATGACACAGGAGCTGGCTGAACCGTGAAAGAAATTGACGTGCATCAACACGCACAAAAGACTGCTCATGTACCACAGATGCCCCTTTGGGATTCGCTCGACTGCGGCCATCTTCCAGAGGAACATGGAGAGTCTGCTGAAATCGGTTCCATGCACCATGGGTGTTCCAAGATGACATCTTGATCACTGGTCGCAACACCACCGAACACTTGCACAACCTGGAAGAGGTTCTAAAGCGACTGGACAGAGTGGGACTCAGGCTGAAACACTCCAAGTATGTTTTCCTGGTGCCAGAGGTTAAATTTCTGGGGAGAAAGATTACGGCAGAAGGCATCAGACCCACGGACTCCAAGACAGAGGCCATCAAGAATGCACCCAGACCACAGAATGTGACGGAGCTGCATTCATTACTGGGACTCCTCAACTATTTTAGTAACTTTCCACCAGGGTTGAGCACTTTGCTGGAACCCTTGCATTTATTGCTATGCAAGGGTGATGACTGGGTTTGGGGTAAATCTCAAGAGACATCCTTTAATAAGGCCAGAAACCTGCTATGCTCTAACAAGCTACTTGTATTGTATGACCCATGGTTTGCCCAACGTCCTTGTTAGTGACAATGGACCATGTTTCACCAGCTCGGAATTCAACAAGTTCATGACCCGCAATGGCATCAAGCATGTCACGTCTGTCCCATTTAAGCCCGCATCTAATGGTCAAGCTGAACAGGCAATCCAAACCATCAAGCAGAGCTTGAAACACGTAACGGAAGGCTCCTTGCAGACCTCGGGTCCTGCTCAGCTACCGGACGCACCCCCACTTGCTCACCGGGGTTCCCCCGACAGAATTGTTAATGAAGAGAGCACTCAAAACCAGGCTCTCCTTAGTCCACCCGGATCTCAATGATCACATAGAAACCTGGCGGCACCGGCATAATGTGAACCACGATAGCACCGCTGTATTGCGTGACATTGAGGGTAATGATCCTGTGTTTTTTCTCAAATACGGTCATGGTCTCAAATTGATTGCTACCACTGTCTTAGCCAAGGAGGGAAATAGAGTGTTTGTTGTTAAACTGTTGAATGGGCAAACGTGCAGAAAGCACTTGGATCAGACCAAACTACGACTCACGGACAACCAAGAACAGTTTGAAGAAGACTTTACCATCTATGATCCACCAACACACACCCAACCAACAATCGACCTCACTGTCAACCACGAAGATGAACCCACCATGCCCGACAGTCCGATCAGACCAGCCGCGTTGCCGTGCAGCAATTATCCGACCAACTCACCCATGCCAGGACTTCAACTCAGGCGATCGACCCAGGAACGCAGAGCGCCAGATCGCCTCAATCTGCAAATAACTTCTCCATAAGACTTTGGGGGGGAGTGATGTTATGTGTGCAAACCTCACCAATGTGTTAGACTTGCCACCAGGGGCACACCTGTGGAAGATCTAAGGGTCACCTGTGCACCCTGGGCAAGCAGGTATAAAAGGCAATCCACCATGCTGCTTCCTCACTTTGGAGTTACATTAAAGAGACCAAGGTCACAATGGTTTGAGCTTACAACACAGTCTCGTGGAGTTATTCTGAACATAATAAAATAGGAACAGGAGTAGACCATATGGCCCCTCGAGCCTACTCCACCATTCATTAAGATCATGGCTGATCTGATCATGGACTCAGCTCCACTTCCCTGCCCGCTCCCCATAACCCTTTAACCCCTTAACCCCTTATCGTTTAAGAAACTGTCTATTTTGGTCTTAAATTTATTCAATGTCCTAGCTTCCACAGCTCTCTGAGGCAGCAAATTCCACAGATTTACAACCCTCTGAGAGAAGAAATTACTCCTCATCTCTGTTTTAAATGGGTGGCCCCTCATTCTAAGATTATGCCCTCCAGTTCTAGTCTCCCCCATCAGTGAAAACATCCTCTCTGCATCCACCTTGTCAAGCCCCCTCATAATCTTATACGAAACGATAAGATCACCTCTCATTCTTCTGAATTCCAATGAGTAGAGGCCCAACCGACTCAACCTTTCCCCATAAGTCAACCCCCTCATCCCCGGAATCAACCGAATGAACCTTCTCTGAACTGCCTCAAAAGCAAGTATATCCTTTCATAAATATGGAAACCAAAACTGCACGCAGTATTCCAGGTGTGGCCTCACCAATACCCTGCATAGCTATAGCAAGACTTCCCTGCTTTTATATTCCATCCACTTTGCAATAAAAGCCAAGATACCATTGGCTTTCTTGATCACTTGCTGTATCTGCAACTTATCCTTTTGTGTTTCTTTTTCTTTTTATATCAGTCAGTAACTTTTAACATTGTTGTTGCCAATTTAAGTGTATCTAAGGGTTAAGTCATGGCAGGAGAGCTCGGTCAGGTATTAGAAACATAGAAACATAGAAAATAGGTGCAGAAGTATGCCATTCGGCCCTTCTAGCCTGCACCGCCATTCAATGAGTTCATGGCTGAACATGCAACTTCAGTACCCCATTTCTGCTTTCTCACCATACCCCTTGATTCCCCTAGTAGTAAGGACTTCATCTAACTCCTTTTTGAATATATTTAGTGAATTGGCCTCAACTACTTTCTGTGGTAGAGAATTCCACAGGTTCACCACTCTCTGGGTGAAGAAATTCCTCCTCATCTCGGTCCTAAATGGCTTCCCCCTTATCCTTAGACTGTGTCCCCTGGTTCTGGACTTCCCCAACATTGGGAACATTCTTCCTGCATCTAACCTGTCTAACCCCGTCAGAATTTTAAACGTTTCTATGAGGTCGCCTCTCATTCTTCTGAACTCCAGTGAATACAAGCCCAGTTGATCCAGTCTTTCTTGATAGGTCAGTCCCGCCATCCCGGGAATCAGTCTGGTGAACCTTCGCTGCACTCCCTCAATAGCAAGAATGTCCTTCCTCAGGTTAGGAGACCAAAACTGTACACAATACTCCAGGTGTGGCCTCACCAAGGCCCTGTACAATTGTAGCAACACCTCCCTGCCCTTGTACTCAAATCCCCTCGCTATGAAGGCCAACATGCCATTTGCTTTCTTAATCGCCTGCTGTACCTGCATGCCAACCTTCAATGACTGATGTACCATGACACCCAGGTCTCTTTGCACCTGCCCTTTTCCTAATCTGTCACCATTCAGATAATAGTCTGTCTCTCTGTTTTTACCACCAAAGTGGATAACCTCACATTTATCCACATTATACTTCATCTGCCATGCATTTGCCCACTCACCTAACCTATCCAAGTCGCTCTGCAGCCTCATAGAATCCTCCTTGCAGCTCACACTGCCACCCAACTTAGTGTCATCCGCAAATTTGGAGATACTACATTTAATCCCCTCGTCTAAATCATTAATGTACAGTGTAAACAGCTGGGGCCCCAGCACAGAACCTTGCGGTACCCCACTAGTCACTGCCTGCCATTCTGAAAAGTCCCCATTTACTCCTACTCTTTGCTTCCTGTCTGAAAACCAGTTCTCAATCCATGTCAGCACACTACCCCCAATCCCATGTGCTTTAACTTTGCACATTAATCTCTTGTGTGGGACCTTGTCGAAAGCCTTCTGAAAGTCCAAATATACCACATCAACTGGTTCTCCCTTGTCCACTCTACTGGAAACATCCTCAAAAAATTCCAGAAGATTTGTCAAGCATGATTTCCCTTTCACAAATCCATGCTGACTTGGACCTATCATATTACCTCTTTCCAAATGCACTGCGATGACATCCTTAATAATTGATTCCATCATTTTACCCACTACCGATGTCAGGCTGACCGGTCTGTAATTCCCTGTTTTCTCTCTCCCTCCTTTTTTAAAAAGTGGGGTTACATTGGCTACCCTCCACTCCATAGGAACTAATCCAGAGTCAATGGAATGTTGGAAAATGACTGTCAATGCATCCACTATTTCCAAGGCCACCTCCTTCAG
The DNA here is from genome assembly GCF_044704955.1 of Pristiophorus japonicus. Classification (NCBI taxonomy): domain Eukaryota; kingdom Metazoa; phylum Chordata; class Chondrichthyes; family Pristiophoridae; genus Pristiophorus; species Pristiophorus japonicus. The sequence continues at coordinate 139,743,783 of NC_091985.1, forward strand.
TACTCTGGGATGCAGTCCATCAGGCCCTGGGGATTTATCGGTCTTCAATCCCATCAATTTCCCCAACACAATTTCCCGACTAATAAGGATTTCCCTCAGTTCCTCCTCCTTACTAGACCCTCCGACCCCTTTTATATCCGGAAGGTTGTTTGTGTCCTCCTCAGTGAATACCGAACCAAAGTACTTGTTCAATTGGTCCGCCATTTCTTTGTTCCCCGTTATGACTTCCCCTGATTCTGACTGCAGGGGACCTACGTTTGTCTTTACTAACCTTTTTCTCTTTACATATCTATAGAAACTTTTGCAATCCGTCTTAATGTTCCCTGCAAGCTTCTTCTCGTACTCCATTTTCCCTGCCCTAATCAAACCCTTTGTCCTCCTCTGCTGAGTTCTAAATTTCTCCCAGTCCCCGGGTTCTCTGCTATTTCTGGCCAATTTGTATGCCACTTCCTTGGCTTTAATGCTATCCCTGATTTCCCTTGATAGCCACGGTTGAGCCACCTTCCCTTTTTTATTTTTACGACAGACAGGAATGTACAATTGTTGTAGTTCATCCATGCAGTCTCTAAATGTCTGCCATTGCCCATCCACAGTCAACCCCTTCAGTATCATTCGCCAATCTATCCTAGCCAATTGACGCCTCATACCTTCAAAGTTACCCTTCTTTAAGTTCTGGACCATGCTCTCTGAATTAACTGTTTCATTCTCCATCCTAATGCAGAATTCCACCATATTATGGTCACTCTTCCCCAAGGGGCCTCGCACAACGAGATTGCTAATTAATCCTCTCTCATTACACAACACCCAGTCTAAGATGGCCTCCCCCCTAGTTGGTTCCTCGACATATTGGTCTAAAAAACCATCCCTTGTGCACTCCAGGAAATCCTCCTCTACCGTATTGCTTCCAGTTTGGTTAACCCAATCTATGTGCATATTAAAGTCACCCATTATAACTGCTGCACCTTTATTGCACGCACCCCTAATTTCATGTTTGATGCCCTCCCCAACATCACTACTACTGTTTGGAGGTCTGTACACAACTCCCACTAACGTTTTTTGTCCTTTGGTATTCTGCAGCTCTACCCATATAGATTCCACATCATCCAAGCTAATGTCCTTCCGAACTATTGCCTTAATTTGCTCCTTAACCAGCAATGCTACCCCACCTCCTTTTCCTTTTATTCTATCTTTCCTGAATGTTGAATACCCCTTGATGTTGAGTTCCCAGCCCTGATCATCCTGGAGCCACGTCTCCGTAATCCCAATCACATCATATTTGTTAACATCTATTTGCACAGTTAATTCATCCACTTTATTGCGGATACTCCTTGCATTAAGACACAAAGCCTTCAGGCTTGTTCTTTTAACACCCTTTGTCCTTTTAGAATTTTGCTGTACAGTGGCCCTTTTTGTTCTTTGCCTTGGGTTTCTCTGCCCTCCACTTTTCCTCATCTCCTTTCTGTCTTTTGCTTTTGCCTCCTTTTTGTTTCCCTCTGTCTCCCTGCATTGGTTCCCATCCCCCTGCCATATCAGTTTAAATCCTCCACAACAGCACCAGCAAACACTCCACCTAGGACATTGGTTCCGGTCCTGCCCAGGTGCAGACCGTCCGGTTTGTACTGGTCCCACCTCCCCCAGAACCGGTTCCAATGCCCCAGGAATTTGAATCACTCCCTGTTGCACCACTGCTCAAGCCACGTATTCATCTGCGCTATCCTGCGATTCCTACTCTGACTATCACGTGGCACTGGTAGCAATCCCGAGATTACTACTTTTGAGGTCCTACTTTTTAATTTAGCTCCTAGCTCCTTAAATTCGTTTCGTAGGACCTCATCCCTCTTTTTACCTATGTCGTTGGTACCAATGTGCACCACGACAACTGGCTGTTCTCCCTCCCTTTTTAGAATGTCCTGCAACCGCTCCGAGACATCCTTGACCCTTGCACCAGGGAGGCAACATACCATCCTGGAGTCTCGGTTGCGGCCGCAGAAACGCCTATCTATTCCCCTCACCATTGAATCCCCAATCACTATTGCTCTCCCACTCTTTTTCCTGCCCTCCTGTGCAGCAGAGCCAGCCACGGTGCCATGAACTTGGCTGCTGCTGCCCTCCCCTGATGAGTCATCCCCCTCAACAGTACCCAAAGCAGTGTATCTGTATTATGCTCCTCCTGTACCATGTGAGAACTCAGGTACACTTCCGGTGTCCCTGACGACTACGTGTGCGGGAAGTGTATCCGCCTCGAGCTTCTGACGGTCCGTGTTGCGGAGTTGGAGCTGAGGGTGGATTCACTCTGGAGCATCCACGATGCTGAGAATGACGTGAGTAGCACGTGTAGCGAGTTGGTCTTACTGCAGGAGAAGGGTCCACAGCCAGATAGGGAATGGAAGACCAGCAGGAAGAGTAGTGCAAGGAAGGTAGTGCAGGGGACCCCTGCGGTCATCCCCCTGCAAAACAGATACACAGCTTTGGGTACTGTTGAGGGGGATGACTCATCAGGGGAGGGCAGCAGCAGCCAAGTTCATGGCACTGTGGATGGCTCTCCTGCACAGGAGGGCAGGAAAAAGAGTGGGAGAGCGATAGTGATAGGGAATTCAATTGTAAGGGGAATAGATAGACCTTTCTGTGGCCGCAACCGAGACTCCAGGATGGTATGTTGCCTCCCTGGTGCAAGGGTCAAGGATGTCTCGGAGCGGGTGCAGGACATTCTGAAAAGGGAGGGAGAACAGCCAGTTGTCGTGGTGCACATTGGTACCAACGACATAGGTAAAAAAAGGGATGAGGTCCTACGAAACGAATTTAAGGAGCTAGGAGCTAAATTAAAAAGTAGGACTTCAAAAGTAGTAATCTCGGGATTGCTACCAGTGCCACGTGCTAGTCAGAGTAGGAATCGCAGGATAGCGCAGATGAATACGTGGCTTGAGCAGTGGTGCAGCAAGGAGGGATTCAAATTCCTGGGGCATTGGAACCGGTTCTGGGGGAGGTGGGACCAGTACAAATCGGACGGTCTGCACCTGGGCAGGACCGGAATCAATGTCCTAGGGGGAGTGTTTGCTAGTGCTGTTGGGGAGGAGTTAAACTAATATGGCAGGAGGATGGGAACCAATGCAGGGAGACAGAGGGAAACAAAAAGGAGAGAAAAGCAAAAGACAGAAAGGAGATGAGGAAAAGTGGAGGGCAGAGAAACCCAAGGAAAAGAACAAAAAGGGCCACTGTACAGCAAAATTCTAAAAGGACAAAGGGTGTTAAAAAAACAAGCCGAAAGGCTTTGTGTCTTAATGCAAGGAGTATCCGCAATAAGGTGGATGAATTAACTGTGCAAATAGATGTTAACAAATATGATGTGATTGTGATTACGGAGACCTGGCTCCAGGATGATCAGGAACTCAACATCCAGGGGTATTCAACATTCAGGAAGGATAGAATAAAAGGAAAAGGAGGTGGGGTAGCATTGCTGGTTAAAGAGGAGATTAATGCAATAGTTAGGAAGGACATTAACTTGGATGATGTGGAATCTATATGGGTAGTGCTGCAGAACACCAAAGGGCAAAAAACATTAGTGGGAGTTGTGTACAGACCTCCAAACAGTAGTAGTGATGTTGGGGAGGGTATCAAACAGGAAATTAGGGGTGCATGCAATAAAGGTGCAGCAGTTATAATGGGTGACTTTAATATGCACATAGATTGGGCGAGCCAAGCTGGAAGCAATACGGTGGAGGAGGATTTCCTGGAGTGCATAAGGGATGGTTTTCTAGACCAATATGTCGAGGAACCAACTAGGGGGGAGGCCATCTTAGACTGGGTGTTGTGTAATGAGAGAGGATTAATTTGCAATCTCATTGTGTGAGGCCCCTTGGGGAAGAGTGACCATAATATGGTGGAATTCTGCATTAGGATGGAGAATGAAACAGTTAATTCAGAGACAATGGTCCAGAACTAAAAGAAGGGTAACTTTGAAGGTATGAGACGTGAATTGGCTAGGATAGATTGGCGAATGATACTTAAGGGGTTGACTGTGGATGGGCAATGGCAGACATTTAGAGACCGCATGGATGAACTACAACAATTGTACATTCCTGTCTGGCGTAAAAATAAAAAAGGGAAGGTGGCTCAGCCGTGGCTATCAAGGGAAATCAGGGATAGTATTAAAGCCAAGGAAGTGGCATACAAATTGGCCAGAAATAGCAGTGAACCCGGGGACTGGGAGAAATTTAGAACTCAGCAGAGGAGGACAAAGGGTTTGATTAGGGCAGGGAAAATGGAGCACGAGAAGAAGCTTGCAGGGAACATTAAGGCGGATTGCAAAAGTTTCTATAGGTATGTAAAGAGAAAAAGGTTAGTAAAGACAAACGTAGGTCCCCTGCAGTCAGAATCAGGGGAAGTCATAACTGGGAACAAAGAAATGGCAGACCAATTGAACAAGTACTTTGGTTCGGTATTCACTAAGGAGAACACCAACAACCTTCCGGATATAAAAGGGGTCAGAAGGTTTAGTAAGGAGGAGGAACTGAGGGAAATCTTTATTAGTCGGGAAATTGTGTTGGGGAAATTGATGGGATTGAAGGCCGATAAATCCCCAGGGCCTGATGGACTGCATCCCAGAGTACTTAAGGAGATGGCCTTGGAAATAGTGGATGCATTGACAGTCATTTTCCAACATTCCATTGACTCTGGATCAGTTCCTATCGAGTGGAGGGTAGCCAATGTAACCCCACTTTTTAAAAAAGGAGGGAGAGAGAAAACAGGGAATTATAGACCGGTCAGCCTGACCTCAGTAGTGGGTAAAATGATGGAATCAATTATTAAGGATGTTATAGCAGTGCATTTGGAAAATGGTGACATGATAGGTCCAAGTCAGCATGGATTTGTGAAAGGGAAATCATGCTTGACAAATCTTCTGGAATTTTTTGAGGATGTTTCCAGTAAAGTGGACAAGGGAGAACCAGTTGATGTGGTATATTTGGACTTTCAGAAGGTTTTCGACAAGGTCCCACACAAGAGATTAATGTGCAAAGTTAAAGCACATGGGATTGGGGGTAGTGTACTGACGTGGATTGAGAACTGGTTGTCAGACAGGAAGCAAAGAGTAGGAGTAAATGGGTACTTTTCAGAATGGCAGGCAGTGACTAGTGGGGTACAGCAAGGTTCTGTGCTGGGGCCCCAGCCGTTTACATTGTACATTAATGATTTAGACGAGGGGATTAAATGTAGTATCTCCAAATTTGCGGATGACACTAAGTTGGGTGGCAGTGTGAGCTGCAAGGAGGATTCTATGAGGCTGCAGAGCGACTTGGATAGGTTAGGTGAGTGGGCAAATGCATGGCAGATGAAGTATAATGTGGATAAATGTGAGGTTATCCACTTTGGTGGTAAAAACAGAGAGACAGACTATTACCTGAATGGTGACAGATTAGGAAAAGGGGAGGTGCAACGAGACCTGGGTGTCATGGTACATCAGTCATTGAAGGTTGGCATGTAGGTACAGCAGGCGGTTAAGAAAGCAAATGGCATGTTGGCCTTCATAGCGAGGGGATTTGAGTACAGGGGCAGGGAGGTGTTGCTACAATTGTACAGGGCCTTGGTGAGGCCACACCTGGAGTATTGTGTACAGTTTTGGTCTCCTAACTTGAGGAAGGACATTCTTGCTATTGAGGGAGTGCAGCGAAGATTCACCAGACTGATTCCCGGGATGGTGGGACTGACCTATCAAGAAAGACTGGATCAACTGGGCTTGTATTCACTGGAGTTCAGAAGAATGAGAGGGGACCTCATAGAAACGTTTAAAATTCTGACGGGTTTAGACAGGTTAGATGCAGGAAGAATGTTCCCAATGTTGGGGAAGTCCAGAACCAGGGGTCACAGTCTAAGGATAACGGGTAAGCCATTTAGGACCGAGATGAGGAGAAACTTCTTCACCCAGAGAGTGGTGAACCTGTGGAATTCTCTACCACAGAAAGTAGTTGAGGCCAATTCACTAAATATATTCAAAAGGGAGTTAGATGAAGTCCTTACTACTCGGGGGATCAAGGGGTATGGCGAGAAAGCAGGAAGTGGGTACTGAAGTGCATGTTCAGCCATGAACTCATTGAATGGCAGTGCAGGCTAGAAAGGCTGAATGGCCTACTCCTGCACCTATTTTCTATGTTCTATGTTTCTATACACAAATACCCCCAGGTCCCGCTATACTGCAGCACATTGCAATCTTTCTCCATTTAAATAATAACTTGCTCTTTGATTTTTTTTCTGCCAAAGTGCATGACCTCACACTTTCCAACATTATACTCCATCTGCCAAATTTTTGCCCACTCACTTAGACTGTCTGTGTCCTTTGGCAGATTTTTTCTATCCTGCTCACACATTGCTTTTCCTCCCATCTTTGTATCATCAGCAAACTTGGCTACATTACACTCAGTCCCTTCTTCCAAGTTGTTATACAGATTGTAACTAATTTGGGTCCCAGCACTGATCCCTGCGGCACCCCATTAGTTACTGGTTGCCAACCAGAGAATGAACCATTTATCCCGACACTCTGTTTTCTGTTAGTTCGCCAATCCTCTATCCATGCTAATATTTTACCCTCAACTACGTGAACTTTTATCTTGTGCACTAACCTTTTATGTGGCACCTTGTCAAATGCCTTCTGGAAGACCAAATACACCACATCCACTGGTTCCCCTTTATCCACCCTATTCGTTACATCCTCAAATAATTCCAGCAAATTTGTCAAACATGACTTCCCCTTCATAAATCCATGCTGACTCTGCCTGACCGAATTTTGCTTTTCCAAATATCCTGCTACTGCTTTTTTACTAATGGACACCAACATTTTCCCAACCACAGATGTTAGGCTAACTGGTCTAGCTTTGCATCGAATTACATCTCACCTACAGCACAGAAACAACCCATTCTGCCCAACTGGTCTATGTCAGTATTTATACTCTCAATGAGCCTCCATCCATTCTAACTATCTCTTTCCACCCTGCTCCCAAATCTTCTATACTTTCTCCCTCCTGTATGCAACAAGCCTCCCCCTATATGTGCCAAGGCTATCTTCTTCAACCACCCATGTGGCACATTTTCCCATTTTCAGCACTCTCTTGTGTAAGGAAATGACTCCCAAATTCTTTATTTGACCTGGTAGTGGCCATCTTATATTTATGTACCTTGTTACCGATCTCCTTTGAGTTCATGGCACTATTCCTGTTGCTATTAAATTTTTATATATGGATACTAGTGCCTTTGCAATCATGTCCTGAGTTTCTTTGAGGTACAATCTGGGCAGGGTGTTTTATCCTTCTTAAGTTTGGCGTGTTGCTCTAGTATCTCCTTTCTTTCTATCGTAATTGTCTTGACCTTTTAATGTATTTTTCCCCCTCCCAATACTCTGCTTCATTGTTCTTGGCTTCTTCTAGCTTTGACTTCACATGTAACCATGAGTTGAGGAGGGGCATTCCTTTGGGGGTTATGAACATGCTACATAATTGAGATCATAGAACCATAGAATGCTTAGAGCATGGAGGAAGGCCATTCGGCCAGTCGAGCCTCTTATATATGAATAAAGAATCTGACTGGATACTGTGAGCTCAAAGTAAAGTGACCTTAGTCTTTTATTCAAGGTCTCCAGAGTGCCTCTCCAGCCTGTAAGGCCTCCTTAAGTACCTGAGCTCCCAAGGGATTGTGAGATCTCTTGGGACTCCAGGGGATGATCCCTCTGGTGGCTGTACAAGGTATATACAAGTTTACATACATAATAACACTCCCCCCCGCCCAAAAGTCAACAATGTAACTATTTACAAGGTGAGTCGATCTGGGGCCTTCCTTTCCCTGGTTGATCGTCTCGGTGCAAATGCTGGTTTTGGTGAATCGTTTGTTGGGCCCTCGCTGGGCTGCTGTGCAGCTGGCCTTGCTGGACTGCTTGGTGTGATGAATGCTGCTGGGTGATGGGCTCTGCTTCGTGCCAACTGCGGTGTCAGTTACCACTGGTGCGTATGTTGGGGGGGGGGGTCAAAGAAGGTAGGGTCCAAAGTGGGTTGCTCAGGATGGTCCGTGAATCTGAGTTGGATTTGGTCCAAGTGTTTCCGGTGAATGAGTCCATTTGAAAGTTTGACCTGAAACACCCTGCTCCCCTCTTTGGCCACAATAGTGTTGAGAAGCCACTTGAGACCTTGTCCATACAATACAAATACAGGATCATTGATTTCAATTTCACATGACACATTTGCGCTTTGTTGAAGCTGCCTGCTCTCTCCTTGTTCATGTAGATCAGGGTGAACTAACGAGAGCCTTGTCTTCAGTGTCCTTTTCGTGAGCAGTTCAGCAGGTGGAATCCCAGTAAGCGAGTGGGGTCATGTGCGGTAGCTAAGCAGAACTCGGGAAGGGTGAGTCTGCAGTGAGCATTCAGTTACCCTCTTCAAGCCTTGCTTGATAGTTTGCACTGCTCTCTCTGCCTGACCATTGGATGCTAGTTTGAATGGGGCAGATGTAACATGTTTGATCCTGTTACAGTTCATGAACTCGTTGAACTCGGCACTGGTAAAACATGGCCCGTTGTTGCTCACAAGGACATTAGGTAGTCCATGCGTGGCAAACATGGCCCGCAGGCTTTCAGTGGTGGCAGTGGACGTGCTTGCCGACATTATCTCACATTAAATCCATTTGGAGCACGCATCTACAACCACAAGGAACATTTTACCCAGAAACAGGCCTGCATAGTAGACATGGACCCTAGACCACGGTTTGGAGGCCCAAGACCATAAGCTTAGTGGCATCTCCCTGGGTGCATTGCTTAACTGTGAGCATGTGTTACATCTGTGCACGCAGGACTCTAAATCCGCATCGATACCGGGCCTCCACATGTGGGATTTGGCTATCGCTTTGATCATTACGATACCTGGATGGGTACTGTGGAGGTCACTGATGAAAGTGTCTCTGCCCTTCTTGGGGACCACTACTCGATTGCCCCACAGAAGGCAGTCTGCCTGTGTAGACATTTCATCATTGCGCCGCTGGTACTGCTTTATCTCTTTCCGCATTCCCACTGGGATACTGGACCAGCTTCCGTGAAGCACATAATTTTTTACTCGGGACAGTAAGGGGTCCTGGCTCACCCGGGTTCTAATCTGTTGCGCTGTGATGGGTGATTGCTCACTCTCGAATGCTTCCATAACCATGACTAAATCTGCGGGCTGTGCCATTTCCACCCCCGTGGTGGGCAATGGCAGCCTACTGAGAGTTTCGGCACAGTTTTCTGTGCCTGGCCTATGGCGGATGGCGTAATTGTATGCGGACAACGTGAGCGCCCATCTCTGGATGCGGGCCGATGCATTCGTATTTATCCCCTTACTCTCGGAAAACAGGGATATTAGTGACTTATGGTCAGTTTCCAATTCAAATTTTAGCCCAAATAGATAGTGATGCATTTTCTTTACCCCATAGACACATGCTACCACTTCTTTTTCAATCATGCTGTAGGCTCTCTCAGCCTTAGACAGACTTCTGGATGCATAAGCAACCGGTTGCAATTTCCCAGCTTCATTAGCTTGTTGCAATACACACGCGACGCATCACATGCTAGTACCAAACGCTTACATGGATCATGCAACACAAGCAATGTGTTTGAGCATAACAATTTTCTAGCTTTTACACAGGCATTTTCTTGGCTTTTGCCCCAAATCCATTCGTCTCCTTTACGCAGTAAGACATGCAGTGGTTCTAACAGTGTGCTAAGACCCGGTAAGAAGTTACCAAAGTAGTTCAGGGGTCCTAGAAACGAACGCAGCTCCGTCACATTCTGTGGCCTCGGTACGTTCTCGACTGTCTCCGTCTTCGAATCGGTGGGCCTGATGTTGTTTGCCGCAATTCTTCTCCCCGGGAACTCCACTCCAGGCACAGGAAAACGCACGTCGAGCGTTTCAACCTGAGCGCCACATGGTTGAGTTGACTAAGAAGCTCCTCCAGGTTCTGCAGATGCTCGACTGTGTCCCGACCTGTAACCAAGATGTCATCCTGGAAGACCACCGTGCGCGGGACTGACTTCAGTAAGCTTTCCATGATTCTCTGGAATATCAAACGGGCATCTGTTATAAATGAAGAGACCTTTGTGCGTGTTGATGCAGGTGAGGCCCTTCAATGATTCCTCCAGCTCCTGCATCATGTAGGCCGAGGTCAAGTCCAGCTTGGTGAACGTCTTTCCTCCCGCCAGCGTAGCAAAAAGGTCGTCAGGCTTTGGTAGTGGGTATTGATCCTGCAGGTAGAAAAGATTGATAGTTACTTTGTAATCACCACAGATTCTGACGGTGCCGTCTCCCTTGAGGACTGTAACAATTGGACTGGCCCACTCGTTGAATTCCATCAGTGAAATGATGCCCTCTCGTTGCAGCTGATCTAGCTCAATCTCTACTCTTTCTCTCATCATGTATGGTACTGCTCTTGCCTTGTGATGGATGAGTCGCGCCGCCGGAATTAGGTGGATCTGCACTTTTGCTCCTTGGAACTTCCTGATGCCTGGTTCGAACAGCGAAGGGAACTTGTTTAAGACCTGGGCACACAAAGTGTCGTCAACGGACGAGAGCGCTCGGACATCGTCCCTGTTCCAGCATAACTTTCCCAGCCAGCTCCTGCTGAGCAGTGTGGGACCATCGCCTGGTATCACCCAGAGTGGTAGCTTGTGCACCGCTCCATCATAGGATACCTTTACAGTAGCACTGCCGATTACGGAAATCAGTTCCTTTGTGTAAGTTCGCAGCCTGGCTGCATCACAATTTTTTGAAAGTCTTTTTGCTCATAATGGACTGTCTCGTGTTCGTGTCCAGCTCCATTGACACCAGGAGTCCATTTAATTCAACGTTCAGCTTTATTGGGGTACACTTTGTGGTAAATGTGTGCACCCCATATACCTCTGCCTCCTCGGTCTGAGGCTCTGGTTTGTCGTAATCTGCTGTGGATCTGTCCTCCTCTGCAACATGGTGGTTTGCAGGATTAACAGGATTTGCAGCTCGCTTGCACATACGTTGGAGGTGTCCCATTGTTCCACAGCCCTTGAAAACATACCCTTTGAAGCGGCATGAATGGAAACGATGATCACCCCCGCAGTGCCAACAAGGTGTTAATGGCCTTGCATTCATCATCCTTGATGGTGGACTCTGAGACATCTGTAGATGTGCAGCTGCAGGCATGTGGGGCCTGCCCTGTACATTGCAATTTGAAAACAACATCAGTTTGTTCACAGTAATTGTAGCAGCAGTCGTGTGCTGAGAGATTTGCTTAGTATTATCACTGGTGGTAATGAACGCCTGGGCTATCGCTATGGCCTTACTCAAGGTTGGGGTTTCAACAGTCAAAAGTTTGCAAAGTATAACTTCATGGCCAATGCCAAGTATGAAAAAGTCTCTAAGCATATGCTCCAAATGTCCTTCAAATTCGCAATGTCCTGCAAGGCGTCTTAGCTCGGCAACATAACTCGCCACTTCCTGGCCTTCAGATCTTTTGTAGGTGTAGAACCGGTACCTCGCCATCAGAACGCTTTCGTTCAGGTTCAGATGCTCCCAGACCAGTGTGCACAAATCGTCGTATGATTTCTTTGTGGGTTTCGCTGGAGCAAGCAGATTCTTCATGAGGCCATACGTTAGTGCCCCGCAGACAGTGAGGAGAATCGCCCTTCGTTTGGCAGCATCGCTTCTCCTTCCAGCTCTTTGGCCACGAAGTATTGGTCGAGTCGCTCTACGAAGGTTTCCCAATCATCTCCCTCCGAGAATTTCTCCAGGATGCCCACTGTTCTCTGCATCATTGGGTTCGTCATCTGTATCTCGTCCCTAGTTGTTAGATATGAATAAAGAGTCTGACTGGATACTGTGAGCTCAAAGTAAAGTGTGACCTTAGTCTTTTATTGCAGGTCTCCAGAATGCCTCTCCAGCTGTGAGGCCTCCTTAAGTACTTGTGCTCCCAAGGGATTATGGGATCCCTTGGGACTCCAGGGGATGAGCTCTCTGGTGGCTGTACAAGATATATACAAGTTTACATACAAAACAGTGCCCATGCCGGCTCTCTACCAGAACACTTCAGCTAGTCCCGCGCCTCTGCCCTTTCCCTGTAGCCCTGTAATTTTTTTTCTTTCAAGTACTTATCCAACTCCCTTTTGAAAGCTGTAATTGAGTCTGCTTCCACCATCCTTTCAGGCGGTGCATTCCAGATCCTAGCCACTTGCTGTGTAAAAAATGTTTTTTTCTTATGTCACCTTTGGTTCTATTGCCAATCACCTTGAATCTGTGCCCTCTGATTCTCGACCCTTCTGCCAATGAGAACAGTTTCTCTCCATCTACTCTGTCATAATTTTGAACACCTCCAGCAAATCGCCTCTCAATCTTCTGTGCTCTAAGGGTAACAACGCCAGCTTCTCCAGTCTATTCATGTAACTGAAGTCCCTCATCCCTGGAATAATTCTGGTAAATCTCTTCTGCTCTCTCTCCATGTCCTTTGCATCCATCCTAAAGTGCGGTGCCCAAAATTGGACACAATACTCAAGTTGAGGCCAAACCAGTGTTTTATACAGCTTCATCTTAATTTCCATGCTTTTGTACTCTATACCTCTATTCAAGAAGTCCAGGATCCTGAAAGCTTTTTTAACTGCTTTATCAACCTGCCCTGCCACCTTCAATGATTTCTGCACATATACCCCTCAGTCTCTCTGTTCATGCACCCTCTTTAGGATTGTACCCTATAGTTTATATCTTCCCTCATTCTTTCTACCAAAATAAATCACTTCACACTTTTCTGTGTTAAATTTCATCTGCCACGTGTCTGCCCAATCCACCAGTCTGTCTATGTGTTCTTGAAGTCTATCACTATCCTCCTCACTGTTCACTAGACTTTCAAGTTTTGTTTCATCTGAAAATTTTGAAATTGTGCCCCGTACACCCACATACAAGTCATTAATATATATCAAGAGAAGCAGTGGTCCCAGAACCGACCCCTGGGGAACATCACTTCCAGTGTACCTGCCTCCAGTCCGAAAAAACAACCGTTCACCACTATTCTCTGTTTCCTGTCACTTAACCAATTTCATATCCACGCTGCCACTGTCCCTTCAACTTTGCTGGCATGTCTATTATATGGCACTTTATCAAATGCATTTTGGAAATTCATATACACCACATCAACCACATTGCCCTCATCAACCATTTCTGTTGCCTCATCAAAAAACTCAATCATTTAGTTAAACATGATTTGCTTTTAACAAATCCATGCTGGCTTTCCTGAATTAATCCACACTTCTCCAAGTGACTGTTAACTTTGTCTCTGATTATTGTTTCTAAAACTTCCCCACTACCGAGGTTAAACTGACCAACCTGTAGTTGCTAGGTTTATCTTTACACCCTTTTTGAACAGGGGTGTTACATTTACAATTCTCCAGTCCTCTGGCACCATCCCTGTTTCTAATGAGGATTGGACGATTAAGGCCAGTGCCTTCACTTGCTCAGCATCCTAGGATGCATCCCATCCGGTCCTAGTGACTTATCTACTTTAAGTACAGCCAGCCTTTCTAGTACCTCTTCTTTATCAATTCTTATCCTATCCAGTATCTCCTCTACCTCCTCATTTACTATGTCTATGGCAGCATCTTCTTCCTCAGTGAAGACAGATGCAAAGTACTCATTTAGGACCTCAGCTATAGCCTTTGCCTCCATGTGTAGGTCTCCTTTTTGGTCCCTAATTGAACCCACCCATCCTCTTACTACCCGTTTTCTATTTATATGCCTATAGAACACTTTTGGATTCACTTTTATGTTAGCTGCCATTCTATTCTCATATGCTTTCTTTGCCCCTCTTATTTTCTTTTTCACTTCTCCTCAGCTTTCTGGGGACAAAATTGCCCCTTCCAATAAGGCTTCCGGCTGCTGGAAAGAGGTGGCCATGCGGCGGCACAGAATGGCCACCGACTCTCCGTGGAGGGGTCGCCATTTTAGAAATTGTCCTACCTCCGGAGCGGAGCGGTGTCCGGGACCGCTCCATCAGTTTTCCCACGCGGCGTGAACACGTCGACCCCTTGCCAACTGGTGGGGACCTCCTCATGAAATTGCCCCTTACCTGAAATTGCCCTGCGGGAGAAGCCCCGCCGCTGGCCGGTGCCCCCGACAGCTTTTGCTGTTGCTACACTCTGTGTAAAATGGCAGCATGACCGCCCTTAAGAGGGAGGGCGCACTGCTGTGGCCGCCATGTTATTTATTTTTTTTGTCAGCCGACTGCCAGGCCGGCCCGCCAATTATGTCCCCTCTTGGGTGCCAGGCCACTGGCCTAACCAAAACCTTCCCTGGTGGCCCAGTGGACCGAATTATAATATCTGCAGAGTTTGCAGCGGCTCGCCCTTTAACAGAAAGGGAGAGACGTTGTGACACATCACGGAGCTGATGACTGATCTGGCGGCAGATCCGCTGCGAGGTCATTTCCGTCCCACACTCGACTGGAACAGCGCACCATGGAAAGAAAAAAACAAAGCGCTGAATTTCTCCGGTATCTCCGCCCCATAGACTGGGGTGGAGAAAAACTTTAAAAAACGGTAGGGGCGGCCCGTTTCGGGCGGTGGGCAATTGTCACCCCTCTATAGTTAGCCTGATGAGGAAGAGGAGTTTGTGAATGACCCCCCTAGATGTTTTGGCCGCACCCATCACGACCCGAAAACAGACCTCGTCACATGTATCCGGAGACGTCAGATGAGACCTCTCTTCGTCACTTTCACTGGACAATTACCTGCACATAACATCTCCAACAGGGGACAGTTTTTCCCGCACAAGTGAAGGTTACCACAGCTTTCATGGTACTATTTCCTTTCAAGACATCCCAAGAGACATCTGGCACATCAGCCAGTCTGCAATGTACATATTTGTCAAGTAAGTGGCACACTCTATGGGTCAGATTTGTTGTAGCAAGGCATCTAACGCCGTCTACCATTGGACTTGCTTCTGCACCATCCTGCTCAAAAAATGTTTGGCCATTAAGTTGCTGAAAGTGCGAGCTGATTGCGGTGCAGTGAGGGAGACCAGGCATCGGGATCTGAGTGAACAGGGCAACCAACAGGGTATCTCCTTAACCAATCAGATTTAAAGATTGGGAAATAAACAACAGAAGGACTGAGAAGGAGGGTAAATTAAAGGGGATGAATTCAATGTTAAATCAGGTATAGGAAGAGAAATAAAGAGAAAAAAATGAGACAGAAAGGAAAAATAAGAACAAAATTTTAAAATCTCTCCCAAAAATTCAAAACCTGAAGGAATGAGACTCCACACTTGTAATTGTTAATTTTCAACGTCAGGGAGGTTGATTGGCACTTATCACATCATTAAAAGTATGCTTACACTTGTAATGACAAGACCTAACTTTCTGGGGTGAGTTTAATGGGCAAATGCAGCAAGTTCATAGAAAAACTGGGAGGTTAAGGGGGAGCTGCTAACTGCGGAACAGCACAACTTGGACAGTAACCTTTGGTTATTCACATTTAACAGTGCGTCGCCTCCTCGCCTGAAGTTGCTGTACCATTTACCCATAAATAACGCCGAGCGCCATTAACCACACCATTATCCTGACAGCAAATTCTGGCCTGTTGTTTGCAAGAGGCAACCCCTTCATCACTTTGCCTATGGAAAATAGGCATCAGCTGGACAGGATACGCCAGGGACCACGGCTCCTCCAAGTGCAAAGCCTCATACCTGGAACCCAAGAGGACATCAGGGCTCTTCGTATTAGCCCACGTCCTTCATGAATAGAGAGGGTGCACATTCAATTACTCGAAAAGCTGAACACAGAGATATCGTTATACACACTCAGGACTCGGATTGCCACGTTCGAAGGTCAGTGCTGAAGCATTTCTCTCTCTCTCTCTGTTGCATAGAAACATAGAAATAGGTGCAGGAGTAGGCCATTCGGCCCTTCGAGCCTGCACCACCATTCAATAATATCATGGCTGATCATTCCCTCAGTATTCCTTTCCTGCTTTCTCTCCATACCCCTTGATCCCCTTAGCCGTAAGGGCCATATCTAACTCCCTCTTTAATATATCCAATGAACTGGCATCAACAACTCTGCGGCAGGGAATTCCACAGGTTAACAACTCTCTGAGTGAAGAAGTTTCTCCTCATCTCAGTCCTAAATGGCCTACCCCTTATCCTAAGACTATGTCCCCTGGTTCTGGACTTCCCCAACATTGGGAACATTCTTCCCGCATCTAACCTGTCCAGTCCTGTCAGAATCTTATACATTTCTATGAGATCCCCTCTCATCCTTCTAAACTCCAGTGAATAAAGGCCCAGCTGATCCAGTCTCTCCTCATATGACAGTCCAGCCATCCCAGGAATCAGTCTGGTGAACCTTTGCTGCACTCCCTCAATAGCAAGGACGTCCTTCCTCAGATTAGGAGACCAAAACTGAACACAATATTCCAGGTGAGGCCTCACTAAGGCCCTGTACAACTGCAGTAAGACCTCCCTGCTCTTGTATTCAAATCCCCTAGCTATGAAGGCCAACATACCATTTGCCTTCTTCACCGCCTGCTGTACCTGCATACCCACTTTCAGTGACTAATGAACCATGACACCCAGGTCTCGTTGCACCTCCCCTTTTCCTAATCTGCCGCCATTCAGATAATATTCTGCCTTCTTGTTTTTGCCCCCAAAGTGGATAACCTCACATTTATCCACATTATACTGCATCTGCCATGTATTTGCCCACTCACCTAACCTGTCCAAATCACCCTGCAGCCTCTTAGTGTCCTCCTCACAGCTCAAACCACCACTCAGTTTAGTGTCATCAGCAAACTTGGAGATATTACACACAATTCCATCATCTAAATCATTAATATATATTGTAAAGAGCTGGGGTCCCAGCACTGAGTCCTGCGGCACTCCACTAGTCACTGCCTACCATTCTGAAAAGGGCCCGTTTATCCCGACTCTCTGCTTCCTATCTGCCAACCAGTTCTCTATCCATTTCAGTACATTACCCCCAATACCATGTGCTTTGATTTTGCACACCAATCTCTTGTGTGGGACCTTGTCAAAAGCCTTTTGAAAGTCCAAATACACCACATCCACTGGTTCTCCCTTGTCCTCAAAAAATTCCAGAAGATTTGTCAAGCATGATTTCCCTTTCATAAATCCATGCTGGCTTTGACCGATCCTATCATGCTTTCCAAATGCGCTGCTATTTCATCCTTAATGATTGATTCCAACATTTTCCCCACTACTGATGCCATTGAGGTCTATCAGGGACCAAGTGACAAATGCTGTGGTGTTTGTATTTATTATACTCCTGCAGCCATTGTGGATTTTCTCCCAGGAATCCCAATATCTCTGCGTCTTGAGGAAGAGGACGAAGAACTGAAGGATCCCAAGCAGTTCAGGTTGCACCACAGGAACCCTGCCGGTGCCCCTACACCAGAGTATACAGACAGAGGTGCATTAATCACCACTTATTCGAGGAGGAGTGCATGCAGAGGTTTTGACGTACCAGGGAAGCCGTGATGGAATTACACCACTTGCAGTAAGCAGAACAGCAGCCGAACTTCACCACCGCCGATGTGTGGAACATACAACTTCACTCAGCATCCATGTGTCAGGGTCATTTCAAGTGGACATCACCTATATCAGTCTGTTTTTGATATGTGAAGCCAGTCAGAGATGCATTATTTGCTCGAGTCACACAGTTCATCTTCCCCATGAGCAACTGGCAATAACATGTTATGGCTGTGCAATTTTTCAGATTGGCAGACTTCCGAAAGGTTCATGAGGTCATAGGTTGTATCTAGATAGCCTTTTTTGCTGCGTTGCACAACAGTTACCGACAAGATTAGAAAAGGGTTGAAACTTTGCAGCCATCAGTGACACATTGTGGAAGTCAATGTAGCTGCCTCAATGCCTTCATTTTAAAGCAGTCCTGTGCCCCACAGTTTGCTCGACCCACAAAGGCAAATCACAGAGTGGCTCCTGGACTATGATGTCTACCCTCTGAAGTTATAGCATGTGACACCCTATGCGGTATCCCCAGGTGACCAGCTGAACAGCGGTGTAATGGTGCGCTGGCATCCACCAGAGCAACAACGGAGCAGTGCTTCAGCTCCCTGCACAGAACTGAGGGTGTTCTGCAATATAGTCTGGTGAGGGTTTCAGGGGTTGTTGTTGCATGCTGCACGCTATCATCTTGCAAAGAGGTATCATCAAGGAATTCCCAGAGGAGGAAGGTTCCCAAACATAGCACGGCAACCAGCAAGAGGAAATCCCTCTATGGTCGCACTGCTCCCTATTTCTGTAAACTTCACCATACATACAACCCTCCAAAATTTCTGCACTCCTTCAATTCTGGCTTTTTGTTATCCCCGATTTTCTTCGCTCCACCATCGGCGGCTATGTCTTCAGCTGCCTCAGCCCTAAGCTCTGGCATTCCCTCTCTAAACCTTTCTGCCTCTCTACCTCTCTTTCCTCCTTAAAACCGACCTCTTTGACCAATCTTTTGGGCACCTGTCCTAATATCACCTCATGTGGCTCGGTGCCAAATTTTGTTTGATAATGCTCTTGTGAAGCTCCTTGGGACTTTTTACTATATTAATGGTGCTATGTAAATGCAAGCTTCTGTAGTAATCTATTTAGTATGTTCTCTTAACCCTGGATCTTGGTCAGTGGCAAGAATGCATGAGGTGGCTTGCTGCTGTGTTGGTTCATGGCAACTGAGTGGAGCTTCTTGCGGGCTGCATCTTTTCCAGTACTGCAGGGGCAACCTGGCCCATGTATCTCTGGCACGTGCATTGTGAGAAGGGGCTGGCGGGAGGGCACAGATCTGCTGCCACCCTGAGAGATGCCATCATAATCCATATTCAGCCCACCCTTATCTCACCACGGCGATTGATCTGTGTGAAACCAGACTCGATTGTCCAAGTGAAATCTCTCAAACCCTGTCTCAGGAATGTCTGCAGCCAAGCCCCCCTGTCATGCGAGGAGAGATTGCCCTTCCCAAAGTGGCATCCCAGGCCTTTGTAGCAGCAGTCTGAGAAAAGGGTTGCATGAAGCCTCTGCCACTGGGCCCTTTACTGCACATGCTCCTGGAGCTGCCACAGGTGTGCTGCAGCCTTGTGAAACCACCCTATCAATGTGCTGCTGATGTGGGGAATAGATTCCCTCAGCTGGCATGGCCCCAAATCTCCTGCAACAACACTTGATGCACTGCAAGCACATTTTAAAATTAAAAACAGGAAAAGCTGGAAATACACAGGAGGTCAGTCGGTATTTTCAAAGGGAAAATGCAGGTTATGGCATTTACGGCATTTATGGTGTGTGCCATTTGGACTGCATTTTTGGTTGCCTAATGCCTAGTGGCCAGAGGGGTCGTTAATGGGAACGTAAGAGGTTACCGACCGGGAGCATTGCTTTTAGCGCCCCGACCGAAAATTCATCAGGGGCTTACTGGGGAAGCAAACAAGTGACACCTGGCCACTGATGATCAGTGCGATCCTGACATCAGCCCTGGTGCAACACCCTCGCTTGTACCCCAGTCGTTAACTTAGGTGCGGCCGCCTCATTTAGCAGTTGCCAAGAAAAACGTCTGGAAAAACAGTCGATACATGCTTGCAGAGTTGTTAACTGGTGGCTACTGAAAGGGATGAGAAGGCCACAGTCAGTGCAACGTTTACACACAGCACGGTGCGTGAGCCTCCAGGTTTGCAGCGGCAAACAGACATAACGGTAAAGGTTGAAAACTAGTGATTTTGAAAACCGTAATGGGTACAATACTATGCCATGCCTTTAAGAGTTGGCTTATCCCAGGATCTGATTCGGAGTTCTGCGCACGTTCAAATGTCCACAAAATGTACCGATCATACTTTCATTATCGCTCCCCCCCCCGCAGCTCTGGTGTACAATGGCTGATTTATCACCCCTGTCAGCTCTTCGACCGATTCGGATGAAATTCTGGGTTCAAGGTGCGAAAATTACCGCTCCGCCTGGGTTACCGCCCCAAATGAGGCACGACCGAATTTCTCCCCCGAAGAGAATGAAGGAATATGGGGATAGGGCAGGAAAGTGGAGTTGAGGTAGAGGCTCAGCCATTATCTCACTGAATGGCAGAACAGATTCGAGGGGCTACTTCTCCTGTTTCTATTTCTTAAATTCTTATGAAAGGTCGTAACTTCGTAACCCGAATGTTGACTGATCCGATGTGTATTTCCAGCTGTTTCTGGTTACATTCTGGATTTCTAACATGTGTAATTCATCTTGTTATTTTTATACTTCTTTTAAAAGCAGAGCCTGAGAGATCGGGATCTACAAGCACCTCAGCCTGAGGAGGAAGCATTCTGATTGCCTGCCTGCCCCGGCAGCAGTCCTTTTCCACATGTGCCACTATCTGATCACTCGTACTGCTGGTCTCATCCAGTACATGCCCCTCTCGAACTCTCCTTGAGTGCTGCCTGGGAGGAATGGAGTGAGTGATGGTGCATGCTGTGATGGAGTGAGGTGATGGTTTTATCTCCGAAGGGGAAGGAAAAAGAAAGACTTGCATATCGATAGCGCCTTTATTGTTTTGGGAATCAAAAACACAATTTCTAAATTTGCGGATAACACCAAATTGGGGGCGATCGTCAATACTGAGGAGGACTGCAACACATTACAGGAGGACATTAATAAACTTGGACATATAATTGGCAAATGAAGTTCAACACAGATAAATGTGAGGTACAGGTATTTCATTTTGGTAGGAAGAATAGAGAGGTCACTTATTACTTGGAGGATGCGACTCTAGGTGGGGTAGAGGAACAAAGGGATCTCGGAGTCCAATAGACAAATCATTAAAAATTGCGACGCAGGTTAGCAAGGCCATAAAAAAAGCAAACCAAGCACTAGGGTTTATTTTTAGAGGTATGGAATTGAAAAACAGGGAAGTCATGCTAAACCTGTATTGAACGTTGGTTAAACCACACCTGGAGCACTGCGTACAATTCTGGTCGTCATATTATAAATCGGATATGGAGGCACTGGAGAGGGTGCAGAGAAGATTTACAAGGATGAAATGCGAGGGTGTACATATCAGGAAAAGAAAACAGGCTGTGTCTCTTTTCTCTTGAAAAAAGAAGGCTGAGTGATGACCTAATAGACATCTTTAAAATTATGAAAGATTTTGATAGAGTGGCTACGGAGACAATGTTTCCACTTGTGGGGAAGAGAATAACTAGAGGCCATCAATATATGATAGTCACCAAGAAATCCAATCGGGAATTCAGAAGAAACTTCTTTACCCAAACAGTGGTGAGAATGTGGAACTCAGTACCACAGGGAATGGTTGAAGCGAACAGTATAGATGCATTTAAGGAGAGACTAGACAAGCACATGAGGGAGAAGGGTATAGAGGGTTATGCTGATAGAGTTAGATGAGGAAAGACGGGAGGAGGCTCGAGCGGTGCAAAAACACCAACATGGACTGGTTGGGTCGAATGATCTGTCTCTGTGCCATATATCCTATGTAATCCTATGACCTGAGGATATCCCAAAGCTCTTTACAAGTAATTAAGTTATTTTTGAAGTTCAGTTACTGTTGTAATGTAGGAAATGCGGCAGCCAATTTGCGCACAGCAAGGTCCCACAAACAACAATGAGATAATGTCCAGATAATCTGTTTAAGTGATGTTGGTTGAGGGATAAACATTGGCCAGAGCCGGGGAGAACTCACCTGCTCTTCTTCAATATAGTGCCATGGGATCTTTTATGTCCACCTGAGCGGGCAGATAGGGCCTCAATTTAATGTCCCATTCAAAAAATGATATCTCAGACACTCCCTCAGTACTGCACTGAGCATCAGCCTAGCTTTTGTACTCAAGGCTCTGGTGAGGGACGATGAACCCACAACTGTCTGACTCAGAGACAAGAGTGTTACCACTGAGCCATGGCTACATTACAATGGCATCCTGGCATATTATGGGCTTCTGTATGTGCTTTACTGACAGTTATCAAACAATAGAATAGGATGAGAAGTAAGAGCAGAAGAAAGTATTAACAAACCCTGAGCTGCTGGCCACCCTTACACTTTGCCATCTTTGCCACACTCGATAATTTCTTTCCTTGCAATGTTGAGAGTCGACCCTTCTGGAAACTTCTTAAACTTCATTTTTAATGTTATCAAAGGGCCGACTGTCCTTTCTGTTCCCTGTGATAATATTGAAAATATAATCAGCATTTTCTCACAGGCAAAGCTCTGCTCAGTATAACTTGGGTCTTCTGGCTACTGGTCTCAAGTTAATGCCTACTGCGTAAACGTAATATGAGTACTGCAGAAAATGAACTACACTTTAATTCCACAAACAAAACAAAGGAAAATAAATAGCTGACCGAGTTGTGCTGATAAGTAAATATATACATCAGCCTATAAAGAAAAACAGATTCATGACAGCCCTGAGTTTAAAGAGCTGAATGGTCCCACTATATGTAACAAGCCTGATGACTGTACCACTGATGGACAGGGTCAACCCCCCCCCCCCCCCCCCCCCCACTCCTCCCAGCCATTATAGTTCATGTAGATCTATAAACCAATTAACAAGAGTCACTTAAGGTCAAGTTGAGAAGATTGAAATATTTATCAGCTACATGTTTTGCTCTGACTTGCCCTTTCCCAGAAGTAGTTATTATTGTGTAATAATTAAAAGATGCAATACACTGGTTTAACCACAGCTAGACATGGTAGTGTAGAATTTTGATCACGGCGCACCCCCTTCTCAGGTGTAATAATGGGTCCAAAATGGCCGGCGACACACACATATTCGTCCTGTGCCGAGGTGCATCGTCTGCCATACTTGATCAGGCTGCTCCGTAAGCCTCAAGTGTGCACACCAGAACGATTCAGGATGATCACTATAATATTAACATAATGGTCTTACGCTGGTTGTAGGACCCTTTTGTGAGATTGGTCTTCCCCAGAGCCTGACTCAGCACATAATAAACTTGCCCAGCAACCCGTGCCGCTCAGTCGGCCAGGACCCTGCAGGAGCACTATTTAAAGGGCTCCTCCCACCATACAGTCTAATCGCTGGTTTGTCCTCTTAGGAAGACTTCGGGGCCTAGTGTCAGCTGTGGCTCAGTTGGTAGCATCCTCAGCTCTGAGTCAGAGGTTGTGGGTTCAAGCCCCACTCCAGAATTCTATGCTGCCATTCCAGTGCAGTGTTGAGGGAGTACTACACTGTCAGGAGGTGCTGTCCTTCAGATGAGATGTTAAACCGAGGCACTGTCTACTCTCTGAGATGGATGTAAACGATCCCATGGCACTGTTTTGAAGAAAAGCAGGGGAGTTTGGTCAATATTTATCCCTTGATCCACATCACTAAAACAGATTATCTGGTCATGATCACATTGCTGTTTGTGTGCGCAACTTAGCTGCCGTGTTTCCTACATTACAACAGTGATTACACTTCAAAAGTACTTCATTGGCTGTAAAGCACTTTGAGATGTCCGGTGGTCATGAAAGGTGATCTATACATGCAAGTTTTTTTTTTTCCTAATTCTGACTTCTGGGAACAACTTTGTGCTTGTGCTGGACAGCTTGTGTCTGCTTTGCAAACAGTTTTACTGCAGTCACAGGTGGTCTGGCAGGTATGCCTTTGGGACTTGAGGACGAAGGGGAGCAGTCAGGAAGACAGGAGCGAGCACTGGGAGAAGAGGGAGGAGGAGAGCACTGCGCTGGAGGCTGTACCCACAACAGGCCTTTTGGGAGCACTTTTTGCTGCAATTCTGAGAGGGCTGGGCAGGAACAATGCGCGCACGGATCTGGTGAGGCCTCGCAAAAGCCAATTCTCAGGGCGCAATGCGCATGCGCTGACATTTCTTCAGACAGATCCTCCGCATCCCTGGGAGAAGGACATCCGCGCGGGTGAGATTGGGCTATTTGCCCAATTCATGCCCAGTGAGTGTCCTTCAAACTTTTACCCCTGGTAAAAGCAGGTGCATAGCTTACTTTTACCAGCGTAACACTTTTAAAACATAGAAAAATTAAATTTAATCCCTCATTTTTATGTTAAAAAACCTGTCCATTAAAGTAAGTTTATTTTTAACTCTATTACATATTAAAAAAAAATTCCCAAAAATATATTTTTTCTAAAACATTTAATTACATTTAATTTCAATTAATTTTAAATATGTGAGGTGTTTTTTTTTAATTTATTGTGCTGTGTTTTGATGTTTTAGGGGGTTATTCTCATTGCTAGTAATGGGAACTCATACAAACAGAGCTCCCATTATTATCATTGAGAAAACTGCACAGTGATTGGTGGTCCAGGCCCATGTGATTCCAACATAGATGTCCGTACCTGAAAGACAGATCCCTGTGCGCAGCGAATGAAGGCCTCAGACCGGAATCCAATGTTTCTCCGAGACCAACAGGTCGTTTTGTAGAGTTTTTTTCGGGTCGGATGCGTTCGTACGGAGGAAGTCTCCAACCGCAATTTTCCCCCATGAAGAGAGAAATGAATAAAATGGACTGAGTTCAATTGCAAACCCATCTTAATTGATGTAACTGTGTCTGCCATGATGGTTGCATTTCTAAATCAATGTGAATAAGTTTTGTTCCAAAATAATGCGATGGGATGGATCCTGGGAAAAAAATATCTGTGCAGCAGCACTCTCTTTCCTGAGGAAGTATGTCGCTGCCTGTTTTGTTTGATAATCATTATTGTGAAGCGCCTTGGTACATTTTACTTTGCTAAAGGTGCTATATAAATGCAAGTTGCTGTTGTTGCCTGGGAGCCAGACAAATAATGGCAGCCAATGGCATCGGACCATTTTGGTTTATATCTAGAGGCCTTTTGAAAAGGCCCAAAAGATTGAAATACAGCATTGCCATCAACCACCCCTCCATGTGTACAATGAATTGAAAACTGTGTGTGTGTGTCTCACTCTCTCGCTTTCATTACTCACTTTCTTTCTCTTCATATACCAAACACAAATCGACAATTTGACTTAGCCTGGTACATTCGGTGTCTGTTGTGAAATGAAAAGACTGCCGGGAACAGACTCCAGCTGCTGCTTGGCTTTTTAGTGACCCGGTCACCTCGAGCATTTTGATTGGTCGGAGGCCAGTTACTTCCAAAAAGCAGAATCAATACACAACTAACAGGAATTGCACTGATTTGAATTTTTTTTTAACCCCCTGTCGCTTTCAAATGATGCAATGGCATGGAATTTTGCATGCTTTGCACAACTGCCATAAGAAACCACACTCAAAAGATAAAACCATTTCAACTGAGAAAGCGGCAGAGGCGCTCGGCTCTATGAAGATTAAATTCCGTTAAAATAAATAGAAGGCAAAATCTACTGAGGATTGGCATATCGGGTCTTCAGTTACTTCGAATTCAGCACCACTCACGATCACAGCGATCAAAGCAGCCTGGTCACCTCCACATCATGCACCAATTCAATTAGCCATGGCAAGAGATTCCCCTTATTATTCATAAATTAACGACTGTGCGCAAAGCAAACACAACTGGGATGCCGCCTCTGATCCACTGCGTGCCCTCTGCCAGGACACAAAGGGGACTCCTGGAGATTGCGTCTTTGAATTCTGATCCCTTTTTACCCACACACAGGCAGATCATTCAGCTTTTTCCAGCCTTGAAAGATAAACCCTGGTTTCTGCATACAAAAGCACAGCAGGCCTGAGCAAAGAGAATGCAGCAGAGCCTAATTGTCACAAAGCAAGTAGTTGCGAGACAAAGACTTTCTCGGCTTTCATTTACTAGTTTCACACCTCCACAATTTTCAATACAGACTTGAATTCGATATCTGAATTCATCCTGGCAGCCTGAGTAAACTTGTTTTGTATGTTAAGCAGACCTGCCAAGTGTCTGGCATTTGGAATACGATTTGCTCACTTTTGGTGGAAAAAAATGTGACCTATTTAATTGCATCTCTGTCATAAAAGCAAACACAGTTACTTAAGGCTGATTTTCCAAACGCTCACTCCTGGTGTAGAGCCTATCCCACTGGGAGCACATATTGGAAAATCACGTACGTGCTTCCGACACTGCTCTGGCTCGCTTGTATTTCCACTGATTTCTAATGCGTCTCACTCTTTACAATCTTTTAAATCTTACTCACAACATGATGCTCCCTCCTCTGATTAACAAATGAATATGACAAATTGTACGAAACCTTTTGTATCAATTCTCGCGCTCAGTTCACATTTTTAAAGGCAAATATATCTCTGAGCAGACTTCCGATAACAAAGACTGAAACACAAAATTGTCAACAAACAAAATTGAATTGACGAGAACTAGTTTGGAAACAAGGGATTCCTTATTTACTTTCTTCCTCCCAATTTTCAGCACTCCCCCTCTGTGCCTCTCCTAAAGGCGTTGACTCCTTGTTGGGGTACAGTTCCCCAGCAACCAAGTGCCCTCAGGATCCTCGCACATACGACCGTTATTTATGGATGAGCCTTGACAGTGAGTATTGAATCCTAACGTGGCGAGGAAGACTCAAAGCCGAGCCCCATCTCTTCCTCGTTTGAAGTCCATGTACGTAATCCCAGGGGGGGGTTGCTGCACAACAATCTAGGAGCAGGAATCCTGGCCTATTGTTCCATCCCTAACCCAGGAGCTCGAAAGCCAATTCTAGCTCCCTAACTGCTACCCTAAGTGAGATCAGTAACACAATACAGAATGTGAGCCGAACCTGAGACTTTACTGGTCCGAATGGCTCAATTCTAAACTGATTGAAGCCTACCAGTTTTTAATTAAATATACAATCATTCTTTATGACAGCATGGTTTTTAAAAACATTTTATTTAAGATATTAACACATAAAATACAAAATCAAAGAGAAAGAGCACAGGCTGAACGAGAAGCACTGTATTATGCAGTATATATATACATGTATGGTAGCATAGTGGTTATGTTACTGGACTAGTAATGCAGAGGCCTGGATAAATGATCCAGAGACATGAGTTCAAATCATGGCAGCTGGGGAATTTAAATTTAGTTAATCTGGAATTTAAAAAAAGTTAGTATCAGTAACGGTGAGCATGAAACTACTGGATTGTTGTAAAAACCCATCTGGTTAGGGAAAGAAATTTGACATCCTTACCCAGTCTGGCCTATATGTGACTTCTGACCCACAGCAATGTGGTTGACTCTTAACTGCCATCTGAAATGGCCTAGCAAACCACTCGGTTGTACCAAACCATATCACGGATGGCAGCGGTTCAAGAAGTCGCCTCACCACCACCTTCTCAAGGGCGTTTAGTGATGGGCAATAAATGCTCGCCGTGCCAGCAACGTCCACATCCTGTGAACAAATAAAAAATATAGACCCTATTAATACATAGTCACACAGGGGAAAAATGGATATGGCACATCTGGCTAGTTGTTCTATAAAATGATGCAACTGGGCATGACTACAAAGATAGGTGGGAAAGCAAGATGTGTGGAAGATGCAGAGAATTTGCAAAGGGATACAGATAGGCTTATGAGTGGGCAAAGATTTGGCAGATGGAGTATAATGTGAGAAAATGTGAGGTTATCCACTTTGGTGGGAAAAATAAAAAAGCAAATTATTATTTAATTAGGGAGAGATTACAAAATGCTGAGATACAGAGGGATCTGTACATCTGTACATGAAACACAAAAAGTTGGCATGCAGGTACAGCAAGTAATTAGGAGGATAAATAGAATGTTGGCCTTTGTTGCAAGGGGGAATGGAGTATAAAAGTAGAGAAGTCCTGCTACAACTGTACAGGGTGTTGGTGAGACCACAGTTGGAGTACTGCGTACAGTTTTGGTCTCCTTATTTAAGGAAGGATATGCTTGCATTGGAGACAGTTCAGAGAAAGTTCACAAGGTTGATTCTTGAGATGAAGGGGTTTTCTTATAAAGAAAGGTTGAGCAGGATGGGCCTATACTCATTGGAGTTTAGAAGAATGAGTGATGATCTTATTGAAACATATAAGATAATGAGGTGGCTCGACAAGGTAGATACAGAGAGGATACTTCCCCTCATGGGGGAATCTAGAACTAGGGGCATAGTTTTAGAATAAGGGGTAGCCCATTTGAAATGGAAATGAGGAGGAATTTCTTCTCTTAGAGGGTCGTGAATCTTTGGAATTCTCTACCGCAGAGAGGTGTAGAGGCTGGGTCATTGAATATATTTAAGGTGGAGATAGACAGATTTTTGAATGATAAGGGAGTCAAGGGTTATGGGGAGCGGGCAGGGAAGCGGAGTTGCGGCGAAGATCAGATCAGCCATGATCTTATTGAATCGAGGGGCAAATGACCTGCTCCTGCTCCTATTTCTTATGTTCTTATGATCATGGGCCATCTCCACTTTTACCTCCACTTTTGATGGTCGTGCAAATTTATTTTGATGTAGTAATTTTTATGGTAAGTACTGCAGGGAATAGAATACGGCCAGGGTGATCTCCTGGACTAGTTTCGATCGCCTGGATGGGTCGGAGAGGGATTTTCCCAGATATTTTCTCCCTTAATTGGCCTGGGTTTTTATCTGGTATTTGCCTCTCCCAGGAGATCACAAGGCTCTGTTTGGTGTGGAGTGTAGATGTTTTTTAGTATAAGGGGTGTTGCAGTGGTGTGGGGCGGACTAGTTGGGCTGGGTGCTCTTTGCCTTTCCGTCATTGTTCATGGGTTTGTATGTAACCTTTAGGGCTGTTGACGAAGGGCCGTGCGGCTCTTTGTCGGCCGGTGCAGACACGATGGGCCGAAATGGCCTCCTTCTGCGCTGTAAATTTCTATGTTTCTCTCTCACAAAGCAGTCAAAGAGGTTGAGAGGACAAAGTAAAAGTGAGAAGGGATGAGCAATATGTTGCTTCCCCAATTTGTTGAATCTAAATCATGTTGGGGCCCTATCTGGTGCCATATTAACCGAATACTCTGTTGCACAAAAGAAAAAGAAAGAAAAATGTCTAATAAACTACATAGAATTGCCTCAAAGCATTTCACATATGATGAATTACTTTGAAGTGCAGTGAATGCTGTTTTGAAGGCAGACTAGGAGAGGCACAGTTTATAAATAAGTTCTGAATGTAACAAGAGGAAAGTGAGGTGGGGAACGAGGTGAGACCTGTCTGCGGAGCCCTGGACATCTTGGTATAACACTAAGGGTGGTGGAGACCCAACGTAACAGCTCTCTACCCCCTTCTCTCCATAGTGCCTAGTAAATGAATTTTTCTTAGGCTTTGTAGAGAGCAATATCGGATCCATTGTCTTACCCACTGTCCTGCTCTATTTCCCTTCCTACATTCAACTTTGATGTGTTGTTTCAGCATTTATTTTTACTGTCAATAGGAATGAAAGGTATAAGCTGTGTGATCTGAGACAGAAGCACTGGCTCTATAATGCTGAGGCTAATGTGCCACCACAAAACCATTGCAATAGCGTGCGGGAATGTAATTTCAGCAACAGAATAAATTGTGCCTCTATCCCTTAAGATTCTGTCAGATTTCCCCAATAATATTGTACATCCCAAAGTCTTGATAGATCTGATTGTCAATATAACAAACACTAGGGTCCTCAAGGGTCTCTGTTACAAATTCAGAACTGCCATACATACCGTCTTGGGAACAGTGACGTAAGCGATCCGTGTGCCTCACTTTTACAGGAGTTGGCTCAAATTGCCCCACATCCACTGCAGAGTTATGGGCCCTGGGAGAGTAACAATAGAGCCCCCTTGTGACCTGAAACATAATACACGTGAAATGCTATCCCACTTTGGTGGAGCCTCTTAGTTAACTGACCTTCTGAGTGTATCCCCCACTTTCTGCTTTTGACTTCCGGTGTCTGTTACCCTTTTCTTTAAAAAACTGGGAAGGCGGGTGGGGCAGTTTAAGTAGTGCCAGTTTACAGCAGGAAATAGTCAGCACAATCACAACGCGCATCTCAAGACGTTGAGCTGAGACTCCGTCGAAGTTGGGCCTCGGGCCTCATCTTCATGAAACTGATGAACTGCGGACACCTATTGGGCATCCTGATGTAGCTCACCGGTTGGGGCCTTAGAAATTTTGGCCAGTTCTGATTCTGAGCTGGCCCGCAGGTCATTTCGGGAGTTCGGGGAAGATGTGACATTGAGGGGGCAGAGCCTGGGCACTACTACTCCTACTGGCTCCACAGAAATAGAACCATATAGAGGTTTCTTTACCTTTTCTTGTGGCCCTTGTAAGGAACCCCCGGTAGGCCGCAGGACAAACTGGGAGGAGCGTTGCATCAGGGCCCTAAAACCAGAGCTAGGACCCTGATTTTCATATTCAAGGCAACTAACACCTGTCTCTGGCGAATGCCTTGCACACTGGAAGTCCCCAGCTTCCAAATGGCAACTGACATACTTCCAGATGAGATCAGTTTGCCCAATGCTAATTTCTGCCTCAAAAAATGGGCAATGATGTTCAATATCTCCCCATCCCCGTCGCCAGTTTAACTTTTAGTTAAAAATGATTAAGCTTCCAGCTTAGAGCAGAATCCTCCAGCCTAAGTTGACAATGAACCAAATGAATACAATTGTTGTAGTAGCGGAGAGTGTAATGACCGCTGGAATATCAAATTATCTTTCATTGGCCCCAGGATACTGGTTCAGAGTCTCACCTAAGAATGTAATTCACTTTAAGGACCTGGCAGGCTTTTTGGAATGTAACACAACCCAGTGTCCTAGCAGGGCAGATTGTTAGATCGATCCAGAATGTTGAAGTGCTTATGCTCTTGGAATGAACTTGATTGTCTGTCATAAGCACTCGGTGCTCTTGTTGATAATGTAGAAGGTTTACAGTCACGCCACATCTCTGCTATGTTGGAAAGGGTGCTGCCTAGGATCAGCTAGGCCATTTTCATCATGGCATGGCTTTGGGGAACTCAGAATTGTAAGAATCTGAAAGAATTGCACAGTAGACATTGCCTGCATTCTCAAATGTAGATGTTCTTCTTGTTTCATTATCATATCAGACCGTGTCGGACTCCGTGCCTTTCTGTCTGTCTCTCATTCTCTTCATTTCTTCTTCACCCGCATGTTTTCTCCTCTGTGCTTAGTCTCGATTTCTCCTCAGTTCTTGCTTCTGTCAGGCTCTTCATTCCTCTCTAGCCCTGTACAAGTTTTACATCTTTTGGAGAAAAAAATACCAACCCTCTTCTAAAGCTCCTATTATCAGCACTACAGCTTTGTGCAGATTGAAACTAAAATAAACACCTTTGCTGTGGGACACATCCTTCCCAGTGCTGCAAAAGTACATTCAACAGCAACTCCCTAACCTCCACAAAAGGTAAGACAAAGCAATCCCCCTCTTTCCATTCTCAACACCTGCACCTTCCAAATAATCAGCAAAGGAACTTCCTGCTCTACACGTCTACACAAGCAAGGGAATGCAACCGAGCCAGCTTTACTAACACAATATGAATGCACTGTTTCAAAATAAGGTAGTTAGGCCTAACTTTTCTATCAGCCAGGTGCTAAGGATTTGTAATCCAGGGGAAATAATGCCCATTGTGTCAATTAAAAAAAAAATCTCATAACACTCTTGTGAAGCGCCATGGGACATTTCACTTCATTCAAGGCGCTATATAAGTACAAGTTGTTGTTGTAATCACTGGCCAAAGTGCTTATAACAACAACTTGCATTTATATCGGACCTTTAACATAGTAAAATGTCCCAAGGAGCTTCACAGGAGCATTATCAAACAAAATTTGACACCGAGTCACATAAGGAGATATTAGGACCTGAGGCCAGAATTGGAGGAGCGCAGAGATCTTGGAAGGTTGTAGGGCTGGAGGAGGTTACAGAAATAGGGAGGGTTGTAGGGCTGGAGGAAGTTACAGAGATAGGGAGGGTTGTAGGGGCTGGAGGAGGTTACAGAGATAGGGAGGGTTGTAGGGCTGGAGGTGTTTACAGAGATAGGGAGGTTAGTAGGGCTGGAGGAGGTTACAGAGATATGGAGGGTTGTAGGGCTTGGGGAGATTACAGATAGGGAGGGTTGAAGGGCTGGAGGAGGTTGCAGAGATAGGGAAGGTTGTAGGGCTGGATGAGGTTACAGAGGTAGGGAGAGTTGTAGGGCTGGAGGAGGTTACAGAGCTAGGGAGCGTTGTAGGGCTTGAGGAGGTTACAGAGATAGGGAGGGTTGTAGGGCTGGAGAAGGTTACAAAGATAGGGAGCATTGTAGGGCTTGAGGAGGTTACAGAGATAGGGAGGGTTGTAGGGCTGGAGGAGATTACTTAGATAGGGAGGGTTGTAGGGCTGGAAGAGGTTACAGAGATAGGAAGGGTTGTAAGGCTGGAGAAGGTTAGAGAGAGAGGGAGGGTTGTAGGGCTGGAGGTGGTTCAGAGGTAGGGAAGTTAGTAGGGCTGGAGGAGGTTACAGAGATAGGGAGGGGTGATTTTGCTCCTTCGGTTATGTGATATTGCTGCCCGTTGTAAATTAAGCTACCTAACCAGTTAACAATTATCTTTGCTAAGGACAAGAAGGTTATTTTTTTCTGTCAGTCCTTATTTGCTGAAAATAAGAGGGAGATTTCCTTTAAGTTAGAAACTAGATTTCAGGGAGACTGAACTTGACAATTTTGTTTGGACTGCCACAAGCACTGTGAAGCGAACACTCTCCAAAAATAACGAACATCTTTACAATCATTAAGGGATGCTGAGAACTTTACCATGTTTCTCCATGACATAAAGTGGGTCGTCAGATAGAAGGTAGCCCACACTTTGCTTTCAAGGGTGACATGGACAAAGGGGGAGCACTGGGATAAATTATCAGCTCCAACAGGAAAAATAGCCTCAGCTTTTGAAATATGGAGACTGGAGAACACATTCAGTTTTAACAATCTGGAAATTGAACTTATGACTGCAAAAAAAGAAGAAAAATATTTAGTGAAAGAAATATAAGAAGCAATTCTGTGCTGTGGCCAAAAAGTGGTCCACAATGCATTCTGGGTATATCCATACGAGTTGAATGAGAAGCTGACCCCAACTGCTTCCATGGATTGACTAATTTACACAATTGCAATGGTCCCTCTGCAGTTTTCCCATGTGACAGGAGCGGTTAGTCACCTGAGCATTGCAAGAGGCGGCCAGTCGTGTCAATGCTGTGTCCTCAGTGCTTTACTTATGGTCACAAATGAAAAGAAAAACATTCGCTGGAATAAGGAAGAGTTCCAAGGTACAGGAAAACTGCACCCACTACAAATTATGCTGCAAACTACTGGCCCTACCTCTTCATTCTTAAATACCCTAAATATCTGAAGCTGCATCTCCAATTAGATCGCTGTCAAAGCGATAGAATTCCTTTTGTGTGTCACTGGGTAGCACTCTCGCCTCTGAGTCAGAAGGTCGTGGGTTCAAGTCCTACTCCAGAGATTGGAGCTCAAAAATCTAGCCTGTGCAGTATTGAAGAAGTGCTGCACTATAGGAGGTGCCATATTTTGAATGAGACTTTAAACTGAGGCCCCATCTGCTCTCTCAGCTGGAGGCAAAGGATCCCGTGGTACTATTTTGAAGAAGAAAAGGGCGCCACGAAATTCAGCACCTTAGCACCGGCAGTTAAGGTCAGTTTGGCAAAATAAATGGCGGCCACTTCGCTTCCACCGACTTGTGGCATGGCCCGCATTGGTCGCCATCTTGTTGAGGGTGATAGCGCGGGCGTGACGTGCGTGCACCCGCAGTAGGCAGCTCGTAACGTCAGTCAGCGTGCAAAGCTGATTTGACGCACGGCCTGCTATTTTGGACATCGCCATTTCAATCAATGTCCTCTCCTAAACATGCACAGCTGGACATGCATTCAGCTGCACAGGAAACCGCCCACCAACGCTATTTAAAGGGATACATCCAACTTGTAGGTAAGTTGATTATTTCTCTTGTATTGACTCTTGTAGAGTTTATTTGAAAACTGGCTTGCTGGAAGACATTAATTACATTGTTAAAGTGTGCAGGGACTGCTGCTGGATGTTGGGAAGACATTGGTCCCTACTGGAAGGCTTCTAAACCCATCACTTGCTCCCAGACATGGGGGCTCTATTTGCAGTCCCCTTGCGCTGCAGCATGACGTGGAGCTGGAGCAGAGCCCGCAAAGGCAAGCTGCTCACAGAAGGAGGACGACGAGGGGGAGGAGGGCTCTCAGCAGGAGACCGTACCCACCTAAGGGCCTTCAGGGAGCACGTCTCCTATCTATCTTCGGTGGCTCTGCTTCACCAAGGAGGTGGTCACAGAACTTTGCCACCTCTTGGAACCAGACTTGCAGCTTCAGAGCAAGGCAACGAAGGCTCTGCCAGTGGCCCTCAACGTGACTGTGGCCCTGAATTTCTTCGCCAGCGGATCCTTCCAGGGTGGAACAGGAAACATAGCAAACATCTCGCAGTTCACCGTCCATCACAACATCTGGGAGGTCACAGAGGCTCTGTACTCCAGCAGGAGGGACTTCACTACTTTCTCCCTAAACAGAGAGAAGCAGGAGGAATGCACATGTGGCATTGCCAGGCTATTGGGTGCCATCGACTGCACACACGTGGTTTTGAGGGCACCGCATATCAAAATTGAGATGTGCTGTAACCGCAAAGGGTACCATTCACTTAATGTGCAGTTGGTGTGCGACCACACCCAGCACATCGTGATGGTGAATGCCCAGTATCCTGGCAGCTGTCATGCTGCCTTTAACCTAAGCCAGGTCGTTGTGCCAGCAATCATCCAGCCACCACATCGAACCCAAGTGTGGCTGCTAGGAGACAAGAGCTATCCAATGAATCCCGTCCGCAACACCACCATTTGTGACCAGCAATAATATAATGACAGCCATGCTGTCACAGGGAGCCTCATTGAGCAGACCATCAGGATGTTGAAGCAATGGTTCCGCTGCCTTGACCCCTTGGGAGGGTGTCTCCAATACTCATCGGAGCGGGTGTCCCAATTCATGGTGGTCTGCTGCATCCTCCACAATTTGGCCACCATAAGGATGTAGCCCTTGACACTGAGGCACCAGCAAGGACACTGGCGGAGTGGCAGTGGTGGAAATACGAATGCTGTCATCTTGAGAGAGGAC
This sequence comes from Pristiophorus japonicus, assembly GCF_044704955.1. Lineage (NCBI taxonomy): Eukaryota > Metazoa > Chordata > Chondrichthyes > Pristiophoridae > Pristiophorus > Pristiophorus japonicus. Next base: position 139,778,805 of record NC_091985.1, read on the forward strand.
AGCAGGTTTGAGCTTCACGGAGCCACTGCTATTCCCCAAGGGCTGCGCCTCAGCATTCCTAGCCATTTGCAGGAGGACAGTTTGCTGGACTGCCACGACATCCTGCGAGCCCCTTTCCACACTGGTAAACCCAGCCATGCTGGCAGCAGTCTGACTTTGCGTGGCAGCCAGCATGAGGGCAGCCTGAGCATCCAATGCAGCACTCAGACGTTGGGTCGCTTACTCTTGTGCTGCAGTGGAAGCTGTGACATCGTTCATCGTGCCCAGGATCATGGTTGGGTCCACAAGTGCTGTAATGCAGTTGCCCATCACTTCCATCCTGCACTTCATGGGCTCCAAGCTCTGTGCAAAGCCCCATGCAAGGTTGGAGCCGGACACCTAGACAGTGACAAGAGGCTTTCTAGCAAGCCTTCCATTGCACCAAGCATTTCTGTGTGCATTCCCATCATTCTTCTTCTGACGGCTGTCTCATCGAAGTCCTCATCTGAGTTCTCTGCAGCAGTACTTGTATGCGACCTTGCCCTCGTGGGAGCTGGCATCTGTGCTACCTTTTCACCCTGCCCTGTATGCAGGCTTGGTGACTCACCACATGCAGATCCCGCCTTTATACTTCCCTCTAAAGTTCGAGCAGTTCTATATTCTGAACTGATGCCTGGGAGGTCAGATCGAGTGACGGTGTCTCTCCTTCTCCATTACTCTCCTCCTCTACTTCTTCCAGTACAGCATGGGCTGCTGGCAGTCCTTGGGTACCTGAAAGAAGAAAGGCACAAGAGATTGGGTTGTGGAGGAGTAAAGCAAGATGTGCATGCTTACCCAATCAGAAGTTTGTAAGTGAGAAGGGATTGTGTGATGAGGGGGCAGTGATATGTGAGAGGAAGGATTAGGTATGAGCAAACCATTGTCATCAATCCTTTAAGCCTCGCTGATCACCATGACCTCAGTGACAGCCCCTCCAATGATATCCAGCATTATCTCCTCCGGCTGGCTCAGCATCTGCAGTAGTGCCTACCCCTCACCCCAGTTAGCTCCTGCTGGCACGATTATGCGCCACCTTGACCTGCAAGAGAAAGGGCAGTGTGTGAGAGATTGTAGTGCAATGTACTTGAGTGATGTGCCTGTTATGATTGAATAGCTGGCATTGTGTGCAAGATGTGAGATTTGGGTGTGAGGCTTGCAACAATGGTAAGCATGTGTGGTTAGGTGAAGCTATGATCATGAAGTATGAGCCATGATTGATAGAGATAGTTGGTAGGTGAGTGATGGGGGTGTGGTGCATTGAGCAGTGTGGTGCAGTTGGTGGGATATGGCATTTGAAGATGCATTTACTTACCTTGACTACTCGTGCGAGGTCATTAAACTTCTTCTGGCACTGGATCCAGACTGGTGGCACTGACCATTTCAGCAATCTGTTCCCACTGCCTTCGTATAGTGTGTCTAGAAGGCCTTGTGGCCCCCTGTGGGTAGAATACCCATCTCCTCCTATCGACTCCCTGCACCAAGGCCCCAGTGCTGCTTCTGAGAACCAAGGTGCCCCTTCTCTTCCCTGTTGCGACATTGCTAACGTCCCCTTTGCTTAGAATGAGGAACTTCTTTCACAAAACATATCCCCTTTAAGAAGTGCAGGCACCGTTTCACTCTGCCGGCAAACTTTAAATACAGATCAAACTTCCCATTTTATTGGGCCCCCTTGCTGAGTGCTGAGCCCTCCAGCAGCATGTTCAATCCTGGAATCAGCGCTTCCATCATGTTAATGAGCATGATTTATTTTGGTAGGAAAATGAGGAGGGGCAATATAAACTAAAAGCTACAGTTTTAAAGGCGGTGCTGGAACAGAGAGACCTGGGGCTATTTGTACACAAGTGACAGGACAAGTTGAGAAGGCTGTTAAAAGGCATACGGGCTCATTGAGTTTATAAATAGAGGCATAGAGCAAGGATGTTATGCTAAATCTTTATAAAACATTGGTTAGGCCCCAGCTGGAGTATTGTCTTCAATTCTGGAAGGAGGTCAAGGCCATAGAGTGGGTGCAGAGGAGAGTTACTAGAATGGTACCTGGAATGAAATACTTCAGTTACGTGGAGAGACTAGAGAAACTGGGATTGTTCTCCTTAGAGCAGAGAAGGTTAAGGGGCAATTTGATAGAGTGCTCAAAATCATGAAGGGTTTTGATAGAGTAAATAAGGAGAAACTATTTCCAGAGACAGCAGGGGCAGATTTAAAATAATTGGTTGAAGGATTAGAGGAGAGTTCAGGAGAATTTTTTTTACCCAGAGGCTGGAACTCTGCCTGAAAGAGAGTTGGCGGCAGTGATCTTCACCGCATTTAAAGAGTACTTGGATATTTCCTTGAACTGTCGTAACCTGCAAGGCTATAGACCAAGAGCTGGAACGTGGGATTAGGCTGGATAGCTCTTTATCGGCTGGCATAGACACGATGGGTCGAATGGCCTCCTTCTGTGCTGTAAATTTCCATGATTCTATGCAGCATGACTTTTGAGTGCTGCCTGCATTACTTTCAATGGGCGTGGGCAGATCGCGCACCGTGACACCTGTGCCCATATTCGCCTTTCAGCCCCTCGAGCCTGTTCTGCCATTCAATTAGGTGATGGCTGATCTGTACCTCAACTCCAATTAGCTCCTTTTGTTCTATATCTATCAATCTCAGTAAAATTTCAATTTACCCAGTATCCATGGCCTTTGGGGGGAGCGGGTACCAGATTTCCGTTACCTTTTGTGTGATAAAGTGCCTCCTGATTTCACCCCAAAATAGCCTAATTCTAATTTTAAGATTATAACTTTTTGTTCTATATTCCCCTCCAGTGTCCATCAGTATCACTGTATCTACCCTATCTAATCCCTTAGTCATTTTAAATAATTCAATTAGATCATCCCTCAAGCTTCTAAACTCAAGGGAAGCAAAGCAAGATTATGCAACCTGTCCTCATAATTGAACCTTTTAAGCCCGTATTATTCTCTTGAATCTTCGTTGTACCTCTCCCAATGCCAATATATCTTTCCTGAGGTTTGGTGCCCAAAACTGAATGCAATTACTCCAGATGGGATCTGATGAAGCATAACTTCCTCACTTTTGAATTCCATTCCCCTTGAGGTGACAGCCAACTATTTTATTAGCTTGTCTGATTACTTTATGTACCTGTGCACAAGCTTTTACTGATATGTGTACATGGACACACAAATCTCTTTGCTTCTCTACAGTTCTTGGTATCTTGCCTTTAAGAAAATATTCAGATTTGTCTTTATCAGATCCAAAATGGATTACCTCACAGTTCCCCATATTGAACTCCATGTGCTGCAATTTATGTGATATCTTCTGTATGACCTCACAAACACACAGGCTCTAAGATGGCTGATAACTTCATAAACCTGTCAGTTGACCTATTCCCTCTTTATTGTTGTAAACAGCAATGGCTGCATTACCACAGAAGTCCACTGGGTGGAGCTATATATATTACACTTCTTCCTTAATGAAGAAATAATTATAACAAACAATGATCATACATAACTTGCATGGTTATACATAACAAAGGATATGGACTTATTTTGCCATATTTACAAATCAAGCTTAATCACTTGTTTTGTGTTTTGAAGAGGATACCTTCACTCTCGAACAGAATTTCCCAAACATGATGTCGAACTTAGACTATATTCTAGGCTGAGGAAGGCTTTCCTCCAAGGGATGCCCTTGATTTACATTTGATGTCACGACAACTTCAGACTGTTTGTCTGCCTGACTCAGAGTTAGACTTGAATTCTGATATTCTCTTGGACTTGTTTCGAGTACATTTGATGTAGGATTTGCTACTGGCACTGTACTTGTAATAAGACTATCTGATAAGTCAGAAATAATCGAATCATTCCACATCTGTAGATAAAATATGATCAAAATGAACAAACCTAACCTGTCCATGATCAAACATCTTGACCAAATATGTGCGAGGACTACATATCTTCATCACTGTTCCTGGTAATCACTTTAACCATTTATGGTGATGGTTCTTCACTCTCACCTTCTGATTTAACTTCACACTTCTCTCTTTTACTCTATCTCTATCATGATTCTCTTTCTGTCTTAAATGTTTTTCTTCCACAGATTGTGCCAAGTTTGGTTTCAACAACAAGAATCTGGTTCGTGGTTGTCATTTGAGAAACAACTCTGATGATGTTCTACCAATAGTTGTATTAGGAGTATTACTGCTGTGTATCGTAAAGCATGCACTCCCATGTTCCGCCACCAGGGAGCTCATCCCCTGAAGTCCCAAGGGATCCCAGCATCCCTTGGGAGCGCTGTATATAAGACGGCCCATAAGGCCTGTTCCTCACTCTGGAGTGTCTTATTAAAGACTGAGGTCACTGTTACTTTAACCTCCCTGTGTGCAGCCTCATCTGTGTTAGGAATACAATAATTGGCGACGAGAATATGAATCCAATGCAAAGATGCAGCAAATTGTGGGCATCCTGAAGAAGTTCTCGGAGGGTGAGGACTGGGAAGCCTATGTTGAACGGCTAGACCAGTACTTTCTAGCCAACGAGCTGGACGGAGAAGGAAGCGCTGCAAAAAGGATAGCGGTCCTCCTCGCAGTCTGCGAGGCACAGACCTACAGCCTCATGAAGAATCTTCTGGCTCCGGTGAAACCCACAGATAAGTCGTATGAGGAGCTGTGTACACTGGTTCAGGAGCATCTTAACCCGAGGGAGAGCGTGCTGATGGCGAGGTATCGGTTCTACACGTGCCAGCGATCTGAAGGTCAAGAAGTGGCGAGCTACATCGCCGAGCTAAGGCGATTTGCAGGACAATGTGAGTTTGATGGCTACCTGGAGCAAATGCTCAGAGACTTTTTTGTGCTGGGCACTGGTCATGAGACCATCCAATTAAAACTTTTGACTGTAGAGACACCGACCCTCAGTAAGGCCATTGCGATAGCACAGGCGTTTATGTCCACCAGTGATAACACCAAACAAATCTCTCAGCACACAAGTGCTAGCAATGTTCATAAATAAACTGGAACTGTGTTTGTGAACAGAAATGTACAGGGCAGAAACCACAAGTCTGCAAGTGCCAGCAGGCCTCAGGTGACCCAGATGACTCAGAGTCCCCAACAAAGGATGAATGCAAGGCAATTCACACTTTGTTGGCGTTGTGGAGGCTTCCATTCAGCCTATTCATGCCGCTTCAAAGGGTATGTTTGCAAGAGCTGTGGAACAATGGAGCACTTCCAACGAGCTTGCATACGAGATGCAAGCTCTGCAAAACCTACTAACCACCACGTGGCAGAGGAAGATCGGTCCATGGTGGATCAAAGCAATTTCGAGCCTCAGAGAGAGGAGGCAGTTGCTGAAGTACATGGGGTGCACACATTTTCAACAAAATATCCACCTATAATGCTAAACATAAAATTGAATGGCTTACCCGTAGCCATGGAACTGGACACTGGCGCTAGCCAATCCATCATGGGTAAAAAGATGTTTGAGAGACTATGGTGCAACAAAGCATTCAGACCAGCCCTGAGCCCCATCCAAACGAAACTGAGAATGTACACCAAAGAGCTTATCACTGTCCTGGGCAGCGCCATGGTCAAGGTCATCATCGAGGTCACGGTGCATAAACAGCCACTCTGGATTGTCCCGGGCGATGGCCCCACACTGCTTGGAAGGAGCTGGCTGGGCAAAATCCGCTGGAACTGGGATGACATCCGAGCGCTATCACATGTCGATGAGGCCTCATGTACCCAGGTTCTGAACAAATTTCCTTCCTTTGGAAACTTTTCTGGGGCGAAGGTGCGGATCCACTTGGTCCCAGAGGCACGACCCATTCACCACAAGGTGCAAGCGGTACCTCACATGATGAGGGAGAGAGTGGAAATCGAGCTGGACAGGCTGCAACGCGAGGGCATCATCTCCCCAGTGGAATTCAGCGAGTGGGCCAGCCCGATTGTTCCAGTACTCAAAAGTGATGGCACAGTCAGGATTTGTGGCGATTATAAAGTAACTATTAATCATTTCTCGCTACAGGACCAATACCCGCTACCTAAGACAGACGACCTATTTGCAACGCTGGCAGGAGGCAAGACGTTCACCAAGCTTGACCTGACTTTGGCCGACATGACGCAGAAGCTGGAGGAGTCTTCGAAGGGCCTCACCTGCATCAACACGCACAAGGGACTGTTCATCTGCAACAGATGCCCGTTTGGAATTCAGTCGGCTGCAGCGACCTTCCAGAGAAACATGGAGAACCTACTCAAGTTGGTACCTCACACGGTGTTCTTTCAGGACGACATGTTGGTCATGGGTCGGGACACCGCCGAGCACCTACAAAACCTGGAGGAGGTCCTCCAGCGACTGGATCGCGTAGGGCTGCGGCTGAAGAGGTCGAAATGCGTCTTCATGGCAACAGAAGTGGAGTTTTTGGGGAGAAAGATCGTGGCGGACAGCATTTGGCCCACAGACGCCAAGACAGAGGCTATCAGGAACGTGCCCAGGCCACGGTCGTTCCTGGGACTCAGGCTGCAGCTAATGTTGGAACTGGGGACTTTGGATGGAGGATTGCGGTCAGAGGTTTATGGTCCGTAACGATGATAAACAAGTATTTGTGCAAATTCTTGACCCCAAAGATTAAATCCAAAGCTTCCCTTTCAATTTGCACATAATTACGCTCACTGACATTGAGAGTGCGTGAAGCAAAAGCAATTGGTCTCTCCTTCCCACTCAGTAGTCATCATAGGCAGCCCCTCGAAATCGAGGAAGACTTGCTTCCACTCTAAATGTGAGTTCTCAGGTGACTGTACAGTCCAATAAGGGAATTACAGTCTCTGTCACAGGTGGGACAGACAGTCATTGAAGGAAAGGATGGGTGGGAATCTGGTTTGCCGCACGCTCCTTCCGCTGCCTGCAATTGTTTTCTGCATGGTCTCGGCGACGAGACTCGAGGTGCTCAGCGCCCTCCCGGATGCTCTTCCTCCACTTAGGGCGGTCTTTGGCCAGGGATTCCCAGGTGTCCCAGGTATAAAGGATGCTTTGAGGGTGTCCTTGAAACATTTCCTCTGCCCATCTGCGGCTCGCTTTTCGTGTAGGAGTTCTGAGTAGAGCACTTGCATTGGGAGTCTTGTGTCGGGCATGCAGACAATGTGGCCCGCCCAACGGAGCTAGTCAGATGTGGTCAGTGCTTCAATGCTGGGGATGTTGGCCTGATCGAGAACACTGACATTGGTGCATCTATCCTCCCAGGGGATTTGCAGGATCTTGCGGAGACATCATTGGTGGTATTTCTCCAGCGATTTGAGGTGTCTGCTGTATATAGTCCACGTCTCTGAGCCAAACAGGAGGGCGGGTATCTCTACAGCCCTGTAGACCATAAGCTGGGTGCCAAATTTTAGGGCCTGATCCTCGAACACTGTCTTCATCAGGTGACTGAAGGCTGTGCTGGCGCACTGGAGACTGTGTTGGACCTCATCGTCGATGTCTGCCCTTGCTGATAGTAGGCTCCTGAGGTATGGAAAGTGGTCCACATTGTCCAAGGCCACTCTGTGGATTTTGATGACCGGGCGGGCGGTGCTGTGTGGCTGGGTCAGGGTGGTGGAGGACCTTTGTCTTACAGATGTTTAATGTAAGATCCATGCTTTCGTATGCCTCGGTGAAGATGTTGATGATGGCTTGGAGTTCAACCTCTGAATGTGCGCAGACGCAATCGTCATCCGCGTACTGTAGTTCAGCGAGAGGTTGGGACAGTCTTGGATCTAGCCTGGAGCTGACGAAGATTGAACAGATTCCCACTGGTTCTATAGTTTAGTTCCACTCCAGCGGCGAGCTTGTTGAGTGCGCAATGGAGCACTGCAGTGAGGAAGATCAAGAAGAGGGTTGGTGCAATGACGCAGCCTTGCTTGACCACGGTCCGGACATGGATTGGATCTGTGCTGGATTGTGGATCAGGATCACGGCTTGCATGTCATCGTGGAGCACGCAGAGGATGGTGACAAACTTTTGGGGGCAGCCGAAACGGAAGAGGACTCCCCATAGTCCCTCGCGGTTAACAGTGTCAAAGGCCTTTGTGAGATCAAAGAAGGCCATGTACAAGGGTTGGTGCTGTTTCCTGCATTTCTCTTGCAGTTGTTGTGCTGTGAAGATCATGTCCGTGTACCCCGTAGCAAACGGAATCCGCATTGTGACTCCGGGAGGAGCTCCTCAGCCACAGGGAGAAGACGGTTGAGGAGGATTCTAGCGATGAATTCCCCAGTGGCCGACAACTTAATTACGCTCACTGGCACTGAGAGTGCATGAAGCAAAAGCAATTGGTCTTTCCTCACCACTATGTAGTATATGAGAGATCACTGCCCCAACTCCATATGGAGAGGCGTCACATGCTAGCTTGATCTCTTCAGATACGTCATAGTGAACTAACATGGTGCACTCTACCAACTGGCTTTTACACTCCTTGAACGCTGCGTCGCATTCATCTGACCACTTCCAATGGACCTGTTTATTCAACAGTTCATTCAGTGGATGTAACACTGTAGACAAATTTCGTAGGAACTTCCCATAATAGTTCAAAAGACCCCAAAATTATCGAAGTTCAGTGACATTCTTGGGAGTGGACACATTTCTAATTGCATCCGGCTTTCCCTTGGTTGGATGTAAATCATCTTTGTCTATTCTGTGCCCTAAGTACTCCACTGAGTTTTGAAATAACTCACACTTGCGAGCAGTCACTCGTACTCTGCTTCATTAGCCGTTTGAGGACAATATGTTATTATGGATTTGGCTGTTTGTTGCTGAAATTAGTATGTCATCTAAATAGCATACTACCCCTTCAATGCCTTGCAAAATCTGCTTCATCAAACCTTGGAAATGGCAGGGATGGAAGACACTCCAAATTGATATCGGCCAAAATGAGTATTTATAGTCAAGCATGATTTGGACTCTGTTATATATATAAACTTGTATATACTCTGTACAGTCACCAGAGGCCTCATCCCCTGGAGTCCCAAAGGATCCCATAATCCCTTGGGAGTACAAGTATTTAAGCAGGCCTCACAGGTTGGAGAGGCACTCTGGAGACCTGCAATAAAAGACTACGGTCACACTTTATTTTGAGCTCACAGTGTTCAGTCTGACTCTTTCTCCATACTTAACAACTGGCGACGAGATACAGATAGCGAACCCAAAGATGCAGAGAACTGTGGGCATCCTGGAGAAATTCTCAGAGGAAGATGATTGGGAAACTTTTGTGGAGCGACTCGATCAATACTTCGTAGCCCACGAGCTAGATGGGGAAGAGAACGCTGACAAAGGAAGGGTGATCCTCCTCACCGTCTGTGGGGCACCAATGTATGGCCTCATGAAGAATCTGCTTACTCCAGCGAAACCCACGGAGAAATCGTACGATGATTTGTGCACACTGTTCCAAGAGTATTTGAACCCAAAGGAAAGCGTTCTGATGGCAAGGTATCGGTTCTACACCTATAAAAGATCTGAAGGCCAGGAAGTGGCGAGTTATGTCGCCGAGCTAAGACGCCTTGCAGGACATTACGAATTTGAAGGACATTTGGAGCACATGCTCAGAGACTTTTTCGTACTTGGCATTGGCCACGAAACCATACTTTGCTAATTTTTGACTGTTGAGACCCCAACCTTGAGTAAGGCCAGAGCGATAGCCCAGGCATTCATCGCCACCAGTGACAATACTAAGCAAATCTCTCAGCACACGAGTGCTGCTACAAGTACTGTGAACAAAGTGATGTTGTTTTCAAATCGCAACGTACAGGGCAGGTCACACATGCCTCTCAGAGTCCACCTAAAAGGGTGATGAATGCAAGGCCATTAACACCTTGTTGGCGCTGCGGGGGTGATCATCGTTTCCATTCATGCCTATTCAAAGGGTACGTTTGCAAGGGTTGTGGAACAATGGGACACCTCCAACGTATATGCAGGCGAGCTGCAAATCCTGTTAAACCTGTAAACCACCATGTTGCAGAGGAGGACAGATCCACGGAGGATCACGATGAACCAGAGCCTCAGACCGAGGAGGCAGAGGTACATGGGGTGCACACATTCACCACGAATTGTCTCCTGATAATGCTGAATGTTGAACTAAATGGACTCCCGCTGTCAATGGAGCTGGACACGGGCACGAGCCAGTCCATCATGGGCAAAAAGACTTTCAAAGGATTGTGGTGCAACAAGGCCCCTCAAGGCCGGTCTTAAACTCTAGTTCGCATGAAACTAAGAACTTACACGAAAGAACTGATTCCTGTAATTGGCAGTGCTACCATAAAGGTCTCCTATGATGGAGCAGTGCACAAGCCACCACTCTGGGTGGTACCGGGCGATGGTCCCACGTTGCTCGGCAGGAGCTAGCTGGGAAATATACGCTGGAACTGGGACGACATCCGAGCACTATCGCCCACTGACGACACTTCGTGTGCCCAGGTCTTAAACAAGTTCGCTTCACTGTTCGAACCAGGCATCGGGAAATTCCAAGGAGCAAAAGTGCAGATCCACCTCATTCCGGGGGCGCGACCCATTCATCACAAAGTGAGAGCAGTACCGTACGTGATGAGAGAAAGGGTAGAGACAGAGCTACACTGGCTGCAACGAGAGGGCATCATTTCACCAATCGAGTTCAGCGAGTGGGCCAGCCTGATCGTTCCTGTCTTCAAAAGAGATGGCACCATCAGAATCTGTGACGATTACAAAGTAACTATCAATCATTTCTCCCGGCAGGACCAATACCCACTACCAAAGGCCGCGACCTCTTTGCAACGCTGGCGGGAGGAAAGATGTTCACGAAGCTGGATCTAACTTCAGCCTGCAATGCGCAGGAACTAGAGGAATCGACAAAGGGCCTCACCAGCATCAACACGCACAAATGTCTTTTCATTTATAACAGGTGCCCGTTTGGAATTCATTCAGCGGCGGCGATGTTCCAGAGAAACATGGAAAGCTTACTGAAGTCGGTCCCGCACACCGTGGTCTTCCAGGACGACATCTTGGTCACAAGTTGGAACACAGTCGAGCAATTGCAGAACCTGGAGGAGGTTCTTAGGTGACTCAACCGCGTGGGACTGAGGTTAAAATGCTCGAAGTGCGTTTTCCTAGAGCCTGAAGTGGAGTTCTTGGGGAGAAGAATCGTGGTGGATGGCATCAGGCCCACCGATTCGAAACCGGAGGCAATCGAGAATGCACTGAGACCACAGAATGTGACAGAGCTGCGGTCATTTCTAGGACTCCTGATCTACTTTGGTAACTTCTTACCGGGTCTCAGCACACTGCTAGAATCACTACATGTCTTACTACAAAAGGGGGATGAATGGGTTTGGGGCAAAAGCCAAGACAATGCCTTTGTAAAAGCTAGAAAATTGTTATGCTCAAACAAATTACTTGTGTTGTATGATCCATGTAAGCATTTGGTACTAGCATGTGATGCGTCGTCATATGGCATCGGGTGTGTATTGCAACAAACTAATGATTTTGGGAAACTGCAACCGGGAGTCTGTCTAAGGTTGAGAGAGCCTACAGCATGATTCAAAAAGAAGCGTTCGTGTTTGTCTATGGGGTAAAGAAAATGCATCAATATCTGTTTGGGCTAAAATTCGAATTGGAAATTGACCATAAGCCACGTATATCCCTGTTTTCTGAGAGTAAAGGGATGAATACCAATGCATCGGCCCGCATCCAGAGATGGGCGCTCACGTTGTCCACATACAACTATGCCATCCGCTACAGGCCAGGCACAGAAAACTGCGCCGATGCTCTCAGTAGGCTGCCATTGCCCACCACGGGGGTGGAAATGGTGCAGCCTGCAGATCTAGCCATGGTTATGGAAGCATTTGAGAGTGAGCAATCACCCGTCACTGCCCGGCAGATCAAAGCCTGGACGAGCCAGGACCCCTTATTGTCCCTAGCCAAAAACTGTGTGCTTCACGGGAGCTGGTCCCGTGTCCCATTGGAAATGCAGGAAGAGATAAAGCCATTCCAGCGGTGCAAAGATGAAATGTCTATACAGGCAGACTGCCTTCTATCGAGCAATCGAGTAGTGGTTCCCAAGAAGAGCAGAGACACCTTCATCAGTGACCTCCACAGTACCCACCCAGGCATTGTAATGATGAAAGCGATAGCCAGATCCCACGTGTGGTGGCCCGGTATCGATGCGGACTTAGAGTCCTACATTCACAGATGTAATACATGCTCACAGTTAAGCAATGTACCCAGGGAGGTACCGCTAAGTTTATGGTCTTGGTCCTCCAAACCGTGGTCTCGGGTACACGTCGACTATGTAGGCCCGTTCTTGGGTACTCCAAGTGGATTGAATGTGAGATAATGTCGGCTAGCACGTCCGCTGCCACTACTGAAAGCCTGCGGGCCATGTTTGCCACACACGGCCTACCCGATGTCCTGGTGACAACGGGCCATGTTTTACCAGTGCTGAGTTCAAAGAATTCATGACCCGCAACAGGATCAAACATGCGAAGCAGAACCCATCATCCACAGCAGCCCAGCAGGACTATCCTGAGCAACCCAACTTGGACCCTAACTTCTTTGAACTCCCCAACATACACACCAGTGGCAACTGGCACCACGGTTGACCACGAAGCAGAACACATCATCCACAGCAGCCCAGCAGGACCCACCACACCAGGCAGCCCAGCAAGACCAGTTGCACCGCAGCCCAGCGAGGACCCAACATCTGCCCCGTTTAAACCAGCTTCCAATGGTCAGGCAGAGAGAGCCGTGCAAACCATCAAGCAGGGCTTGAAGAGGGTAACTGAAAGCTCGCTGCAGGCTCGCCTATCCCGAGTCTTGCTTAGCTACCACACGAGACCCCACTCACTCACTGGGATCCCACCTGCTGAACTGCTCATGAAAAGAGCACTTAAGACGAGTCTCGCGTTAGTTTACCCTGATCTACATGAACAGCAAGAGAGCAGGCGGCTTCAACAAAGTACATACCATGATAGCGCAAATGTGTCACGCGAGATTGAAATCAATGATCCTGTATTTGTATTGAATTCTGGACAAGGTCCCAAGTGGCTTCCCGGCACTGTCGTGGCCAAAGAGGGAAACAGGGTGTTTCGGGTCAAACTTTCAAATGGACTCATTCACCGGAAACACTTGGACCAAATCAAACTCAGATTCACGGACTATCCTGAGCAACCCACCTTGGACCCTAACTTCTTTGAACCCCCCAACATACACACCAGTGGCAACTGGCACCACGGTTGACCACGAAGCAGAACCCATCATCCACAGCAGCCCAGCGAGGACCCAACAAGTGGTTCAACAATACCAGCTTTCACACCGAGACGATCAACCAGGGCAAGAAGGGTCCCAGATCGACTCACATTGTAAATAGTTACACTACTGACTTTGGGGGTGGGTGTTGTTATATATGTAAACTTGTATCTACTCTGTACAGCCACCAGAGGGCTCATGCTCTGGAGTCCCAAGGGATCCCATAATCCCTTGGGAGCATAGCTATTTAAGGAGGCCTCACAGATTGGAGAGGCACTCTGGAGACCTGCAATAAAAGACTAAAGTCACACTGTACTTTGAGCTCAGTGTTCAGTCTGATTCTTTCTCCATTCTTAACAGACTCCTCATCTAGTTCAAGCTGTAAGTAGGCATTTGTGAGATCTAACTTTGAGAAGATCTGACCACCTGTCAGCAGTGTGAACAAATCTTCTACATTTGGCAATGTATTGGGGAGGTTACCCTCTAAAACCTGGTTTATGGTTACTTTATAATCACCACACAACCTTACCTTATTTTGGCCCAATTACATAGATCTATTCTAGAGATAATATTCTCAGTCTTTAGTCTTTTGAATTCTTGCTCAACTTTCTCCTTGATTGCATATGGTATGGGACGTGGCTTGCAGTAAACTGGTCTAGCATCCTTCTGTGCCCTGACACTCACCTTGAAGCCTTGGATTGGACTGCATGTTTCACAGAATACCTTCGATACTTCTCCATGACATCATCCTTCAATGCAAGTCTCATTTCAACATGAAAAATCACTCCAATCCAGCTTCAGTGATCCAACCAATTTCTTCGTAGTAAGGCAGGCTTTTCTCCTGCCACTACCAAGAGAGGCAAGCTCTGAAATTGATCCTTGTATTTCACTGGTACGGTGATACGACCTACCACAAGAATATTCTCTCCCGAGTAGCCTCGCAGCTCTATCTTGGATTTCTCCAATGGGAAATCATGTAATTTGTCGAGATGTAGCGATTCCGATATGAGTCCCATGGATGCACCAGTGTCGATTTCCATGGGTATCTTGGTTCTTGCAACATCTATGTGGGTGATGATAATTTCTGAGTCATTGTTAGATCCCCTCGTGCTCCCGATGACATGTATCTCTTCATCCTGTTGCTTTTCTTCCATTCTATGTAGTCTCTGGGGATCTCTACTTGAAAGTTGGTGTACTCTTCAGTCGGCATGCCTTCGCAAGATGCCCAGTTTTTATGCAGAAGAAACACTCTGCCATCACATATGGACAACTTTGAGCACCGATAGCATGACTTCAATGCTCTGTTACCATTGCCAGTTGCTGAGACCTTGGGGCCCATCTGCCTTTTACTTTTAACCTGCAGGCGATTCACCTCGGTTGTCTGATGACTGGAAATGGTGCAAAATTCTTGGGAATATTGGTCGCATGTCCATTGACATAGCTGTCTGACAAGCTAAATCAAAAGTCAAGTTAGGAATTGTCAATAACTTTCTTCTGATCGAACTATTTTTCATCTCACAAACAAAGTGGTTACCCAATGCTCGGTCCTGAAAGTTTCTGAAATGACAGTGAGAAGATAGCTTTTTTAATGCTACAATGTACTCACTGATACTTTCGTCAGGTAATTGATTTTGTATTCCGAACTGATAACTTTCAGCAATTTCCAGGGGCTCAGGACTGTAGTGCTGTTCTAACTTAGTTAGAATCTGCTTAAGTGATGTGTCCTTTCGCTTGACAGGCACAAGCAAATTTCTTAGGGTTTCATACACCTCGGGTCCTGCGTCAGTTAAGAAAATAGCCCTTTTGCTTTCCAACATCACCCGGTTACAGTTTTTATCATCAGGGACTTCAATTATACTATTTGTGGTGAAAAACATTTCTAGCCACTCCACACACGCTCCGAAAGTCTCACAGTCATGTTGAAACTCACCCAAGTGCCCTATTATTCCCATATGCACGGCCATCTGGACTCTGGCCGTTCAGTTAAGTGTGCCTGTAATTTACCTCAGATTTTTAGCTGTTAATGAAAACAAAGAAGCCCTCAAAGTCTCTCTGTCGGTTGACTAAATCATCCACCAACAAAAATTTTAGCTAGGTTATCCAGAAATCCTATCCTTCATCGCCAATGTGATATCTTCTGTATGGTCTCACAAACACACAGGTTCTAAAATGGCTGTTAACTTCAGGAACCTGTCAGGTGACCTGTTCCCTCTTTATTGTTGTAAACAACAATGGCTGCATTACCACAGTAGTCCATTCCGCTAATCAGAGAATTAATTCTTTATCCCTACTCTCTGTCTCCATCCTCCCAGCAACTTTCAACCCATTCCACAAGGTTACCTTCAATTCCATGCGCTCTCATATAATCTCTTGTTGATAATCTCTTGTGCGGAATCTTATCAAATGCTGTCTGGAAGTCCACACAGACAACATCCATAGACATTCCACTATCCATTATGTTAGAGATCTCCTCAAAAATTAAACTAGATTGGTCAGGCCTTCACAAATCTATGCTGACTCTCATTGATCAACTGATACCCCCCAAGTGTCTCTGAAAAATATACACAAGGTTCCTTGACTTACTTTTAGTTTCCCTTGTACCGCTGGGATTTTGTCCTCTTCCTTCACCGTGAAAATGGATAATGAGTACTTATTTAATGTCTTCTCTTTCCTTATTATCACAGGATCGACGTGTCATGGCAGCTCCTTGGATACTTGCCATTAGTCTGGAAGATGGCTGAGATTCCAGCATTTTGACTGGCTAATAGCCTTTGCTACAAAAAGCAGTGACTTCACTTCAAAAGTAATTCATTGGCTATGAAACATCTTTGGACACTCTGACCATGTGAAAGCACTCGATAAATGCAATATCTTTCTTTTTTATTTCTGTAGGGTAGTGCTTGGCCCAATGGAGCTCAACTCGGTTTGTGTTTATAATTGATTCATCCTTAGGAAAGGACCAATATGAAAGGTACTGTCTGTCTAAGAAAGAAACAACTTGCATTTATATGGAAACGCAAAATACCTTGAATGCTGGAAATCTGAAATAAAAACAGAAAATGCTAGAAATACTAAGCAGGTCGGGCAGCATCGGTGGAGAGACAAACAGCATTTCAGGTCGATGGCCCTTCGTCAGAACTCATTTATATAGCTCTCTTCATGATCTTCGGTATCTCAAAATACTTCAGTCAATGAATTAATTTTCAAGTGAATTTACTGTTGTTATGTAAGTAAATAAGGCAGCAGATTTGTATGTACCAAAACACTTCCAGTTATATAGCACCTTTCATGACCTCAGGTTATCCCAAAACGCTTCACAGCCAATGCAGTATTTCTGAGGTGCAGTCACTGTTATAATGTAGGAAATGTGGCAGCCAATTTGCGCACAGCAAGCTCCCACAAATAGCAACGTGATGAATGACCGGTTAATCTGTTTCGGTGGTGCAGGTTAAAGGATATGTGTTGCCAAGGGCACTGAGAGACAGCTTTGTTTTTCTTTGCATAATATCTAGGAATCTTTTATGTCTACATGAACAGGCAAACTGGGCCTTGGTTTAACATCTCTTCTGAAAGACAGATCCTCCAGTGATGCAGCATTCCCTCAGTATTGCACTGAAGTACTGCAACAGACAGGTCTTCTGTTAGCTAATTCATTAAACAAATTTGAGATTTCTTTTAAAAATAACTGGGTATGTTATGGTATAAGAACATAAGAAATAGGAGCAGGAGTCGACCATTTGGCCCCTTGAGCCTGCCCCACTATTCAATAAGATCATGGCTGATCTGATCATGGACTCAGCTCCACTTCCCTGCCTGCTCCCCATAACCCTTGACTCCCTTATTGTTCAAAAATCTGTCTATCTCCACCTTAAATATATTCAATATGTATACAACTGAAACATTACTTTACACGTTACCTGACAATTGCTTTATCTAATTCTGTTGTGACCACTTCTAGTTAAAGAAGAGATAACTTGCATTTTTTTATCACACCTTTCATGACTGTTGGACGTCCCAAAGTGCTTTTCAGCCAATAAAATACTTTTGAAGTGCAGTCATTTTTAATATAAGAAAGTATATAATACCAGTTCCCATGAACAGTAATGTGATAATGAATCTGTTTTTGTTATGTTGGTTGAGGAATAAATATTGGTTGGGACACCAGGGATAACTCCCCTGCTCTTCTTCGAACAGTGCCATGAGATCTTTCACATCCACCTGAGAGGGCAGACGGTGCCTCGGTTTAGGGTCATTAGAAAGACAGCACCTGCTGACAGTGCAACACTCCCTCAGCACTGCAATGGAATGTTAGCCTAGATCTTATGCTTAAGTCTCTGGAGTGGGACTTGAACCCATAACCTTTTGCCTCAGAGGCAAGAGTGCTACCCTCTGAACCATGGCTGACACCAAATACATTAAAGATATGTCCGTGAGCACTTTTCAAATGGAGCAGAGGAATTCATCTGTGGTTCAAAAATCTCAAGACTCCCCAGGACTAGTTGTTCTATGCAGTCATCAGTCATTTGGTGGAAAGTCAAGTCCAATGTATAATTTAATGATAAAATTTAGCAAGTCAATGTTTTTCCAGTAGTCTTGTCCTGAATAATTGGTTTAATCAACAAGTAATTACTTTGACAATTTACCTTACAAAAGTTGCAGCAGTGTGAACACTGCCACATGTGGGAAATGCAGCCCTCACTCACCAGTATCTTCTCACTGTGTTTCCTTCTTCCAATTCTATGTTGCTTTCCATCTGCTGCATATTGTATAAAGATGACAGCCACCACAGGATTTAATTTCATTTTGGAATTGTTCTGCACGTACTGTTGGACTTTTTTTTACAAGAAAATAAATATTGAGGTAAAAGACCAGCCATGATTTTATTGAATGGCATATTCAAAGGGTCAAATGGACTACTCCTGCTCTTCTTTCTTATGTACTTATGTTCTTACTCCCCAGTGTCCACTAACATTAGTGAATGGGGTAGATTTTCAACTTGCTGACCGCGAGTAAAACTAGTGATCCAGATCATTCCAAGTCATTTCAATGGAAATTAAAATTGAGCAGTTTCTATAATGGGTAGCCGACTTTGAACTACTCAATCTGATGGTAGATGATTGTGAATTTCATACACTCTGACTGTTTAAGACAGAGATGAGGAGAAATGTCTTCTCTCAGAGGGTTGTAAATCTGTGGAATTCACTGCCTCAGAGAGCTGTGGAAGCTGGGACATTGAATAAGTTTAAGACAGAAATAGACTGTTTCTTAAATGATAAAGGAATAAGGGATTATGGGGAGCGAGCGGGGAAGTGGAGCTGAGTCCATGATCAGATCAGCCATGATCTTATTGAATGGCAGAGCAGGCTCGAGGGGCCGTATGGCCTATTCCTATTCCTATTTCTTATGTTCTTATTATGTTCTCTGTGACTCTCTCGGAACAAACTGGTGAGGGCTACATTTCCCTACCTAAGAACATAAGAACATGTGCTAATTTAAATCTGTGAGATGAGCTTCAGGCTGTATGGGACTATATGGGATGGTATAGCAGAAGGATAATCAAGCAGGGAGACCTGTAGCTGCATTCCCACCTCGACTGGTGCTTTCTCCCTCCGTCCCAGCAAGGAAGGTTGCCAGCGAGCGCTTCAGTGCCCCATTGCATGTCAATGAAGTTGGGCAGGTGGGCTGGAGGAAAATGCAGGCCCAAGTCTCTGCCCACCAAGTTGTCAATTACAGAGGCTCCATCCAATCAAGGGTCCTAACTCAGTAGAAGTAGGCAGTCCAAGATATCTATTCATTGAACTGTAACCGAGGGCTCACAGAGGACAAAATTGGCTGCATGACATATTGGGCTAATTGAATAGGACAGCAACTTAAACAGCAAGGTGCCGCAATTGTACGCCTGAAGGACTATCAAGATATCTCTGATAATAGCACATGATTTTGGGGATTGTAAATAGTGGAATGTTTAACCTTTCAGATCACCTTGGTGTGGCCTGAAACTACTTCTTCACCAGACAACTGTCTGATCTGAGCTGCTAGCTTCTACTGACAAGGATACTTCATGTAACCGTGGGTATCAACCTGCTTCTAGTAATACAAAGTAAAAGTCAAAAATTCAAGATAGGCAAAATTCCATCTTGCCATTGCAACAGTAATTTTATAAAATGGGAAAGATTTCCTGTTTGACATAAATATAAAAATAGGTTTGGTGGTTGCCGATGATTCATTGTGTGTTGTAATTGTAATGTGCAAATCAGTGCAATGTTTCCTAAAGGTTTTAGGTCCATCTGGAGAATTGTGTTCAGGTTTTGGCACCAAACCTCAGGAAACATATATTGGCATTGTCGGGGGTACAGCACAGACTCGCCAGAATCTTACCAGTTCTTACGGGTTCAAATTATGAAGACAGATTGCATAAACTTGGCTTGTATTCCCTTGAGTTAAGAAAGTTGAAGGGTGATGTTATCAAGGTGTCTAAAACTGGTGGGAGAATCCAGAACAAGGGGGCATAATCTTAAAATCAGAGCTAGGCCATTTAAGAGTGAAACCAGGAAGCACTTCTTCACGCAAAGGGTAGTGGAAACCTAGAACTCTCTCCTCTAAAGGCTATGTATGCTAGGTCAATTAGAATTGTTAAGACTGAAATTGATTTTGTTGGGTAGAAGTATCAAGGGATATGGAGCAAAGGTGGGTAAAGGAGTTAAGGTATAGATCAGTCATGATCTAACTGAATGGTTCGAAGGGCTGAATGGCTAAATCGTACATTTTGATGGGTGAGTGTGGATATTACTTGGCTTTACATAGACAAGTATTTAACATTACTCTTCTTGGCACAAAAGTCCCTTAAGTGAAATAGGTGGTAATTGGATCTTTGCAAACCTTATGTTCATCGTTCTCCTCAACAGAAAGGGTGATGGCAGCCGGCATAAGATAAAATTTGGTTTTACTCTGCTCTTGTGATGTTAGGGAAGACTTTGTCCTCTGAGGCAGAAGATCATGGGTTCAAGTCCCACTCCAGAGAGTTCAGCACTTAACCTAGGCTGACCCTAGGCTATCTTTTGGATGAGACGTTAAACTGAGCCTCTGTCTGCCTGTTTAGGTGGATGTAAAAGATTCCATGGCACTATTCAAACAAGAGCAGACAATTTTCCTGGTGTCCAGGTGAACATTCATCCCTCAACCAACAGAAAATAAATTATATGATCATTCATCTCACTGCTGTGGGCAAATTAGCTGCCATAATCCTTCACTTCAAAAGTTACTTCTTTGGCTGTAAGACACTTGGAATATCCTGAGGATGTGAAAGGTGCTATATAAAGAAAAAGAAACACTCACATTCCTATAATGCCTTTCACGACTATCAGACATCTCAAAGTGCTTTACAGCCAATGACGTACTTTTGGAGTGTAGTCACTGTTGTAATGTGGGAAATACGGCGGCTCCCACAAACAGCAATGTGATAATGACCAAATAATCTGTTTTAGTGATGTTGATTGTGAGATAAATATTGGCCAGGATACCGGGGATAACTCTCCTGCTCTTCTTCGAAATAGTGCCATGGGATCTTTTACGTCCACTGAGGGAGCAGACGGGGCATTGGTTTAATATTTCATCTGAAAGTCGGGACCTCCGACAGTGCAGCACTTCCTCAGTACTGCACTGTTTGAAGTTGTTTGAAGATTGCACCATATGCAGTAGATATAAGTTCTTTCTTTTTCTAGTACCAGGTCTGAGCTGGCGTTGAATGTGACAGTTCCTCGGGTCCTTTAAGTATGTGGAACTGCAGCGTTGCCCACTCATTTGAATTTTAACCCAGTTGATGGGCCCAACTGGAACATTTTCTGACAATTCCAACAATCCATTTTTGTAACATTGCAAACAGTACCAGAATCATGTGACCTTCTTTCCCAATGGACAAACCTGTCAACCTGTGCAACACAGCAGTTTCTGCCTGTCATTGTACTGTCGGAAGATTTCCCGACGTGCGGAATCTAGTCCTAATTCTTCATGCAATATTTTAAGTTGGGGTTGCTCCTTTACTTCTTTGTTTAAGAGTAGGAGTGGATCCAAGCTAATTTATATTTTCTATTCTTCAATTCATTCTGAATATTAGGGCTAGACTTTCCCGAGAGCCCCTCAACGCCCGCCCAGAAAAACCGTTAACATTTGGTAAGTAACGCTGATGAAAATTTCTACTTTTAAGTTAAAAATAATCGCCCGGCAATAAAATGGATCTTGCACCATTATTCTCGGCGGTTTTCTCGGCGGTTTAGGGTAAACTACGTAAAATGGGAGTTTAAAAAAAAAATTTAGTCGAAGGCTGCGGTTGGGCCTTGGGAGGGGGGAAAACTTAAGAAATTTCACTAAAATAAAATTTAAAAACATTCCCAAGACACTTTTACACCTAATCGCCATTTTACAATTAAAAATAAATAAATAACGAACCTTTAACTTACTTTTCTTTGCAGAGTACTCATCTACCGCCCTGTTTAAGCTGCTTTCACAGGGCGGTTCCCTCGGCGATCTGGATGGGCAAACTTGCCCCCTGGCGATTTTCTCAGCTGTGCACGTTGGCAGTTTGGTCCCAACGGGCGTTTTGAGATTTGAGCAATACCATTGAAAAACTAAGGGGAATACTTTCACCAGGCGGAAAAACAGCTGTATCGCCGAGAAAATCACCAAGAACCCGCCAAAAAAGAAAGGAAAGTTTAGCCCTTACAGTCTTAACATGCAAGGAATGTTTTTCATGAAAACAGTATTGAATTGAGATGTAATGAAAATAAATTAATGATCATAAAGTACATATGCTTTATAAAAGCATTATTAACAGACGCTGCTTGTTTATATTTTAACTAAGAGCTGAACCACCTATTGTCTGCTGTTTGATATATAAATGTTGGCTTTTGTTTTAAGATTGCATCATTCAAACATTCGTTGGATTTGCAAAATGGTGCTGATTTTTTAGTTATGTAACATTTCAAACTAAGAACTGAACATTTGTCAAACATTGGATGACAGTTGGCCACATCCCAAATTTTTCACCACGGTTATGTGACTTTGACACTCATGATAAATCATACTGAAGCTACTACAACTGATCTTAGCACCCAGGGCTAGGGAGGGGACTGCAAGCCATTGTGCCCATTCTTGATACCTATCCAGCGATGTGCTCGACAGTACACGTGTGTGAACATTGAGTGAGAACAAGATTTGAGCCTCAGTTCTGATGCTTTCCACAATCTGTTGGGTGGCAGCAGTCACTGTCTCAGTTTACATAAAGAACAGCCTTTTGAGCAAGCTACTGGGGGCTGACTGCTCCCTGTGAACCTGTACCTCAACGTGTGGTGAGGGGCAGAGTTGAGGGAAAAAGTCACACTGACCTCTGTGGCCCAGTAAAGTGCTCCAGTGGAGTGCTGGGGGAGTGCTGCACTGTCGGAGGTGCCGTTTTTCGGATGAGACAATAGGGCAGATGGGGCCTCTGTTTATCAGCTGGCACTATTTCAAACAAGAGCAGGGCCAATATTTATCCTTCAATCAACATCACTAAAACAGATTATCTGGTCATTATCACATTGCTGTTTGTGGGAGCTTGCTGTGCGCAAATTGGCTGCAGTGTTTCCAACATTACAACAGTTGTTATATATGTATACCTATAAATACCATGTTTAACCACCGGAGGGTTCATCCCCTGGAGTCGCAAGGAGATCCCACAATCCCTTGGGAGCACCTGTACATAAGGAGGCCTCACAGGCTGGAGAGACACTCTGGAGACCTGTAATAAAGGACGACAGTCACACCTTACTTTGAGCTTGCAGTATTTGGTCTCATTCTTTATTCAAGACATAACAACTGGGGACGAGATACAGATGACGAACCCCACCGCAACAATGCAGAGAACCGTGGGCATCCTGGAAAAACTTTCAGAGGGAGATGATTGGGAAACCTTCGTGGAGCAACTCGACCAATACTTCGTGGCCAACGAGCTGGAAGGAGAAACGAATGCTGCCAAACGAAGGGCGATCCTCCTCACCGTTTGCAGGGCACTAACGTATGGCCTCATGAAAAATCTGCTCGGTCCACAAAACCCACAGAGAAGTCGTACGATGATTTGTGCACACGGATCCGGGAGCATCTAAACCCGAAGGAAAGTGTTCTGATGGCGAAGTATCAGTTCTACACGTACAAGAGGTCTGAAGGCCAGGAACTGGTGAGCTATGTCGGCGAGCTAAGGCGCCGTGCAGAACATTGCAAATTTGAAGGACACTTGGAGCACGTGCTCAGGGACTTCTTTGTACTTGGCATTGACCATGAAGTAATACTTCTCAAACTTTTGACTGTAGAGACCCCAACCTTGAGTAAAGCCATAGCGATAGCCCAGGCGTTCATCGCCACCAGTGACAATATCAAACAAATCTCTCAGCACACGAGTGCTGCTGCAAGTACTGTGAATAAAGTAATGTTGTTTTCGAATAGTAACGTACAGGGCAGGACTCACAAGCATGCAGCTGCACGTCCGCAGATGTCTCAGAGTCCACCATCAAGGGTGGTGAATGTAAGGCCATTAACACCTTGTTGGCGCTGCGGGGATGATCATCGTTTCCATTCATGCCGCTTCAAAGGATACATTTGCAAGTGCTGTGGAACAATGGGACACCTCCAATGTATGTGCAGGCGAGCTGCAAACCCTGCTAATCCTGCAAACCACCATGTTGCAGAGGAGGACAGATCCACGGTGGATCACGATGAACCAAAGCCTCAGAACAAGGAGGCAGAGATATATGGGGTGCACAGATTTGCCACAAAGTGTCTCCCAATAATGCTGAAGGTTGAATTAAATGAACTCCCGGTGTCAATGGAGCTGGTCATGGGCACGAGCCAGTCCATAATGAGCAAAAAGACTTTCAATAAATTGTGGTGCAGCAAGGCCTCAAGGCCAGTCCTGACTCCCATTTGTACTAAACTAATAACGTACGACAAAGGAACTGATTCCCATAATCAGCAGTGTTCCGTAAAGGTCTCCTACGATGGAGCGGTGCAAAATTTACCACTCTGGGTGGTACCGGGCGATGATCCCACGCTGTTCGGCAGGAACTGGCTGGGAAAGATATGCTGGAACTGGGACGACGTCCGATCACTCTCGTCCGTCGATGACACTTCATGTGCCCAGGTCCTAAACAGGTTCCCCTCGCTGTTTGAAACGGACATCGGGAAGTTCCAAGGAGCAAAAGTGCAGATCCACTTGATTCCAGGGGCGCCACCCATCCATCACAAGGCGAGAGCAGTACCATTACATGATGAGAGAGAGGGTGGAGATTGAGCTGAACAGGCTGCAACGAGAGAGCATCATTTCGCCGATCGAATTCAACGAGTGGGCCAGTCCAATTGCTCCAGTCCTCAAGGAAGACAGCACCGTCAGAACTTGTGGTGATTAAAAAGTAACTATCAATTGTTTCTCCCTGCAGGATCAATACCCGTTACCAAAGGCAGACGACCTGCTTGCGACGCTGGCGGGAGGAAAAATTTTCACAAAGCTGGACTTGACCTCGGCCTACATACACAGGAGCTGGAGAAATCATCGAATGGCCTCACCTGGATCAACACACATAAAGATCTCTTCATTTACAACAGATGCCCGTTTGGGATTCAATCGGCCGTGGCGATATTCCAGAGGAACATGGAAAACTTGCTGAAGTCGGTCCCGTGCACCGTGGTCTTCCATGACGACACCTTGGTTACAGGTCGGGACACCGTCAAGCACCTGCAGAACATGGAGGAGGTTCTTAGTCGGCTTAATCGTGTAGGACTCAGGTTAAAATGCTCGAAGTGCGTTTTCCTGGTGCCTGAAGTGGAGTTGCTGCGGAGAAGAATCGCGGCGGACGGTATCAGGCCCACCGATTCGAAGACGGAGGCAATCAAGAACGCACCGAGACCACAGAACGTAACGGAGCTACGGTCGTTTCTAGGACACCTGAACTACTTTGGTAACTTCTTACCGGGTCTTATCACATTGGTAGAACCACTGCACTCTTTATTGCGTAAAGGAGATGAATGAGTATGGGGTAAAAGCCAAGAAAATGCCTTTGAGAAAGTTAGGAAACTGTTATGCTCAAACAAATTGCTTGTGTTGTACGATCCATGTAAGCGTTTGGTACCAGCATGTGATGCGTCGTTATATGGTGCCGGTGTGTATTGCAACAAGCTAATGAATTTGGGAAATTGCAACCGGTTGCTTATGCACCAAGAAGTCTGTCTAAGGCTGAGAGGGCCCACAGCATGATCGAAAAAGAAGCGTTAGCGTGTGTTTATGGGGTAAAGAAAATGCATCAATATCTGTTTGGGCTCAAATTTGAATTGGAAAATGACCATAAGCCACTTATATCCCTCTTTTCTGAAAGTAAGGGGATAAATACTAATGCATTGGCCTGCATCCAGAGATGGGCGCTCACGTTGTCCATATACAACTATGCCATCCGCCACAGGCCAGACACAGAAAACTGTGCCGATGCTCTCAGTAGGCTGCCATTGCCCACCACAGGCGTAGAGATGGCACAGCCTGCAGATTTAGTTATGGTAATGGAACATTCGAGAGTGAGCAATCACCTGTTACCGCCCGACAGATTAGAACCTGGATGAGCTCTTACTGTCCTTAGTAAAAAAACTGTGTGCTCCCCGGGAGTTGGTCTAGTGTCCCTTTGAGATACAGGAAGAAATAAAGCCGTACCAGCGGTGCAGAGATGAAATGTCCATACAGGCAGACTGCCTCCTATCGGGTAATCGGGTAGTGGTGCCAAAAAAGGGCAGGGACACCTTCATTAGTGATCTCCACAGCACCCACCCAGGCATCATAATGATGAAAGCGATAGCCAGATCCTATGTGTGGTGGCCCAGTATCGATGCAGACTTAGAGTCCTGCATGCACAAATGTCACATGCCCCGTGTAAACCAGCATCCAATGGTCAGGCAGAGTGAGCAGTGCAAACAATCAAGCAGAGCATGAAGAGGGTAACTAAAGGCCCACTGCAGACTCGTCTATCCCGAGTCCTGCTTAGTTATCGCACAAGACCCCACTCGCTCACTGGGGTTCCCTCCGCAGAACTGCTCATGAAAAGGGCACTTCAGGCAAGGCTCTCATTAGTCCACCCTGATCTACACGAACAGGTAGAGAGCAGGCGGCTTCAACAGAATACATATCATGATCGCGCAAATGTGTCACACAAAATCGAAATTAATGATCCTGTATTTGTGTTGAACTATGGACAAGGTCCTAAGTGGCTTCCCGGCACTATCTTGGCCAAAGAGAGGAGTAGGGTGTTCCTGGTCAAACTTTCAAATGGACTCACCTGCAGGAAACACTTAGACCAAACCAAGCTGCGAGGTTATCCACTTTGGGGGCAAAAATACGAAGGCAGATTATCTGAATGGCGGCAGATTAGGAAAAGAGGAGGTGCAACAAGACCTGGGTGTCATGGTACATCAGTCATGTTGGCATGTAGGTACAGCAGGCAGTGAAGAAGGCAAATGGCATGTTGGCCTTCATAGCTCAGGGATTTGAATACAGGAGCAGAGAGGTCTTACTGCAGTTGTACAGGGCCTTGGTGAGGCCTCACCTGGAATATTGTGTTCAGTTTTGGTTTCCTAATCTGAGGAAGGACATCCTTGCTATTGAGGGAGTGCAGCGAAGGTTCACCAGACTGATTCCCGGGATGGCAGGATTGACATATGAGGAGACACTGGATCGACTGGGCCTGTATTCACTGGAGTTCAGAAGGATGAGAGGGGATCGCATAGAAACATATAAAATTCTGACAGGACAGGACAGGTTAGATGCAGGAAGAATGTTCCCGATGTTGGGGAAGTCCAGAACCAGGGGACACAGTCTAAGGATAAGGGGTAAGCCATTTAGGACTGAGATGAGGAGAAACTTCTTCACTCAGAGTTGTTAACCTGTGGAATTCCCTACCACAGAGAGTTGTTGATGCCAGTTCATTGGATATGTTCAAAAGGGAGTTAGCTATGGCCCTTATGGCTAAAGGGATCAAGGGGTATTGAGAGAAAGCAGGAAAGGGATACTGAGGTGAATGATCAGCCATGATCTTATTGAATGGTGGTGCAGGCTCGAAGGGCCAAATGGCCTACTCCTGGACCTATTTTCTATGTTTCCAAACTCAGATTCACGGACTATCCAGAACAACCCACAATAGACTCTACCTTTTTCGACCCTCCAACACACACACAAGTGGCAACCGACCCAGCCGTTGACCACGAAGCAGAACCCATCACCCGCAGCAGCCCTGCAGGACTCACAACGCCGCTGCACAGCAACCCAGGGAGGGCTCAACAAACGACTCACCAAAACCAGACGATCAACCAGAGAAAGGAAGGCCCCAGATCGACTCACATTGTAAATAGTTACACTATTG